>NC_136417.1:26680000-27115000 GCF_052625555.1 Lactuca saligna
ATATGTTCATTAATCTTTCTCATCATTATAACCAGGCAGCCTTAGTTAGAGTATAATATCGGCCCAACAAAATATGCCCACTCTCTTATTTAGGTATATCTCTCTTGTTCCTCAAAACCTTAATCAAAACCCTAAATCCCTACACCAGAAATCAAAAAGCAAATCCTGTACTAAATCAAATAATCTATAGTCATAGCACGTACCTTGAGCTGGAAATGGTCCTGACATCGGATTGTCGCTAAGATCCAAGTTTGTAAGCGAAGAGAGGGTACTTAAAGATCTTATGATGCTTTCATTAAATATGTTGGATCCAAGATTTAAAGTTTTCAACTTCCTCAAAATGGAAACCATCTCAGAACCTACATTAAGCAACCTAATTTATAAGCTCTAGTTTTATACAACAACAAAGCCGTTTAGAATATACACAATTACATATTTATATCCAATTTTAATAATGTTTAAGAAAAGAAAAGGGTCATATTTCAAACTTCAACACATGAAAGTCATTCTGCTACATATGGTCCTTTGATGTTGCAAAAGGGAGATTTGTGTATAAATCCAAGGCGACTATATTGGCATGATGTTTTTATGATGATATTGATTTACCTTGAACCTCAAAGGTACCAATGAAGCCACAATAGCTTAGATCCAACCTCTCCAAGTTCTCTAAAGCAGTAAATTCTGCAATTCATTTGAAAAGGGTGCAAGTATCTTTAAAACAAGTATTTGTGCATGAAAAGACGAAAACACGCCACTGCTAGGGAGGGAACTATCATTCAGGCTGGTGTGACTAATTACCAATATCTCCAACTCTTTTACAAATTGTATCTAGTTAGAAATTTACAAATTTACACCAACAATTTACATTTAAATAAGATTAATATACACCAAGTCCAGCATGATATTAGACTAACAACCCCAGATTAACATGTTTCGGACCTTGCAAAAAAGTCCTTTTGGGTCCCAATATTTGGAACCAGTCCAATCCTCAGTGAGATCGGTTTGGGTCTGGACTGGCTCCAACCCCTACTTTAGCACAACCTCTTAGGATTTCTACGTAGCTTACATTTTCATATTTTTCCAATTGCATATATATATATATATATATATATATATATATATATATATATATATATATATATATATATATGTGTGTGTGTGTGTGTGTGTTTATATTTTTCACTTAGATGCGGTTAGAAATAACTATTATATATATATATGAATCTGAATACATTTTCTGTCGTTAAGTTTAAAATGTGACTGAATTTCTAGAACTATGCATTTTCAAGACGTGCCTTCCTTTTGTGATGTCAATTTTGTAATGAATGTGATTTCCACATACCAAATCTTTTTCATGCAACTATTTTTGTGATGCCAAGTTATAAAAAGTAACTGCTTATTTGACATCATAAAGATAAAACATTATATTTTATTTTACAAATTCCATAAAGCATATACAACTGAAAAGCTATAAAGATACATATATGTAATTATTAAAAAAAAAAAAAGGTACAAGTATAAGATGCAGGAATGATTTTACTATCAAGTTGCACATTCAATATGTTTAGTCAACATTCACTTTAGTGTTTTAAATGTAAATTTAATGCATAAAAGAACTAATGAAATCAATATACTATAAATATCTACCCATGACCATGAAAAAATATTTTATATGTATCAAATATTTAAAGATAATATTTCTGTCTTCTGTAGATAATAAATGATAACTACAATTACATAGAAATTCAGACATGTATACCAAGTTTCTTGGACTTTGTGTCCCTCATTCTGCAGGAAATTTCATATCGGCACCACTAGTTTGAAACATAAACAAAAGCCCCCCTCAATGTCACCTATCGCGTCTCTCTATTAACCAAATCAATGCAACCGAAACACTTATACATCTCAATGTGTGAAGATCACACATAGACCATAGACATGACACAACATCCCACAAACACTCTATAAATATAGGTTCTCATGCATCATACCAAATTGAAAACAAGATAAAATCAATCAAGTTCATATGGTCTAAAAATGATACTCAAACAACTATGGAAATAAGTATATACAGTCATAGGAGGTACCTTGAGCTGGAAATGGTCCCGACATTGGATTTCTGCTAAGATCCAAGTTTATAAGTGATGAAAGGATACTTAGAGATGTTATAACGCTTTCATTAAACCAGTTGCCCGCAAGATTTAAACTTTTCAATTTCCTCAATATGGAAACCCTCTCAGAACCTACATTTAGGAATCCAATCGAATTTATAAGCTCTAGCCAGTTTCATACAGCCACAGAGCTCTGATAAGCCCCAACTTAGCATGGATTGCTTTTAGTTGAATTGCTTTATTATAGTTATTTTATTGTCTGTTTTGGGTCCAGGGGTAGTTTGGTCTTTTTTAGTATTATGTCTGTTATTGGCTGTTTGTTATGTTGGGAGCACTAACTTTGTCCCAGGTCTGTTTTAGGGGACCACTCCCCTGAGTCACGTCTAGTTTAAACTTTAAATATATATCCCTGCAGGTTTTTGTTTAGGTAGCTAAGAATTAATTTGTAAAATGAACTTTGTTCTTCTTCGAGAGTCCATTCCTCTCGAATGAATGGGAAAACCCTAATCTATCTTATCAATTCATAGTTTCATTATCAGATTGTATGCAAGAATGAATAAGGGTCTATCAATCTCTTTTGGAGAACATATACAAGTACATATCTATATCCATTTTAAGCATTGTAATATGCTTCCATTAAAAGAATTGTTTATTATATCAGACCAAGTGACTTGATTGTAGTGTATTGCAGTAGTAATATCTCTACCACAGATAATCAAGTCCTTATTGCGATTTTTCTGTCCCAAGTAAAGAAAGGTCATATTTTAAATTTCACACATGGATGAGTCATTCTGTTATGGTCTTGTAATGTTGCAAAAGAGGGATTTGTGTACAAGTCCAAGGTGACTTTATTGGCATGATGCTTTTATGATGATATTGCTTACCTTGAACCTCAAAGGTACCAGTGAAGCCACAATAGCTTAGATCCAACACCTCCAAGTTCTCTAAAGCAGCAAATTCTGCAATTCATGTGAGAAGGATGTAAGTATCTTTAAAACAGGCATTTATGCATGTTAACCTTAAAAAGAAGAAACGAAAAAGACACAAACCTACCATTGGTAGGGAAGTTTCCATTCAAGCTAGTGTCGCTAAGATCCAAGACTTTGAGTGAAGTGAGTGTCTTTAATGATGGAAGGATGCCGTTGTCAATATCATAATTCCAACTGAGGTCTAGTACCTCCAACTTCTTCAAACTCGACAGCCTTTCAAGCCCTGCAAAAGAAAGAATTTTTTAACACAGGCATCCTAGTCTTTTGATATTGAAAGGGCAACTTTCTAAGCACAATTGGTAAATACTAAAAAGCTGTAGCATGATTTGCAGGATCTGAAGTACACATAAAGTCTTGTGTTTGGTCTTTTATATATAGAAAAACATTATCCAACCATTAGGGTTCCTAAGAAGCGTCTTTGAGTGCATAAATTAGTTGGATGTTATGTTCACGAATTTGAATAGAGTTGACTTACTGGAATGTTTTGCTCAAAAAAAATATGATGTTGGAACAAGGTGAAAGAAATACTAATTAAAGCAATTAATCATGTTGTACCTGACTTCATGAACTCTTTATCAAGAGAATTATGTGACAAATTGAGACTTGTCAACTCTTTAAAATGAAGAAACAAGGAAACATTCAATGGCCACAACTTGCTCTCATTATCCATGTAAACATCTTCCACCCCTATTAAATTGTACAAAGAGAGTTCTGTCACATGACCCGTTGTTGTGCTGCAGTTGATCCTCTCCCAATCACAGCAGTTGCTGCCACCATCCCCAGGGGTACCACCGCCATAATCAACCCAGGTAGGGAGAAAATTGTCAATTTCAGAACCATATGACTTCATATAGGAGGTTTTGATTTCCAGTAGTGCCTTTCTCTCCTCTTCTACACAATCCCCTTGTGTATGCTCAGCCATTATTAGAATATGTATCATCATTAACATCAACAGCCAACATAGAAATGATTTATGCTTACTACAAGCCCAACACTCCATTTTAGCAGCTAATGGTGGCTTTGTAGAGACACTCACAACATTAAACTTCCTGTTAGGTTTGGTTTGCTTAGCTTTGCTTGGAAAACATTTGATATATGATGAAATGAATATGTATGAACGCTCAAAATTTCCACACATAAGTCATCAAGTCAATGCTCAAAATTTCCATACATAACTCTATTCCATCTATTCCATTGTCACTTTGTCAGTGACTCCTTCAACTTCACCCTTTCCCTTTTGGAGTATGATACACTCCCAAACATTTATGACACGACATTTGTTGACTCTTCAATTAATGAACTTCCAAGTCTCCAATTGCCCTATTAAATTTTTGGAATTACTTACAAAATCAAAAATATTTACTAACTACACACTAATATCAATTCCATCATTTCCGTTTAATTTTACTGAAGTAAATAAACAAACCTAAGAACAATTTGACAAAGAGAATGACTGCTGTAATTGATAGATATTTTTATTTACACGTTTAATTCAAAACAGAGATCAATACAATTTTTTTTATACATTTTGCTCTTGCTTTATGTACTTCTCATACTCCATTCTGCATTTCATGTTTATTTTTCTCAAAAAAGCCACTTAAAACTTGAGTTCTTATATTGGTACCCAACAATATTTATAAGGCCGCTACATCCTACTTTTGAGTAAAAACTGAATAACTAAGTATCATTCATTTAAAGGTAAATTATATTTTGATCCTCAAGTTTAACTTCTTTTTTAGGTTTTGATTCAAAAAAGTTGTCTTACAGATATTTTATTATTTATGTATTGTAATTTAAACCATATTAAATTCAGTTGACCCCACCTCCCCCATCCACGTCCCCTCGTTTTTGAAACACTTATGCAGATTCATGATGGTGAAATCAGATGTGAAACTGAAGAGTGAGGGTTGATCTCAATTAAATGAGCCTTTTATTGTGTTTGGCAAAAAAAAACTTATGTATTACTTATTAGCTTATAGCTTATTGGCTTATAAGCTAATAAGTTAGAGGGAGTTAACTTTTGTATACTCGTAATGACCAGACTCGCTAACCTCCTTGTGATTTCCAGGGACGGGTTCTATAAATTCCTGGTAAACAGCCAGATGAGAGCCATTGCTAGAGATCACCGTACCCGGAAATGAAACCGGCTTCGATTTTGAAATTGTAACAACCCTAACCCGATGAGTAGGCCCTTTCGCCTCCCTTCCTTTCCTCCTCGTCTTCTCTAACCAAATGATCATTTTCACCACCATTCGCCGACGACGGCGATGAAACAGCGTCTAAGCCCTCAATTTAGAGGGGTTTGTATCAGTGGTTAGAGGTTGCAGACAGGGGCGAGAATGGGTGGGAGTCATAGTAGGTTCGATAAGCAGTACACCGTCGACGCTGGACGGAAAGGGGGCGGAGGATTAACGGAAAGGTGGAAAGGGTTTTAACGGGAAAGGGAAATGGGAGAATTAGGTTTGGTGGGGTTGAAGGGCCGGGGGTAAAAAACAGGGGAATTAGATATTTTTTATCCCTTAACTTTTGGTTTTGTGCTTATTTAGTTACTTAACTCTTTTTAAGTTTTAAAATGTCATCAAACTTTTGCTTTTGTGCTCATTTAATCACTTAACTTTTAGTTTAGTCACATTTAGGTAGTGTTTGTTTTTTGTCTGCAGATCTGCGAGATGTCTTCTGTCTGCGCCGCGCAGACCACGCGCAGACATTAGTCTTCGCAGACTGTTTATTTTTTTGAAGACTGCAGACCTAAAAATGTCTGCGCGCCCTTTTCTTAGTGCAGATGTGGACCAGAGTCTTCTAACATCTTCAGACATATTCTAGCTTAAAAAAACATATATATCTTTATTTTTTTTAAGTTTTTTTTTTAATTTATATTTTTTCCAACTTTATTAATGATAAACAATATGAAAAATAAATTACAAAACTTAAAAAAAAAAACATTTGACGATACAAACATGATATTTTTAACAAATTTATATATATATAAATTTATTATAATAATAGTCGTTGAAGTTGTTTATATAAATATCAAAAAAAAAATCATAATATATTCTTATATTTTTTTGCCAAAATTTTGTAAAACTTTATTTAATAGAGTATCATCAATTTCTCGAGAAAATATTTATCGTACGTTTTTAATAGATTTATTTGAAAAAATCGAAGTTTATTTCCATCTATTTATGTATCAAATTCTTTGATCACTAATTATAATGTTTAGTTATAACTTTGCAATCAAAGTTGTTGGTTTTTATCAAATATGTATATGAATTAATACCATTTTTATTTTTATTTTTTATATAATAATACATAAAAGTTGATCTAGATTCGTTATATATTTATAATAAAGTCGTAAAGATATATAAAAAATTCGCTTTGAAGTTTTAAAAAATCAGTTTATTTAGATTTCAGTTTATTTTAATAGCCCGCAGATGTTAAAAAAACAAACAATCTTCTTTTTTCAGACTGCAGACGTTTAATCCACCTCTTCTACTGCAGAGGTCTACAGATGTGGTCCGCAGACTGCAGACATTTTGCTTTAGAAAAAACAAACAGCACCTTAGTCACATAACTTTTAAAATTGTGTTCATTTAGTCACTAAACTTTTAAATTTCTTTACAAGTTTGGTGACTAAATGAACAAAAATTTAAAAGTTAGGTGACCAAATGAGCACAAATCTAAAAGTTAAGTAACTAAATATGAATAAACCAAAAGTTAAGTGATTAAATGAGCACAAAGCCAAAAATTTGATGACCTTTTGAAACTTAAAAATAGTTAAGTGACCAAATAAGCACAAAACCAAAAGTTAAATGATCAAAAATGACCTAAACCCTTCATTAAAACCCATAAAAAAATTGAAGCTTTTAAATTAGACAAAATTACATAAATGGTCCTCATGGTTGACAAAATCGACCAATTATCATCCTTATGACGAATTCTTTACACAGATGGTCACTGTGGTTTCAAAATCTTTCAAAGACGGTCCTTTTAACTAACGAAGTTAACTTTTTCAGTTAAGTCCTATGTGAAATGACATATTTGCCCTTCATGCATAAGGACGCTTTATGTAATATGTTTCTACCACAGGGACCATTTATGCCATTTCACATAGGACTTAACTGAAAAAGTTAACGCCGTTAATCAAAAGGACCGTCTTCGCAAGATTTTGAAACCACAGGGACCATCTGTGTAAAGAATTTGTCATAAGGACTATAATTGGTCGATTTTGTCAACCATGAGGACCATTTATGTAATTTTGTCTTTAAATTATATTAAATTCAATAAAAATTACTTACTTTTGGTCGATGAAATCAAAAAATTATAGGTTTTTTAAATTCTACTAAATTTTGTGTCCAGGTGAATTTCTTTGGCCAAAAACAAAAAACAAATATTTTAGATTTTGTTTTTTATGTTTTATTATAAAGACAATGAAGTGTTTGAGACTTTTTATTTAAATTGATAAATATTTTTTAACTTATTAATTTATTAATTTATAACGGTACGAAAATAACTTATGTGGTGTCGCTATAAGTTGATTAACACTTTCTAGCGTTTGGTAAAATGACCAAAAAAATGTTTCATAAAGGTATGAGACGACTATACATTATAAGGAGTTTTGATAAGTTAAATGGAGTAACTTATCAAAAATAGTTTATCCCTGGTTTCATACCACTATAAGGAGTTTTGATAAGTTAAATGGAGTAACTTATCAAAAATAGTTTATCCCCGGTTTCATACCACTATAAGTTGTTTCTAAAAAACTCTTTATCAAATTATTCATTTTAACTTATACCGATATGAAATCTATAATAAATTAAAAAAATCATTTTTAAGCTTAGCCAAACACCCTCGATATATCTTCTCCTAGCACCTATTCATCCTAACCATTATTCATTAAATCAAAATATATTATCATCATCTCTCCCACACCCCGCCCGTCCATGTGTCCACAACACACTAGGGATGAAACTGAGTTCAAACCCAGACCAAATGGACCTAGACCTGGAAAACCCAGAATCGATTAATGGAATTTTGTAAAACCGGAAATTAGACTGGTATATAGGAACCAGTTCCGGGTACGGTACGGGGTAAAATGTGTTTAGAACCGGAAAACCCAAAAACATCAAAATGGGTAGGTTGGAACCGAATAAAGTGAGTTTAAAACCAAAAACCTAAAAAAAAAACCGAATTTTTTTTGGCGGTTACTTACTACTTAATGGGTTGAACTCTGAAATTTTTCATATTGATATCTCAAATTCGAGGGACTGTAAGTCATTGAATATGAAACTAAAATTAACAAAATTATAGTCTAAAATCATGTACAAACTCTAAACTACACTCCTGAAAAACCCGCATGTCAATCCGACTTGAAACGAATGAGATATGTATGTGTTAATGTTTTCACATAATACAAAGTACTAAAACAAATAGCTGAAAAGTTGAAAATTTTCAGCTTTGATATCCCGACTTCGGAGGATTGTAAGTCATGGAATATTAAACAAAAAATAACAAAATTATATTCTAAAATCATGTACAAACTCTAAACTAAAAGTTGGAAAAAACTTCATGTTAATCCGGCTTCGAACAAATTAGATATGTATGTTTTAAAACTTTCACAGAACACAAAAAGCTGAAAAACAAAAAACTTATAGCTTTGATATCTCGACTTTAGGTGACTATAAATCAATGAATATAAAACTAAAAATGACAAATTTATAGTCTAAAATCATGTATAAACTCTAAAATACACATTGGAAAAAATATGTATGTCAATTCGACTTAAAACGAAGGAGATATGCGTGTTTTAAACGTTTCACAGAAACCAGATCCGACCTCTAAAAGTGGTTCCGGTTCCGGTTCTAGGACCCGACGGACCCAAACTCGGGATACCCGAAACCCGGATAAAGCTAATTTTTAAGCCCGTAACCGAAACCGATTCTAAATATTTCGGTTCTAAGGATTCTGGTTCCGGTCCGATTATGGTTCCGGTTTTAAATCTCATCCCTACAACACGCCCCACTGTAACACCCACACATGTACACACACCCTCTCGCCCAACCCCAAATGTTATTTAGAAGGGTGTGTCTTCAAGTTACAAACAGGGGAAATTGAGTAATCTAATTATTTGAAAAAAAAAACAATTTTTAGCAAAAATAACCATTTTGTCCGAAATAGACATTCCAGAATAAGAAAAAACACGTTTTTTGACTAATTTTGGACTACCGTTCACATTTCGGACTAAAAATTCGAATTTTAGGGGAAAACTATTATAATTTCAAGAACAAGTCTGAAAATCCGAAGAACAATTTCGGAATTTCGAGAAAAAACCGTTTTTTACTTAAATTTAACAAAATGTTAAACAAATACAGTAAATATGAATTACATACGATATTAATGCATAAAATCATACATTTTATTGAAAAGGGATAATGACTTGAAAGGGTAACAAACTTTCGATTTTGTTCACATTTAGTCACTAATTTTTTTTTCATTCTCTATTTGCCACTGAACTATTGAAATTGTTCACATTTTACCCTTATGACCGGTAACAGCCGGTCATAAGGGTAAAATGTAAGCAGTTTCAATAGTTTAGTGGCAAATAAATAATGAAAAAAAAAAATTAGTGACTAAATGTGAACAAAGTTGAAAGTTCGTTTCCCTCTCAAAAAAGTTCAGTAACTAAATGTGAACAAACTTTCTTATTGTATGATGGTTTAGCAAATTATGTATTTTTGTTAAATTTTAACAACATTTGTTGATGAAGAAATCTTTTAAAAAGAAAAACAAACAAACAAAAACCCAAAAAAGGTATAAAAAATGAAACCAACATTATATGTATAAGTTTTATGTTATAAAACTATGCAATATTATATGTATAAAAATTGTCCAAATATGTATGAATTTTGTGTTATAAAATTATGCAATATATAAATTAACATACATTAAACCATATATATTGTTTATAAAAAATACATATGTACATTGATACATTATATATATTGTTATACTATATGTATTGACATACATCATATTAGTATATTTACTATTAAAAGGATATCGAAAATGAAAGTCAAGATGTTTAGAATTTAGACATTTTTAATTTACCCGGACAACTGATTTATATTTGAGATTGTATTTTTTTTTTAAAGTTTGAATAATTATTGAATTTATAATTATTTAACTAGACATATAGAATTAAGAAAAACCGTTAACATGTTTTATGAAGTGTTGTGCCCAAACCACCTCATCCATATTAACTCTACAAAAATATATATATTTAGAAAAAATAGCTATATATTCAACAATTATAATGGTGCTATTTTTTTTTTCTTTCAAAAAAGTCACTCATAATTTTAAAAGGTTTTAGAAAAAAAAAACAATTCATATTTAAATAACTATTTAAAAAAAAAAAGATTTTTAACTTTTTTCTTCAGAGTATAACGTAATTTTTTACCATGAAACACAATTTCTTAATAGCTATGGGAGTGAATGACTTATTTTTTTGTTAAAACAAAATAAGACTGGAAATTTTGATTTTTGATTTTGGAAAATACCAAACCAATTGTTTTTTATTTTGATTTTGGTTTTTCATTTTTTTTAATATTTTATTTGGGTTTTTTTTTTTTAATATTTATTTCATAGATTTATTCATCAACAAATGTTGCTAGAATTTAACAAAAATAAATAATTTAGTAAAACATAATACAAGAGGAAGTTTGTTCACATTTAGTCATTGAATTTTCTTTAAAGGGAAACGAACTTTTGACTTTGTTCATATTTAGTCACTAAAATTTTTTACATTCTTTATTTATCACTGAACTATTGAAACTGTTCACATTTTACTCTTATGAACAAAGTCATTATCCTTATTGAAAAACAATGATATTAAACCCTTAGAAATAGACATTTCAGACATAATTGATGATATTCAAAAAAAAAATGGGAAAAAACCAAAAAACAATTCCGAAATTTGAAGATCAAACTCGGGATGGAGCATTTCGGAATAGATCATTCTTTGAAAAAATTGAAAAGTAGTTTGGAATGTGAACAATATTTGTAAACCAGGCGTATTTTAGGTGCAATAAAAAAACCTAAAAAAATGGTTAGATTACTCAATTTCCCTATTTTAGGTTCACTAAAGCTCTTATGGCTTTTGTAAAATGTTGATGCCGTGAAAGTATCCGTTGAGAAAGGACATGCACTTTTTGGTACCATAGACTCCTAATTAATATGGAATTTTACTAGAGGTGTTGATAACGGTGCATATATTGCTCATATCTCTAAGGAATCAGGAACCATGTGTATTAACTATAAAAGACTTAATTTGGTTAGATCAACGTTGGAAAGCTTTATGATTCATAAAGCCATTCTACAAAAAAAAAAATTGTAAGAAATTCCAAGGTTATTGGTCAACTAGGAAAAGGATGGATGATTACTGGAATCCCGATTTCAAGATGGTTAGGTGATCAACATGCATCAATGTTAGGTTAACCTTTATAGGAAAGGAGTGACAAAAGGCACTTAAGGAGCAGCTGTATATATACTTTTTAACATAGGTTGGGATGTGATTGATTTGAAACATGGTTTGTTGACTAGTTCAACTTCAAAGTTTGGGAAGATGTGCCTACAAACTGTGCTCTAGAGGGCCCAAATGCTATTGCTGGAGCAGTTGTTCAACTACTCAACCGTTGGTGTTTACTTGTGAGGAATGACATGACAAATAAATAATTTTCCTTTCTTTTTCTACCATAAATCAATGTAAGTTTATTAAAGCGGAGAAATAGGTGTAAGTTCTAGTAGATTGTTCAATTTTGCAACCTACCATAAATCAAATTATTTTGCGTCATAAAAAAGATGTAGAAACACTTAAATTACTAGAATCTTCTAATGCATCATCTGACGTATATAATTATACTAATTGTAAGACTCATGTATTACATTGGTTAATTTAAAGAAGAAAAAGTTAAATATAAAAGTCAAAATATTTGAAAACTTTGAATTTATAATAAAATAAAAAAAATAATGATTTATCATAATTGAAATATTTTTATATTTTAAATTTAAACAAATAATTTATATAAACAAACAAAAGAAACTAATAACCTTTAATTTGAAAATTTTGAAATTAAAAGGTAAGTCCTTAATGAATTGATATCCATTTATTGCAATTATTACATTAAAATATTATATAAAAATTAATAAAATAGAAAAACTCATAAAATGACATGTGAAAAAAAAAAATTCAAAATAACTATAAAGTGACATTTGACAAATTGAATGAGAGCGTGACATGTGGAAAAAAAACCTTTATTTATTAGAGTAGATACAAAAACATAGAAATATGAATACATATGGAAACAAGTTTGCATTTATTCTATCACAAATTCTTAAAGAGGTCCTACCTACAGAAGATCATAGAAGGCTTCCATACTAAATCATAAAGGAAGTAATAACATGTATATATACAATCTTCAACCCAGTCTAGCCACCTTCTACGCCACCGAGGATTGGTATAAAGTATTGCAACAAATCCCAATAAGAACACAAAACATGTCGAACTAGAACTTCCATAGAAATATGTCATATCAATATCATACCATTTCTCATGGTCTTCTTCGGCTGATGGATTGGTCACGTGTGGATTTGTGTTGCATTTCTTCTCCAATGGTGGTCCACAAAGAAGTGGATTACCTTCATAACTCTCCTCCGTGAAGGTACCAAACTGTGACTTCATTTCTGGGAGTCTGCCTGAGAGACTGTTGTGAGAAACATTGAAAATAGACAAGGAGGTAAGCTTAATGAGTTCTGATGGAATTGTGCCGGTCAAACCATTTGAAGAAAGGTCCAAGCTCTCTATCTTTGCAAGATTTGAGAAGCTCACTGGAATGAGTCCAATTAGTTGATTGTGAGACAGGTTTAAAGCACGAAGTTGGGTTAAAAACCCGACTTCTTCTGGAATTTCACCTGTAAGTTTGTTACTAGATAAATCCAATCCCGTCATGTAATCAAGGATGCCACCCTTGTAGCGGAGAAAGAGACTTTTCGTTGTATACTGTACTTCGTCTTGTATTCCCAAGGCTTCACCGCCAAGGAAGATTGAACGCAACCCCCATATAATACTCTCATAATGGTAAGAGGAATCATACGAATACAATGATTTGCTTCTTTTTAAGAAAACAAGGTCACTTGGGCCGGTAATATTATGTAGGCAGCTAGGTATTGAGCCAGAAAATGAGTTAGCGGATAAGTCTATGAAACTCATATTACTTAATTGACACAACTGCCTCGGAATCAAACCGCTAAAGTTATTTTTTCTCAAAAGAAGAATCCTTAAATTGGATAGTTCGCCAAGAAATTTAGGAATCCTGCCTGACAAGTTGTTGTTGCCGATGTCTAAAGTCAAAACATTAGTCAAATTACGAAAGAAATTGGGTATTGATCCAGTGAATCTGTTGGAACCCAAATGAAGATGCTCCATATATTGCAAATTTGAGCAGGATGGGATGGGCCCAGAAAAAGAATTTTGTGAGATATCAAGAAATGAGAAAAAAGCTGCTCCGCAAGGAAACCTGCCTTCCAAACTATTATTTCTCACCACAAGTTCAGACAAGCTACTCATGTTGGTAAGCCAATCCGGGATCAAACCTGTAAAAAAGTTATTGCTTATATCCAGAAGAGTCAGAGATTCAAATTTTTGTTTGCTTTTAATTCCAATTTGCCCTGTGAAATGGTTGCTATCTAAATAAACCCATTGGAGAGTACTCCAACTTAAATTTCCTGAGAGTATCTGGCCATGCAACTTGTTGTTTGATAGTTTTAAGAAACCCAATTTGGAGGTGTTTGTAAACAATCCCTTTGGCACTTCACCAGATAACGCATTCTCAGATAAATCTAGTACCCATAATTTACTCAATTCACCAACTGAGGAAGGGATAACACCACTTAAAGCATTCATAGACAAATTCAAGATACTTATGTTGGGAAAAAACTTTGGTATGTCATATGGAATAGTACCTATCATGTGATTTTGAGACACATCCAACCACTTCATATTAGCATTCATATGCAGTGGCATACCACCAAACAAGTTATCACGTAGAATAAGAACTTCCAGATTCGAATTGTTCCTAATTAACCAATTTGGTAATTGTCCCTCCAAGGAGTTGTGAGACATGTCTACTTGTCGTAAATTGTGTTGGTGAAGTAGAAACCCAGGAATAATACGTCCTTTAGGCATTTTCATATTACAATTAGATAGCTCAAGAATTTTCAACTGGAACATCGGAATCCAATCTATAGGCTCCTCTGTTTCCACCTCAAATATGTCATTGTCACTTCTGAATCGAACTACCTCAAGCTTTTTATGATTGGAGAATGAGCTGAAAGAGAATGAACCTTCAAAATTGTTATGACTAAAATCAATGTACTCAAGAGATGTGAGATTAGCAATGAATGATGGCACACGTTTCCCTGTGAATCGATTTGAAGATATATCAAGTAACCTAAGAGATGATAGACTGTTGAAACATTGAGGCAGAATTCCATCTAGCATGTTGTGACTAAGATCTAATTCATGGAGGTTGTTCAACTCACAGAAACCTGCCAAAAGATAAAAAATGTGGTTCACCTTATAAGAAATAAAATGACTTCATTTGCATGGTTACTCGGAAAGGTAATGTTACAATCTTAGTACAAGGACATTACATTTATATATTTCTTTTAACAATCCCAACACTTACTTGTGCATACTTTAGATAACTTACCATGCTCAGGTAATGAGCCGTTGAGTTCATTGTTAGCGAATGAGAGAGCTCTTAATGAAGATAATGCCTGTATTGATGAAGGGATGCTCCCAACAAAACTGTTGTGACTCAAATCTAAGACCTCCAAACGGTGGAAAGATGCAAAACCTGGATGCCAACAAGAGAGGGTTACATACATAGGTTACTAAACAAAAGCCCTAAGAAAGTATTTGTTACAATTTATGTATTATCGATGGTTGAAGCTTGATAAGTTGTGGGGACTTTCATCTATGTGATGATCAGTTGGTAAGTACTTGGCGATTTTTCTTAAACCAATAATAATGTTGTAAATTAAGGAATGAAGAAAAAATGCTACCTTCCATTGGTAGTGTACCGCTGAAACCATTAAATCTCAAGAGGAGAACTTCCAAATCAAACAAATCATGAAATTCTGTATTAAATAGAGAGATGTGTAGAAAAAATATTTAAAAAATAGTAAAAAATGGAAACAAATAAAAATAATGAAGTTGGAATTTAATGTTTTAGTTTGTTTAATGAAAACTCGTTTTTGAAATGAACATGCCTTGGACAGGAAAGGAACTTCCCAGTGAAGGAGAATTTGAAAGATGAAGAATCTTGAGGGACGGGAGGGCAGTTAGGCATGATATGATGCTCTTGTTGAATTTGTTGCCTGAAAGGTCTATACTCTCCAGCCTCTTCAATCTCGATAAGCTCTTACAAGCTGTAAAAGGAAGGTAATTTTTAAAGACACCATCTGCAAAGTTTGTAACTACTTTGTCTTTATCACTATTCACAAGTTACCATGGCTAGGTGAAGCTAAATCTTCATTTACCTTGGCTATTTGGTGTCTCATTGAGCTCAGTATTCTTTAGTTCCAGCTCCTCGAGGTTAGTCAGATGTGATAATTCTGGCATATGAAAGAAAAACATATCACGTATTATGCATGATATTTTCAGATGTACATTTTGAAGCTACTTTTGGAACATATTTTTACTAGTCTTTATCTATCATTATACCGAGGTAGCCTTATTTAAAGTCTAATATTGGTCCAACACAAAATGGAAATTTGTTACACTTCTTGGTAATGTTGAGGATATATTAGTTCTTTCAGTTGTGGCCATTCTATGGCGTAAGTGGAGATAGTGAGGTGGTAGGGCAATAAGGTCTTTTAGCCAGTTAGGTTAGGTCGGTGCTGTTAGCCTTTAAATAGGAGATGTCCGGGTTGGTTAGCATCTTTGAACAAAATCACTAGAGTAAGGTCTCCCGAATACCCGTTAGTTGTAGTAATCATTCGATTTCCAGTTCAATCTTTCATTTCTAAATACAAGTATACACGTATACAATCGAATGGCATCAGAGAGTGTTCAATCCACCATCTTGAATCAATTTCGGAACAGAACATCAAGAATCGATGAGATGGATGATAGATAATAACTTGTTTTATTATAATGAGGATTTAACCTCATATAAATAGGAATCCAAATTGGGATTTTGGCCTAACATAAACCTTAATGGGTATTAGCCTAACCCGAATCGCTAACATCCACCACGGTTTGAATGGGAGTATACGATTAAACTGGAGAAATAAACAAAGAACAAAACCTAAAAAACATAGATGAAGATAGCGGCATCAGAGGCTCTTATGAAGACGGCTAACAATGACCGTTAGTTGAGAAGAAACGACGAACAAAGGTGGTTCCGTTGTAGAAGAAGAGGGGAGCGGCGACGAAGATGATCATGGAGTCGGTGGCAGAGGAGTCCAAGAAAGGAAAGGAGAAAGAAAGAGGGACTGACCTGTAGCGGACGGAGCCAATTCCGGAGAGAGAGAGAGAGAGAGAGAGAGAGAGAGAGAGAGAGAGAGAGAGAGAGAGAGAGAGAGAGAGAGAGAGAGAGAGAGAGAGAGAGCAGTGGCATCGGAAGAGGTTGACTCGACAAAGGAATTTGGAGAAGAAAAGGTCGGCCGAGGAGGAAGTATAAGCAGACGAAGTAGTAGAAGGAACCGATAATGAGCTCTGGTGTCGGCGGCTATATTATCATTTAAGAGGAGAAAGAAGAAAGGGAACATTATTGAGCACAATGAAGCCACCTTTGACAAATATTAGAGAAGGTTGTCAAAGATAGAGGGTGGCCGTTGTGGGTTGTGGTCAAAAGTAGGATTTTGCTTTGATACCATGATAGATAATAACGTGTTATTATAATGAGAATTTAACATCATATAAATAGAAATACAAAATGGCTTTTCTACTAACCTAAACCTTAATGGGTATTAACCTAACCTTAATCATTAACAATGGAGGAAATCATTAGTTCAAAATGACATGGGAACTGTTCGATCAGATATTGGAGCGTTATAAAAAGATTTTCAAAAAGTTATGAATCAATTGGATGTTATGATCAGCAGATTAAACAAATCTCTATGAAATTAAATAGTCCATCAAAAAGAGAAGAATAAAGAAGATGAATCAAAAGATAAATCAGTGTTCAAAGATGACATGGTTGAGCGAGGTTATAATCGTTTCTATGTGATCAAGAGCAACGAGGATGAAAAAGATGGGAAAGGTTTTGATTTAGAGAATGGGGCAGCAAATCTGGTGTCAAGAGAGGCATGGATAGTAATTAAGTTTTGGAAGCATTTTATTTTATTTTATTAATATATTATCTTGCTGTTTCTTTTTCTTAAAATCGTTGGTCTTTATGTGGCCAATATTCTATTGCCAATTTTATATGTTTACTAGACTATAAGTATTTCTTGAAGCCTACGTTTGAAAGGGGAGATTTTTTTTGATAAAAGTAATATTTGTTTGAGCAGAGTTGCTGTGTATCAAAATTGCATCCTTGAATCGTCTTTTCTTTCCTGTTTGGAATGTGTTGTTAATTGTAGTTGCATCAAAATCAATTAGGAAAAAGAAAAACGAGAAAGATGCATTTATAACCTTAAAAAGAAGAAACGAAAAAGACACAAACCTACCATTGGTAGGGAAGTTTCCATTCAAGCTAGTGTCGCTAAGATCCAAGACTTTGAGTGAAGCGAGTGTCTTTAATGATGGAAGGATGTCGTTATCGATATCACGATTCCCACTAAGGTCTAGTACCTCCAACTTCTTCAAACTCGACAACCTTTCAAGTTCTGCAAAAAAGAAAAGCTTTTAACAAGTTGTGGCATAAATTGCAGGATCTCAAGTAGACATAAAGTCTTGTGTTTGTTCATTTATATATGGAAAAAAACTATCCAACTACTAAGTTATCTAAAAAGCATCTTTTACTGCATAAATCAGTTGGATGTTATGTCCATGAATTTGAAAAAATCAATCTACTTAAATTCCTTGCTCAAAAATATTATGTTGGAACTAGGTGAAAGAAATACTAAAGCAATTAATCATGCTGCACCTGTCTTCATAATCTCTTCATCAAGATAATCATATGACAAATTTAGACTTCTCAACTCTTTAAAATGAAGAAACAAGGAAACATTCAATGGCCACAGCTTGCTCCCAAACTCCATGTTATCACCTATCATCCCTCTCAAATAGTAAAAAGAGAGGTCTGTCACATGCCCAGTGGTTGCGTTGCAATTTACCCTCTCCCACTCACAACAGTCACCGCCACCATCCCCTAGGATACCACTGCCATAATCAACCCAGGTGGGGAGAAAATTGTCCATTTTGGAATTGTATAACTTGATAAAGGAATCTTTGATTTCCAGTAGTGCCTTTCTCTCCTCTTCTATACAATCCCCTTGTATTCTCCAGACCACCATATGCGTATGTATCATCAACAACCAATATAACCATGGTTTGCGCTTACTCAAACACCAACACTCCATTTTAGTAAGCTAATGAAGGCTTTTTTGAAACACTCGCAATATTAAATTTAAACTTCCGGTTTGATTTACTTTGCTTGGTATATGAACATATATGAAATGATCAGGCGAGTAAAACATGTGATATATTGAAACAAATATTTAATTGCATAATTCTCTCGTCAGGTCAATGGTTAAGTTTCAAACGTAAGTGATCAAGTGAATGGTCAAAGCTTCCACACATTTCTATATTCAATCTACCCACTCCTTCCAGCATATCCCTTTGAAATTATGATAATTGCTACACTCACAAAAGCTTATGACAAGACATTTGTTGACTTTTGTACAAACTTCCAGGTTTTCATTTGCATAGAATATATTTTCCCTATTGACTTTTTTTTTTCAGTTAATTGCACAATCATAACAATTGCCTAATTTTCATTCAAATTTACTTTTTTTTTAACTGTAACAATTTCATGGAGACAGACTACTCTCGCAAGAAGCAGAGCAAACACGGAATTCCTAGTAGATATACACTTGAACGAACTGGAAAGCATACTATTGAAGTGGTCCCCAGCTTTGGGTTCAGAAATGCTAAATACACACTTATTCCTAAGAGTCCAAATGGCCCAACAATTTCACAAAGATAATGACCTGTGTAACTAATATAATTTTCTATCTACGCACAGAATTCAAAAAAGTAACCCGTACCAAAAAGATTATACATTTCGCTTTTGCGTTAATTTTCATACTTCATTTCAAGTTTATTTTCTAAAAAATGTCACCTACAGTTTGATCTCTTACATTGGTACCCCAACAATATTTACAAGTTAAAGGCCAATTCATAGGTAAACTGATTTAAACCATAAATCTAATAGGTACTGATATTTTAATTTTTGAAGAATATACAAAAGCAAGTGGTTTAGACTATTTACTTTTAATGGGTGATAATATTTTACTTAAACTACCCTTCATCTAAACAGAATCACCTAAATATACTTCTTAGCATTATCCCCTGTACCACCTGTGTTTGATGCAGAAACTATTACCTGTCTAATAGGTAATGATTACCAAATACATGTCTGTGTAAAAACTGCTCATCAGCCCTTGTTCTTCATCTAACAACACTTTTAATTTCTTTTGAGGACTTTAATCAAACTGTTGGTGTGCAACATGAAACTCCAACCATTTTACATACCGAAACAAATCCAAAACATAGGCAACTCAAATGAGCAAAAAACAAGTTGGACTTGCCTTTAATCACCAGAGTTGAATTTTGATGAAGCCATAGAACCAGTTATGCTTTGATTAAGTGTGGAATGTGGAGGATATCCACATGCCAAATTAGTTTTTCTCTCGCATCTTGCTTCCATTCCATTCGTTTCACAACACATGGAAACCCATCTTTCCCAACCTATTCAATTTTCTTTTTAAAAATAAATACAAAGTAATAAACAAAAATATTGAAAACATACGAAACTAATTCACAAGCTAATTAAAAAAATACAAAACTATTTTGGTACACGTATTTTTTTAAATAAATACAAACTAATGAAAGTCATATTTTCTCCTCATGTCTTCTTACCCAATACACAACGCCCCCTTAATGAAAGATTAAGAATCAGCAGTCAAAAGTGCTGATCAATCAAAAAGAAGGAAAAAGCAGTTCAAACGCAGCCAAAATGGTGGGAGGACTTGAAATTTGGTGTTGGTTTCATCTTTTACACCTTAAACACCAACCAACATACGATTTCAGGTTGACAGAACTTTGATGCAACAGAAAACAGAAAAGAGTCCTGAAATTGAAATATTCTTCGTTATTCAAAGACCATCAGGGTTTTAGTTTTAATGATTTATCTGAAAAAAAGTCCCAGTAATCGTGAACCATTTCTATTTCAGATTAACAGAATTTTATGCTTGCCAAAACACTTTCCAAAATATTCTTCCTAATGTTTCTTTTCCACGGATTAGGAAACTCACACCTACAACCGTATCTTTTCTCCCCAGGGCTAGATGAAGTGTCTGATACAGCTGTGTGTCTTGTCCCCTAAATTGATGTGCTATTATTTATACACGGCTTGAGGTTTTCCAGATATCTGGTCGTGTATATAATGATCATCAGCCACTATTCTTGATCAAAACACACAATTGAGTTCTTTGAGGACTTTAATCAAACACTTGGTCTGCCACAATGATCACTTCACCTCTATACAGAAGCAGTTCGTAGTAAAATGTAGGCAATTTAAAGGAGATTTTTTTTTTTTTTTTTTGACTTGTCTGTAATCGCCCAATTGAATTTCGAAGAAGCCATAGAAATCGCACACTGTACTTGAGTTTCTGCAGCCTTCTTGGAGGGAGAGAGAGAGAGAGAGAGGGGGAGAGAGAGAGAGAGAGAGAGAGAGAGAGAGAGAGAGAGAGAGTTGCACAAGTTGACTTCACCCGTGCTGTGAAAGCAGCTGTTGAGAAAGGCGATGTATACATCTTGGAACCATTACCTCCTGCAGGTTCTCGAATTTAAGTGGTTGTATGATAAGGGTTTACATGTCACCAATATATATCTCTAATGCATCAAAAACCATGTTTATGAATTTGAAAAAACTTAATTAATTGGGATGAATCAAACATTAGAAACATTAATTAAAGATTCTACAAAATCCATTCTACTAGAAATTGTAAGCAGTTTCAAGGTTAGTGGTCACGTAAGAAATTAAAGGATGGCTAATTCCTGGAATCCCAATTTCCCAACGTTTAGGGGCTGAACATGCAGCAATGTTGGGTCAATCTTGTTCAAAATGAGAGGCGAAAAACACTTACAAACAAGTGCTTATATACTTCTCAAACAGGTGAAGAAATAATTCAGTTAAAACAAACACTTTAGCTTTTAAGCTCGGGAAAGATTCCCTGCAAAGTGCAATGGCACAGGGAGAGTCTTGGAATCATTCGTTCCTCCAGTTAAATCGATGAGTTGGTTGCACAAGTTAACTCCACCTACGCTGTTTACTTGTTCCTGATCCTGTGTTCTTGGTTATCTAATTTGTCATTAGTTTTTGTAGAGCTTAATTATGTGCTTAAGTGAAGTTGCAGGCAGACTTATTGGGTAACCCGGTGGTGAGACCGGCAGACAACAACACTAGGTACAGTACAAACCAGCTGCTTATGAATTCCGTTTGACTTGAATGATCTGTCACTTTAAATTATGAATTCCGTTTCTAAAATTCACTTTCTTGATTCTTTGTAACCTTGCTTATGATGTTCTTAGTTCAAGAAACATACAAAGAATTGAAAGCAGAATGCTTAATTTTATAGGTGTTTGGATTGTAATTGTTATAGTAATGAATATGTATCTTAAATATTTTTCGACTCATGGAAATAAAACCAAGTTAAAGCTATTAGCATATTGTAGAACTAAGGATGGGTAGTAACCTCTTAATCATTCAGACACTTAATCGACATTTCGTTATTACAGATCTTCCAAAATCATCGACATCAACAGAAAAAATTCTGCCCTCCGCTATCAATAATACAAGACTTCGTTAGCAAGCTTGTTCCATCGACTTTAAGAAAACCTCGCTTTGCGTCAACATCAACTTAACATCAGCAAATCGTTTCCTCAAAATCAATCCATCAATTCCAAATACATCGAAATCAAAATCATCCACATCTTCATTATCAATAGCATCAACTCCTTTTTCCTCAAATCGAATTTCTTCAACTGGTGTGCATCAATCGTCGACCATCGAAATCTTCGACTATCGACATCCAAGCAACCACAAAATCAAATGCAATATCACTGACTTCGCTTCTTAGAAATAATCAACCAAATCATAATCAACAGCAACTTCGTTTTTCATCAACAATGACTCGATATCAAACCCTCAATTTATTAGTCTCAGGTCGTACCCAACTATCTATCATCGCTACTCAAATAAACTCATTTCGTTTTCCAGTTCATCAATATGAAACCAAACTATCGATGCTCCCATTTTGAATCGTCGATCGACAACATCCATCTCGAGTTTGACTTCAAAATCAAGTAAACATACATCCATTTTACTCCCTATAAACACCGTCCACTTCCAATGCTTCATTAGTCGAAGTCAGTTTTGACTCCAACATCACAAACATTCGATTCCAAACAACTAACAGAGATTGATTTAAAAATCAGTCGAACTCCTTGAATCCCAACATTTGTTCTTGATGTAAACAACATCGATCAAAATTAAGTACCCAGATGCTAGAGACCAACATTCGAAATACCAATACTTAACTCAATTTCAACCAATATTCATTAACCAGTCAAAATTGAGTAACCATTAGACATCGAAATTTAACCTTCGTTCTGTGTCAAAATCGAGTAACCATTAGACATCAAAATTTAACATTCGTTCCTAAAGCAGATCAAGTATTAAATCCGATTACTCTTCAAACGTCAAGAACGAATCCTCTTGAATCAACTCCAAAGAAAAACAACTTTTGATTTCACTATCGATTCAGTCACAACGTTTCAATCAAAAGTTAATTTTGACTTTCAGTGTTTGACTCTTAGAAATCGACTGAAATAGAGAATAAAAAACATAGGAATTAAATTTGAATCCAACTCCAAATCATCAACTTAACTCGGATAGAACACCTTAGCCGAAATCAAGAGGCTCATTCTTCAAATTCAATTTTATACCACTCGTGAGTCGGCCTTCGTTCCGGTTATCAACATTCATCCCGATTTCGAACAGTTGAATATATGATTTGGGCTCAAAATAAAAAGATGAACAATATCTGACAAAAGTTGGGCTTGATGATAAATCAGATGAACAACAACATGTATTCAACATAATGGGCTTATAATGAACAATTAAAATTGAGATGATAGAAAATAATTTTGATTTTGTGATTTGATCAAAACAAAAATAATTGGATCACACAATGGGGTTGAAACGGATTTGATCCAATGAGGCAAGTCAATCAAAAATGAAAAATGCAACATTTGAATTAAAATCATGTGTGTTTTGGAATCCGTTTGAGAATTTGAGATACCTTTTTGACAAATCGAGTTCCATTTGCAACGAACTAAACAAATTTAGAAGATCTTGGTTCTTTTTTTAGAATGAGAAAATCTCCAATTTAAACATTGTACCACCCACTATGCGTGATGTACAACTCGTTCTTCGTGTTCTTCAACGATCCAAGAACATCTTGTTTCATGGATTTCGGATTCACAACAACATTTGAAGATTTTTTTGAATAAATCCGCTTGTTCTTCCATTTAATCTTCTTCTTCTTTTTCTTTCTCATCTTTTGCATCTTGAAGACTTGATTTCATGAACAAAACCACTTCCCACAACTTCAACTTTATAAGTTTGAATCAAATCTTTTGGAGTTTGATACTTATGAATTTCTTGGATCACCGGCTTCCGATAAGGAATCATTCCATCAAACGAATCACAAGAACATAAAATATCATCGGTTTGAACTCCAATCGAGCAAAAAACTTTTGCATCTTCATAAGAATCAACTTGAATCTTCTTGTCATGAACTTCAAGAACATCAAGAACATCACATTGAACTCCATAGTCTTGAACTTCAACAAACTTAAGAGCACGAAGGTCATTTGGGTTTTCAATTAGAGAAATATATTTCTTATTAAAAAAATCTCTTTCTTCTCCTTCCTTGTGATTTCTACTACAGACTAATATGGACAATGCAATTTTATTCAACCATATAATCTTACAAAGTGATTGAAATATCAAGCTTCCATTATCATCCTTCAAATCTCCAAAAGAAACCATATTACCCATTGAAATCAATTTGCTTAACATCAACCCATAAAATTGATCTTCATTGAATTTGTATTTGATATCTTCAATGATCACAATCCAAGAATCATATGACAAATCCACCATGATCATAAGAACTTGAAAATTTCTAGAGAGAGAAAGTGATTTTGAATGAGTTTTCTAGAGAGAGAAAGCAAAAAGCACTTGAATTCTAGTGAAGAAAATCAAATTATGAATAGAATCAATGATGAATTCGATTTCTAGAATCTAAACTCTCAATAACACGAAGATCAAAACACAATGAAGAATCACCAAATCAAGAATGCCACCATGGATCAATTCTTGATCAAACCAAGAACACCCGCTATGATACCAATTGTAGTGTTGTTGATTATGATGGCATGTGCAGAATTAGAAAAGATCTAGTGAATCATCATACAAAATCAAGAACACATTAAGTAAATAAATCTGGGTTTAGCTCTCATTAGTATTGACAGAAAGAGTAAAAATGGGTCTTGCAATTTCTCTCTATAAACTAATGCTCTTAAAGTGTTCATTACATAAATGAGTGTCACTCACTTCCTATTTATAGGAAAGACAACTCATTACACAATACAAGTGGATAAAACACAAATAAATCCAAGCGTGACTTTGCACCCTAACAGTATCATAAATCATGTAGCACATAAAAGTAATTTAGGCATCATTCCTAAAATAAGCTAGTGCTTGTGCCTATGTATAGCAGACACTTATCTCACAATCATCGCTTATCATTCTAAATTTAAGTCTAGAAATCCTACAAGTTCCTAATTTGCTTAAATTAATGCTCTGATACCAACTGTGACATCCCTAATTTCACAGTCAGGGAAGACCGATTTGTTTATGCTTTATTTAAAATCAGAGTATCCTTTGAAAAATAATGTTACGGAATTTGTTCTAAAAAACATGATAAAGATTTTATCAAAGCATTTCCGAAGAAAGGTATTATAATTATATTAAAAATATTGGGTGTCATCGTCAATACAATACATACGCATAAACATAAATAGTACAGACCTTACAAACATCTATTCTAATGGCCTATAATCAATATCTCTCATCTGATCATCACACATGTGCACTTTTGCCACTAGATGTAATATAATAAACTGAATGGGTTAAGCTTGGGAACCTGATGAGCACATATGATTTTTTCAACCCACAATAATTAAGTTTTTTAATTTCATCAAATTATTCAACCCGGTTACCCGTTCTCATTATCCTCACTTTTTGTCCATAAAGTATCTAATTTAAGGGACCTATCCTAAGGATCATCATCGGGAAAACAATGTTGCTTAGGGAATTCCTTAGCAATATATGTCAGTAAGGTAACCATGACGGGGATGAAGTACACCGGGTGAACACATCGTTCATAAACACATACAGGTTGCGATCCTGCTAGCATTCCACTAAACTGTCTAGAATAATCCATGGATTACACAAAGAGGTATAGAAATTAACCTTGTCTCTCTATGGATTGCTCATGCTTGCCTTGTATTACTTTTCAGTACATTAAACATTGTATTTGGATTCTAAGAAACTCAACAATACGTAACTGAGAAAGCTGCCGGGGAATAGAAGCATTTTCCTCAAAAGAAGAATCCTTAAATAAGATAGATCACCAAAAAATTTATGAATCCCACCCGACAAGTTGGTACCTATGTTCATAATCAAAACCTTTGTTAAATTACAAGTTGTTACCTATGTCCATGAAGTTGATCAACAAGGAAACCGGCCTTCAAAAGTGTTATTTCTCACAAATTCAGACAACCAACTCAACCAAATGATTTTGCTTATCCAACCAACGACGGGTGACGAAACCTATAAAGAAGTTATTGCTAATATAAAAAAGGCTTAAATGTTCAAGCTTTTCCTCACCGCTCTTAATTCGAATTTTCCCTATGAAATGGTTGTTGTCTGAGTAAACTCCTTTCAATTTGCCCCAACTAAAATCTTCTTTGAGAACTTCACTCACATCTCAACAAAGCAACCATTGCATACTACAATAATGTTAGTGCAGTTTAATTATCAAATCGTACAACACCAACGCATGAACCATATAGAGATTGACCTTCATTTTGTACGAGATTAGTGTATGTATTTTATATAGCCCATTACTTTGTATAGTCTAGTTAGTCGATGTAACCCTTGTAGCCTAATATTGTAATATGTATATATTGTACTGTGAATGCAATGTCACATTTTCCTGGGAAAATAACACTTTCAATAATCATTAGGGTCTTCTTGTGCATCATTATACATATATCAAAGCAGAAAAATATAAATAGATATGAAAAGCATGCTCGTGTTTATTTCATCACATCTTCGTCAATGGGACTTAGTTATGGAAGATCATACAAGGCTTCCTTACCGAATCATAAAGGAAGTAATAGCATATATACATACATTCTCCAACCATGTCTAGCCACCTTCTGCGCCAGTAAGGATTGACGTAAAGAAGCCCGACAAATCCCAACAAGAACACAACACATGTTGCACTAGAACTTCCATAGAAACACACCATATCAATATCATACCATTTCTCAGAGCTCTCTTCTTTAAGAGATGGATCGGTTACCTGTGGCTCTATCGTGCATTTATTCTCCAGCGGTGGTCCGCAAAGAAGTGGATTGCCTTCATAGCTAGCCTTTGTAAAGGTCCCAAACTGTGCTTTCATTTCTGGGAGTCTACCCGATAGATTGTTGTGAGAAACATTAAGAACTTCTAGAAAAGTCAGCTGAACCAGTTGTGATGGAATTATGCTGGTCAATCCATTTGAAGAAAGGTCCAGGCTCTCAATATTCGCAAGATTTGAGAAGTTCACTGGGATTGGTCCAGTCAGCTGATTGTGAGACAGGTTCAAAGCCCGAATCTGGCTCAACAACCCAAGTTCTTGTGGAATTTCACCTGTAAGTTTGTTACTAGATAGATCCAATCCTGTCATGTAATCAAGGATGTCACCCTTGTAGTGGAGAAAGAGCGTTTTTGTTGTGAACTCAACTTCGTTTTGTGTTTCCACTGTTTCAGTAGTGGGGATCGACGGACGAAACCCAAAATTAGTACTCTCATAATGGTAAGAGGATTCAATGGAAAATCCAAATCCCCATCTGCCTCTTTTTATGAAAGCAAGGTCATGCCCCCCGGTAATGTTTTGAAGGCAGCTAGGTATTGAACCAGAAAGATGGTTATTCGATAGATCTAACAAACTCACATCACGTAATTTGCACAACTGCTTTGGAATAGAACCACTAAATTTATTTTTTCTCAAAAGAAGAATCCTTAAAGTGGATAGTTTGCCAAGAAATTTAGGAATCCTGCCTGACAAATCATTGTTGCTGATGTCCAAAGTCAAAATAATAGTCAAACTACGAAAGAATTTAGGTACCGATCCAGTAAATCTGTTGGAACCCATATGAAGATGCTGCATATTTGAAATTTGAAATTTTAATAAGCAGGATGGGATGGGCCCAGAGAAATAATTTTGTGAGATATCAAGAACAGAGAATTGTGCTATTCCACAAGGAAACCTGCCTTTGAAACTATTATTTCTCACCACAAGTTGAGTTAATCCCATGATGTTGGTTATCCAATCAGGGATCACACCTGTAAAAAGGTTATTGCTAATATCCATAGAAATCAGAGTTTCCAGATTTCCCTGGCTAACAGTTCCAATTTTCCCTGTGAAATGGTTGCTGTCTAGGTAAAGCCCTCGGAGGTAATTACCCCAGCTTAAATTTCCTGAAAGTACCTGGCCATGCAAGTTGTTCTTTGATAGTTTTAATACCTGCAATCCAGATATATTTGTGAGCATTCCCTTTGGTACTTCTCCTGATAACTTATTGCCAGATAAATCCAGCATCGATAGTTTACTCAGTTCACTAATTGAGGATGGGATAGCACCGGTTAAACCATTCATGGACAAATTCAAATGAATTATGTTGGGAAAGAACTTTGGTATATGCTCGGAAAGATTACCTATTATGTGATTTCCAGACATATCCAACCACTTCATATTAGCATTTCTATACAGCGGCATACTGCCAAAGGAGTTGTTCCTTAGGTTAAGAACATCCAGATTCGTATTATTTTTTAAAAACCAACTTGGAAAGTGTCCCTCCAAGGAATTGTGCGGCAAGTGTAGTTCCCGTAACTTGTGCTGGTGAAGTAGAAACCCAGGTACAACTTGTCCTTTAGGCATGTTCACAATGCAATTAGATAGCTCAAGAATTTGCAACTGGAACATTGGGATCCAATCTGTAGGCTCTTCTGTTTCGACCACAAATTCCTCACTATCGCTTGAAAACAGAATTACCTCAAGCTTTGAATGGTTGGAGAAGGAGCTGAACGAGAACAGACCTTCGAAATTGTTATGACTGATATCAATGTACTCGAGAGATGTGAGATTAGCAATGAGCGATGCCACAAATATCCCTGATAATTGATTTGAAGAAATATCCAACATCTTAAGAGATGACAGATTGTTCAAACATTGAGGCAGAGTTCCATGAAGCCTGTTGTGACTAAGATCCAGTTCATGGAGGTTCTTCAACTCACTGAAACCTGGAAAAAGCGAAAGAATGTGCTCACACTAAAGGAAATATAAAGACTTGCACTGCTTATGGTCATACTATAAGAACATTGCATTTGTACATTTGTTCTAACACTACAAAATTTAAGGGCAATAGCGATAATCCAGACACTTAATTTTGCATGCTTTACCATGATCCGGTAATGAGCCATTGAGATGATTGTTGGCGAGTGAGAGAGCTCTTAGGGAAGATAATGCATGTATTGCTGATGGAATGCTCCCAATAAAATTGTTGCCATTCAAATCTAAGACCTCCAGATGGCGGAAAGATGCAAAAGCTGATGGTAGAAACTCAATAAGTTCAACCAATTATAACTTTGTAAATTAAGGGAAGGAAGAAAAAATACTACCCTCTATTGGTAGTGTTCCACTGAAACCATTATCTCTCAAGAGGAGGACTTCCAAATCAGGCAAATCATGAAATTCTGAATTAAAAAAAGAGACATGTCAGACAATTAACAAAAAGAAAAATGGAAAATTATAAATGACAATGAAGATGAAAATTAGTATGTTGAGATAGACATGCCTTGGAAAGGAAAAGAACTTCCCAATGAAGTTGAATATGAAAGATCAAGAATCTTGAGAGATGGAAGGGTACTTAGGCATGATATGATGCTCTTGTTGAAATTGTGATAGGAAAGATTTATATTCTCCAACCTTTTCAATCTCGATAAGCTCTTACAAGCTGTAAAAAGAAAGGGAGTTAATAGAGAAATCGTGGTCTTGTAAGTTTGTTACAATGGAGGAGTTTATGATTCATTAGCTTTCAAGAACATTATCACTATTCACAAGTTACCATGGCTATGAGAAGTTAAATCTTCGTTTACCTTGGTTATTTGGTGTGTCACTAATCTACGGGATAAAAAGTAAATCAGGCTCCTCCAGGTTAGTCATACAAAAGAGAAACATATATATCATGTATTATGCATGCTCATTAGTCTTTACTTATCATTATAATGAGGTGGCCTCAATTTTCCCTGTTGCAACTCATTGTTAATTAAGTTAATTGCAAATGAAACACTTATAATCCTCAATGAGTGAAATCCACACATAGACATGACAGTATCCCACATACACTATCTAAAATAAAAATATAGGTCCTCATGAATCACATTAAACCAAAAACAAGATAATATTGAATATATATGTTGTAAGTAGGGGTGAGCATCAGGACTGGATTACAGCCTTTTATAGGTAATTTTTTAATACAGGTTATAACAAGTTGACATCAACGCTGATGCAATTGCAAACACTTGTACTCCTCAACGAGTGAAGCTCAGACATGACAGCATCCACAAACACTCTATAAATATAAGTTCTCATGCATCACACTAAATTGGAAACAAGATAAAATTAATTAAGTTCATATGATCTAAAAATGATACTCCAACAACTTTAGGATGAAATATATATAGTCAAGTCATAGCACGTACCTTGAGCTGGAAATGATCCCCACATTTGATTGTAGCTAAGATCCAAGTTTGTAAGTGATGAAAGGATACTTAGAGATGTTATGACGCTTTCATCAAATCTGTTGTTCCCAAGATTTAAAATTTTTAACTTCGTCAATATGGAACCCGTCTCAAAACCTACATTTAGGAATTTAAGCAGTCAGATTTATAAGCTCTAGTTTGATAGAATGACAAAGCTGTTTAGGAGAACATATACAAGTGTGTGTGTGTGTATATATATATATATATATATATATATATATATATATATATCCATGCTTTTAATATTGTTATGCCTCCCTTAAAAGTTAAAATAATTACTATTATATCTAACCAAGTGACTTGATTGTAATGTATCACTGTATTGTAGTAGTACTATCTCCAGATAATTAAGTCTTCGTTGCAATTTTTCTTTGTCCAAAGAAAAGAAAAGGTAATACTTTAAATTTCAGCACATGAAAGAGTCATTCTTCTGTATATTGTATTGTAAAGTTGCAAAAGGGGGATTTGTGTATGAATCCAAGGTGACTATATTGGCATGATGATTTTGATGATGTTATTCATTACCTTGAATCTCAAAGGTACCATTAAAGTAACAGTAGCTTAGATCCAACACCTCCAAGTTCTTCAAAGCTGCAAATTCTGCAATTCATGTAAAAGCTGGGTGTAAGTATCTTCCAAACAGGCATTTGTGCAAGATAACTTAATAGAAGACATGAAAAGACGAAAACGTGCCACTGATGGGGAAGTTTCCATTCAAGCTAGTGTCGCTAAGATCCAAGATTTTGAGTGAAGTGAGTGTCTTCAATGATGGAATGATGTCGTTATCGATATCGTGATTCCCACTAAGGTCTAGTACCTTCAACTTCTTCAAACTTGACAACCTTTCAAGTCCTGCAAAACATAAAATTCTTTAACACAAGCAACCTAGCCTTTTGATATTGAAAGGACAACTTTTTGAGCAACATTGGTAAATACTAAAAAGTTGTAGCATAAATTGCAGGATCTGAAGTACACATGAAATCTTGTGTTTAGTCTTTTATATATAGAAATATATTATCCAACTATTAAGTTACCTTACAAGCCTCTTTGAGTGCATAAATTAGTTGGATGTTGTGTTTATGAACTCAAATAGAGTCAACTTACTCGAATGTTTGCTCAAAAAATATGACATTGGAACCATGTGAAAGAAATACTGAAGCAATTAATCATGTTGTACCTATCTTCATAGTCTCTTTATCAAGAAAATCATGTGACAAATTGAGACTTGTCAACTCTTTAAAATGAAGAAACAAGGAGACATTCAATGGCCACGACTTGTTCCCGAACTCCATATTATTGTCTATCACCCATCTTAAATTGTAAAATGAAAGCTCTGTTACATGCCCGGTGGTTGTGTTGCATTTGACCCTCTCCCAATCACAGCAGTTACCACCATCATACCCCGAGGTTCTACTGCCATAATCAACCCAGGTAGGGAGAAAATGGTCAACATTGGAATCATACGACTTCATATGGGAGGCTTTGATTTGGAGTAGTGCCTTTCTCTCCTCTTCTATACAATCACCTTGTGTTTGCCCGACCATAAGAATATGTATCATCATCAACATCAACAACCAACGTAACCTTGATTTATGCTTATTCAAACCCGAATACTCCATTTTAGTAGCTAATGGTGGCTTTGTAGAGACACTCACAATATTAAACTTCCTGTTAGGTTTGGTTTTGGAAAACATTTGATTAGTGATGAAATGAATATCGATTACATAATTTTCCGCGTCCTCAAGTTAATAGTCAATTACCATACATAAGTCATCAAGTCAATGGTAAAAATTCAACACAAAACGCTATTCCATCTACTCCATTGTCGCCCACTCCTTCAACTTGACCCTTTTGGAGTATGATACACTCCCAAACATTCATGACACAACATTTGATGACTTTTCAACAAACTTAAGTCCGTATTCACATAGAATATAATTGGTTTTTTTTTTTTTTTTTTTGCAACTCTTACAAAAACAAAACACCTCAATTTCTGGTAAACAGACAAGTGAGAGCATTTGCTAGAGATCACAGTAGCCGACATTGGAACGCACTTCAGTGAATTTGAAATTTCAATAACCCTAACCTGATAAGTAGGCCCTTCCCCCATTTAACCTTTCACCTCCCTTACTCCTCGTCTTCCCTAACGAAATAATCATTTTCACCACTACTCACCGACGACGGCGATGGTACAGGTCCCGGCCCTTGATTTAGAGGGGTGTGTGGCAGGGGAGATCTGGAGGATAGACGGAGGGGTTTAACGAGAAAGGGAAATGGGAATGGGAAAGCCGGTTTTGGTGGTGCGGTAAAAAAACAAGTATTACCCTTATTTATGAAACTTAGGTGCTGTTTGTTTTTTTGAAGTCAAAATGTCTGCAGTCTGCGGACCACATCTGCAAGCCTCTGCGGCAGAAGAGGTGGACCAAATGTCTGCAGTCTGCAATAAGAAGACTGTTTGTTTTTAACATCTGCGGGCCGTTAAAATAAATTGAATTTTTAAACTTAATTTCATGTTATAAACATTAAAAATGTATTTTTAACAAAAAAATGAAAGAAAAAAAAACTGCACGGTGGCCATGTTTTTTTTTTTTTTTTGTTTAGGTTAAAATAAGGTCTGAAGACCTTTGAAGACAGTGGCCCATGTCTGCGCCAGGAAGACCTCGCGCAGACGTTTTCTGATCTGCGCACTTCCAAAAAACAAACAATCTGCGAGGGCATATGTCTGCGCGTTGTCTGCGCGGCGCAGACAAAAGTGGTTGCGCAGATCTTCACACAAAAAACAAACAGCCCCTTAAAGTATGGGTTACCAACCAAATCTTCGTATTCTAATAAATTAAGTGTAAAACTTATCTATCAACCGGATTAATTAAAAGAAGAAATTAAATATTAAAGTGTAAATAATAATTAATTATTTAAATAAAATTTTGAAATAATAAATAAAGAAATATATCAATTGCAATTTAATATCATATTTATGATATTTAATACTTTATATATATAAATATATGAATATTATGTGGTTTTTTAATTTTAAAATTTGAAAAATCTAAGAATTTGACATGTAGATATTATTTATTTTAAAAATATCATAAAATGATAAGTATTAAAATTCATGAGAGATTGACATGTGGAAAAATAGATCTTCATTTATTATAGAAGATGATGATGATAATGGTAGTTTTTTTGTCATGTGTCATCATTTTATGTCTTCTAATTAATATCATGTCACTAGTCAATCTATTGATTTTCATTTTAAATTTAAAATTTCTCATTTTAATTACATTAAATTAATAACATTAGAATAAAACATAAAAAAAATTTATACAAATTACAATAAAATAAATTTTATACAAATTGTAGGATGATATAATTTTACGTATTTATTTGAATTAACGATTATAATTTTATATATAACTAATAAAGTATATCTTAATTAATAAGTTATTTAAAATAATTAATTAATAGTTTTGAGATTTTATTTGTAATCGTGGTTCTCACGGGTTATAAACTAGTTTATTATATAAAAATGCAATAAACTTTGTTTTTTAATTTTGAAAAAATTGTAAAGTTAAATTATATGGTTTTGATCCAAAAATATTTTACAATGCAAAAATGGTCTAATTTTAGATATCTTGTGTAATTTTTATCCAAAAATGTAAACTTTAACATTTTGTCTGTTAACTTTTTTAAATCAAAATTTTAATATGCTAGATAATCGATTTATCAAACACAAGTAAAAACTAAGCAAAATAATCCACTAATATCGAAATCAACACATAGTATCAAGGATCATCTATGCTCAACAGAAGTCTGAGGTTATTAACCTATAACAAGAACAAAAAAACAACTAAAAGCGATATAAACTTCAGTAAACATGTTTAGGTAAGTAAACTGAATGATTATCGTGTTCTTTGTATCTCGATCTCTTCAATTCTTGCTCTTCAATTGATCACTAGCCTTCTTAGGGTTTCTAAGAGGTTTTTGGTCACCTTTGGTCGCAAAAAATACAACCCTCTCTCAAAATCTGACCAATAGTCGTATTTATAAGGTTGCTAAAATTACACCACCACGCCGTGGCATATGGTTTACAAGGTCATGGTGCTAATTTCTTCACGCAGCCTCCAAGTTACCATGCAAATTATCCGGGAAGCTTCTATGATTTGACACGTCACCACGTTGTGGCATGCATTTTAACACGATGTGACAAGTACGTTTTGTACGTATAATTCTCTTCAATGATTGCTTCCAATCCTTAGCTTCCAGCCTAGCATTTTAGCTCCTTTTTCCTTGAGAATATCTTTGTTGCTACAAAAACAAAATATGAACATATTAAATATTATTTATAGTAAAACAATCACTAAATGCAGCTACTAACATAAATATATTGCCTAGAATATATGACTATATATAGCAATAGTAAACCTCACACTTTCTTTTGATTGTCCTCAAGAAAAACTAATTTCTTTATAATGGTAATACATCACATCAAAACCTTGTCCACCAATATCACATAGAATAACCCAAAATTAAATTTATCAATTACGTTTTACCTCAATTTATATATTTGGGTCTAAAATCATAATTACTACACAGACTCTAAATACTCACATTCCCCATACACGTTCGTCATTCATTTTGAATAACATTCATTTCTGCATCCCTCCGAATAAATCCTCGAAAAAATTTATTAACCTCAATGTATTTTTATTAAATTTCCAAGCATACATACGAAAATAACCAAGAAATAAAAATACAACTTGACTTACTAAGCCTTTGGTTTTTGGTAATTTGTCTTATTTCTTCACTTCGCATGATATGCATACTTTTGCAAACTCGTATTCTCTCGACAACTTTTGACAATTTTTTTTCTTCTTTTCATCTTTTTCTCTTTTTTTCTTTTCAATTTTTTTCTTTTTATCTTTTCAATTTTTTTCTCTTTTTTTCATAACTCACTTTTTTTATCTCAACTAAAAATCGAAAAGAAAAACATATGCTTAAGCTTGGAAACTTAACATATAACACCGATAAAATTTAAGCCAAATTACATTTTAAAAACCAATAGTTAGTACAAATTTGTTTCCAAAATAGTCTTTATCAGGGTTTTTCCCATAATACATAACAAAACGTGATGAGCGGTACGATCACGCCTTTGCCTTGCCTCGATCCCCTGATGTACCTGAAACAATAAACTGAAACTGTAAGCCCCAAAAGCTTAGTAAGTTCCTCTAAAATACCCATACTCACAAATATACATATTATCATAAACACAATATACAATGGGTCCAATCAACCATCGGGTTGGAATACCCCAGGCCCTCAACCAACAGGTTGGAATGCCAACACACTATGAGTCCAATCATCCTCGATATGGAATACCCCAGGCCCTCAACCAATAGGTTGGAATGCCCCGGTCTATTGGCCTCCGCACGAAGCAGATCAACCTCAACCACCAAATAGACATGTGCACATCTAATAGATAATCACATAACAGTCTACAGATAATACTGATCTAACAGATCCTACCACATAGCTCATCATGTCCCCCTATCTACCAGGATACCGGTCTAACAATTCATACCGCATGTCATATAATATTATCATACCCTCTAGGATACCGATCTAGTATATCATTCCAGCATAACATAACCAGATACATTTCAAAGGGCCGGCCTTGGTGCCTTAGACCCTTGAGTATAGTGAGGATAACTCACCTTGCAATGCTGACTCGCAGGAATAAGCTCAAACTCTCGGGTCACTGACATGAACACCACCACCTATATTTATTACGAACCAAACTCGTAAATCTCCAATCTTTCCAAAAATGTCCTCAAAAGTCAATGGGTCAACTCATGGTCAAAGTCAAAGTCGTCAGTCAAGGTCAACAGTCCATGTTGACCTTAACTCGTCTAGCATCCTCAGCTGCTCGCCGAGTTTCTGTAATACTCTCCCACTCGTCGAGTCACCAGAGTGACTCGTCGAGTTCCTAAGGCTCGCGATTGAAGCTTTGAGACCACTCGTCGAGGTTTCCCGCATGCAACCCGACAAGTTTATATACATCTAACAATTTGGGGAAACCTTAACCGACTCGCCGAGCCACTCTTCAGGCTCGCGAGTCTACGACAATCTTCATCAGACTCACCGAGTTGTTCATCCAAGCCGTCGAGTCCATGACCATCTTCAAATGAGTCGCCAAGTCGACCATGCGACTCACTGAGTACCTTAAATCCTTCATCCATACATAAGCTTTCTAAGTTATGCAAAGGCTCCAAACTACATATCTAAGCTTCTAGGGCATGATTATCACGTAAAGTTGCAAATTTTACGTGCATGCAAGATGATATGACCCAAAACAAGCTAAAAGGAGTGGCTTACGGCAATGGGATAGGTCATAACTTGGAAAATACTAAACTTTATGATAAAGAGAGGCTAAAGGAGCCCATATCTGAGGTTGCAACCCCAGATCTTGACCCAACACATAGAATCACTACAAAACCCTAAAAAGGGATCTAAACCCAACCATGAGGGGTTCTAATCAAAGGGGACTCAAGGTAACAACTTGTTACCTTCAAAATGATGCCAATCCAAGGAAGAATCTGGATCTACAATAGCAACTAGCTCCAACTTCTTGAACTCCAAGCTCTTAACTCCAAAGGATCTAAAGATCGGGGCGTTACAGTTCTCCCCCACTTGAACTAGACTTCATCCTCGAATTTCGTCGAGGAAAACAATGTCGGGTAATGCTCTCGCATCTCAGCCTCCGGCTCCCACGTCCACTCGGATCCTCTCAGATGCTCCCATTGCACCTTCACCAATGGTATCTCCTTGTTTCGCAGTACTTTCCTCTTCCTTTCCAGAATGTTCACCGACCTTTCCACATAATTTAAGCGCTCATCAACCTGGATATCATCCAATGATACCACCGCCTCTTGATCCATGATGCGCTTTCGCAACTGCGAGACGTGGAAAGTGCTATGTACCCGACTGAGCTCCTACGATAGCTCTAAACTGTAAGCCACCTTGCCGACCCTGACAATGTTCCTGAATTGCCCAATGTAACGGGGACCCAATTTCCCTCTCTTAATGAAGCGGATAACACCCTTCGGGTGAGACCTTCAAGAGTACCATATCACCCACTTGAAATTCTAACTCAGAACGACGTCTGTCGGAGTAACTCTTCTGTCGGCTTTAGGCGGTCTGCAATCGCTGCCTGATCTGCTGGATTCTTTTGGTAGTTTGCAATACTACCTCCGTCCGCCCCATCACCCTGTGTCCGACCTCGCCCCAACAAACTGGAATGCGACATCTCCGCCCATACAACTAATCGAAAGGCGGGGCGCCAATGCTGGAATGATAGCTGTTGTTGTAGGCGAACTCCGCAAGAGGTAGGTGGGAATACCAACTCCCACCGAAATCAATGACACATGCCCTCAACATATCCTCGAGATTCTGGATGGTTCGTTCGTTCTGACCATCGGTCTGCGGGTGAAACGATATGCTAAAGTGTAGCCTTGTACCCAGTTCCTCGTGGAAATTCTGCCAGAGACGGGAGGTAAATCTAACATCTCGGTCCGAAACAATGGAGACCGGAACCCCATGGCGAGCGACGACCTCATGAACATACAAGTCGGCCAGCTTTTCGGCCAAAGAACTCTCCCGTATTGCCAAGAAATGGACACTCTTGGTCAGTCGATCTACAATGAACCATGTGGCATCATACCCCTTTGCCGTCTTTGGTAGTTTGGTAATGAAATCCATCGTGATCTGCTCCCATTTCCACATGGGAATCTCGAGAGGATGCAGCAAACCATGCAGCCTCTGGTGCTCGGCCTTCAGGTCAAGCACCCCTCGACATACCAAGCAATCTCTCGTTTCATACACGACCACCAATAACTCAAACTTAGGTCTTGGTACATCTTGGTGGCCCCCGGGTGTATAGAGAAATAAGACTTATGAGCCTCCTCCATAACTGTCTATCTGACCCCACCAGACATCAGAACCCAAACCCGACTGCATAGGGTCAATAATCTCCGACTATCTTTCACAAACCGGGCGTTCTCTCCTTGATCCTTTCCATCTTCCAGTTCTCCGGTCTCATGCCCTCAACTTGTGCGTCTCTGATCAATCCCACAAGCAGAGAATCCACCGCTATCCTCATACACATTGCTAGGGTGGAAGACCCAGCTGACTTGCGACTTAAAGCATCCGTAACCACATTCGTTTTACCAGGATGGTAAAGGATCTTGCAATCGTAGTCCTTAACTACATCCAGCCACCTGCGCTGCCTCATATTCAGATTCGGCTGGTCCATGATGTGTCTCAAGCTCTTGTGGTCCGTATATATGGTACATCTGACCCCATACAGGTAATGCCTACAAATTTTGAGAGCGAAAACCACCGCTCCCAACTCCAGATCATGTGTAGGGTATCTCGTCTCATGTGGCTTCAACCGCTGTGATGCATAAGCTATCACTCATCCTCTCTGCATGAGGATCGCCCCTAACCCTGTGATGGACGCATCACAGAATACCACAAAATCCTCAACTCCCTCGGGGAGCGTCAAAACTAGATCCTCGCACAAACACCGTCGAAGGGTCTCAAACGCCCTCTACTGCTCAGGGCCCCACCGAAAATCCACCCTTTTCCTCGTCAGACGAGTGAAGGGTACTGCAACCTTGGAGAAGTCTCAAATGAATCTCCGATAGTACCCTACTAACCCCAGAAAACTCCTGATATCCGAAAGGGACCTCGGAACCTCCCACTGCATAACTGCCTCGATTTTGGCCGGATCGACCAAAATCCCCTCCTGGTTAACAAGATGTTCGAGGAACTGGACCTTTCGTAACCAAAACTCACACTTCCAGAACTTGGTATACAACCGTTCTCGTCTCAGAACTCCCAACAACTCCCTAAGGTACTCCTCGTGCTGCTCCCTGGTCTTGGAATACACCAAGATATCATCTATGAAAACTATGACTGAGCGATCAAGCATTGGTCTGCAGACCCGATTCATTAGATCCATGAACACTGTCGACGCGTTGGTGAGCCCAAACGGCATCACCACGAACTCGTAATGACCATAACGAGTTCGAAACGCGGTCTTCTCCATGTCCTCATCTCTAACCCGGACCTGATGATACCCTGACCTCAAGTCAATCTTGGATAACGATTCTTTACTGTAAACTTGTTCAACTCCCTATAGTCAATGCACATCTGGTGCGATCCGTCCTTCTTCCTGACAAAGATAATCGGTGCTCCCCATGGAGAACTGATAGGTCGAATGAACTGCTTGCCTAGCAGTTCCTACAGCTGTGACGACAGCTCCTGCATCTCATGCGGTGCCAACCGGTACGGCGCCTTGGCGATAGGGGCCGCACCAGGCACCAGGTCGATCCTAAACTCGACCTGCCTCTCTGGAGGTATTCCTGGAAACTCCTCCGGAAACACGTCTACAAACTCCCTGACTACCGGAACCTCGGAAAACTTAAACCTGATCCCTGTCTCACGTATCCACCACATACGCCAGAAAACCTACACACCCGTGCTGAATATACTGTCGAGCCCTGTCAGCCGAACATAATCCCGAACCCACTCTAGTGCCTTCCCTATATACAATCAGTTCTCCCCCACTTGGGGTTCAAACTACCATCCTCTGGCCCTCGCAATCTATCATGGCACCAAAACGACTAAGCCAGTCCATCCCCATGATCACACATACTTCCCTCGTGGGAATCATAATCAAATCTATCGGGAAGGACACTCCGAAGATCTCCATCTTACATCCTCGGAAAACTGAAGAAGCAGAAACCCCGTGTTCGTTGGCGATAGAGACTCGAAACCGACACTCCAGCTCGCGTACTGGCACGCTAAACTCCCTACTAAAAGCCTGGGATACGAAAGACCGACTCGCTCCCGAGTCAAAAAGAACCAAAGAGGGCAATGAATTCACTAAGAACATACCTAACACATGTACAACAAATTAGCATAATACAGGCATGATAAATAAGGTAATGATAGAAACATACCAGCAACCACATCCGATGCTGCCTTGGCCTCTGCGATCGTAAGCTGAAATGCACGACCCTGAGCCTTTGGAGGCTCCGCCTTCACTGGCCTCCCATCTGCGATCCTCAAAGTGGTCGGCGTCAGAGTCTTCGCTGGCTTGGCGGCTAATAATGGACATTGGGCCTTCATATGGCCCACCTGCTCAAAATGGTAATAAAGCCTGACCCTGGAAGATGGTGTCTGTTGTCTGTAATCCCTGGCCAAATGGCCCTGCTTGCCACATTAGTGGCACCCACTCCCTGATCGACACACCCTGAATGAGCCTTTCCGTACTTTCCACAAGTATGGTCTGGCTGTCTTCCAAACCTGGTATTGGTGGTCTTGGACCGCTTCGGCGTCGGCTGCAATTGTGTCGGGCCTGCTGCTGCTCCTTCAACTGCGGCTTGATCTCCAACTCACGCCGCCTCGCGGCCTCCTGTAACTCCAGAAGAGTAACACATTGCTGGGTAGACACAAACTGTCAGATATCGGTCTTGAGCATGCTCAGATAACGAGTCATTTAAGCTTGCTCGGAAGCAAACTTCGGGCAGAACATTTCCCTCTCAGTAAACATGCGGGTGATCTCCATCACTGATTCTCCATCCTGTCTCAAACTCAAAAACTCCTAAGCCAATCGTTCCCTCTCGACTTGAGGAACATAACAAGCTCAGAACATATCTCTGAACTGCTCCCAAGTAACAGCAGCTCTCTAGTCATCATTGTACAACCCGTTCGACAATCTCCACCAATCCTTGGCCCTAGACCTCAGCAGGTTTAGGGCACACTTGACCTTCTGGTCAATAAGGCATGAACAAGTGAAAAAGCACCCCTCTACATCAGAAATCCACCTCATGGCCTTGATGGGGTCCTCTATCCCATCAAAAGTAGGTGACTTCGTGTTATCAAAGTCCCTGTACTGGAAACCCCGACCGGCTCCTACTCCTCCTCCTGCCGCTGATACAGCTGCCGCGGCAGCCGTCTCAGCAAGGGCTGCATATATGTCATCAAAGTACTCCATCATAGAGGACTTAATAGTCCCAAACAGTTCTGGAATCTGGCTCCAGACAATCTCGACCACCTCATCTCGAATGATCTCTCTGACCCGATCCTCTATCATCACTGTCTCTCCCTGGACGATAACCTCGGGTGCCACTGGGGCATCCTGATCACTCTCGCCCGATCCGGATCCGGATCCAGTCACGAAACACCTAGTAACCACCATACTGAAAATACAATAGGAAAATATTAGAAAATCCACGAAATGACTGGGAACCAGCTCGCTACAAAAATCCTAGGGGTTGTGACTTCCTTACTACGCGTATGGGTCTTGTGCTTTCAGTAGTACGGGCCCATACTTCCACACCTACCTATATTTGTCTCAAGTATCACCACAATGCCCTAACACTAAACATACGCATGACGGTCGCTCAACCTTACCCCTAGAGGAAGGCTAACTGTCTCATAACTGACCTACCGGTCTCACGCAATCACCCGACCATGAAACTTCCACCAACCCTGTAGCATTTATGTATGCTAGCCATACATAACACTGGACCCTATAGACTTTCGAATATCCAATCCTACCATAGGCCCTAATCACTAAGAAAAGTACATAAGGCCAAATCAAACAATCTCAGGCTATAAGATCTTAATTATATATGACTGTGATGCATACACAAGTAACTATAGTAATGATGTCAATCTCTTATAAAGAAAACCCTAGGCTAGTAGACATCATGATATCAGGCAATCCTATCATGCAATTCTTGAAGATCCCTAGCCTAGCACTAGCATGCTGTGCTAACTTATCACATAATCAAATAACCGGTATGGTATTTTGGGGTTTGCTTACTGGCTCCAGCTGAGCGTACACTCCGCCTCCTCCTTAGTTATTTTGAAAACCATCTAGAATTTTTATTTTGAAAATCTTTCCTTGATTTGAGACTGGATTCACACGAGTGTTCTCTAATTTGCTCAACCCAAGGCTCTGATACCAACTTATAACACCCATAAAATTTAAGCCAAATTTAAACTTCCCAAACATTTTAAAAACCAATAGTTACTACAAATTTGTTTCCAAAATAGTCTTTATCAGAGTTTTTCCCAGAATACATAACAAAATGTGAGGAACGGTACGATCATGCCTTTGCCTTGCCTCGATCCCCTGATGTACCTGAAACAATAAACTGAAACTATAAGCCCGAAAGCTTAATGAGTTCCCCTAAAATACCCATACTCACAAATATACATATTATCATAAACACAGTATACAATGGGTCTAGTCAACCATCGGGTTGGAATACCCCAGACCCTCAACCAGCAGGTTGGAATGCCAACACACTATGGGTCCAATCATCCTCGAAATGGAATACCCCAGGCCCTCAACCAATAGGTTGGAATGCCCCCGGTCTATTGGCCTCCGCACGAAGCAGATCAACCTCAACCAACAAATAGACATGTGCACATCTAACAGATAATCACATAACATTCTACAGATAATACTAATCTAACAGATCCTACCACATAACTCCTCATGTCCCCCTATCTACCAGGATACCGGTCTAACAATTCATACCACATGTCATATAATATTATCCTACCATCTAGGATACCGATCTAGTATATCATTCCAGCATAACATAACCAGATACATTTCAAAGGGCCGGCCTTGGTGCCTTAGACCCTTGAGTATAGTGAGGATAACTCACCTTGCAATGCTGACTCGCAGGAATAAGCTCAAACTCTCGGGTCACTGACATGAACACCACCACCTATATTTATTACGAACCAAACTCGTAAATCTCCAATCTTTCCAAAAATGTCCTCAAAAGTCAATGGGTCAACTCATGCTCAAAGTCAAAGTCTACAGTTAAGTTCAACAGTCCATGTTGACCTTAACTCGTCTAGTATCCTCAGCTGCTCGCCGAGTTTCTGTAATACTCGCCCACTCGCCGAGTCACCGGGGTGACTCGTCGAGTTCCTAAGGCTCGCGATCGAAGCTCTGAGACCACTCGCGTTCGAACTCCAAGCTCTTAACTCCAAAGGATCTGAAGATCGGGGCGTTACATAACCTCAAACTTTATTCGTTAAAGAAATTAGTCTACTAGCAAATTTTAATATTCACATCAAGTTATCTCACACAATACTAGCAAATTTTCTCTTTTTTCTTTTCATTTGTTTTTTCTTTTTAATTTTTTTCTTTTTTCATAACTTGCTTTTTTTCTCTAAACTAAAAAACAGAAAGAAAAACATATGCTTAAGCTTGGAAACTTATCCTGAAACTTTGTTGATTAAAAATATTAGTCTAGACCATTCACGTCCCCTGTGTTCAACAACCTTTCTTACCTTAAATTATAGACTAGTTAATATTTGATATGACTTTATAAATAAAAAAATAGTGCAAACACATCATATATATATATATATATATATAATGCATCCACACAAAGTCATCGACTCTAAATCCGACCTACCTGCTCTCCATATTACAAGCATACATCATACATTATGGGCCCAACCCAAAGAGTATAGCTGACCCAACCCTAACTCATATAACGGGTCCCACCCGCATATAAAACGGGCCCACCCACATACATAACGAGCCATAACCAAAGGTATAAAGATCCCGATCCTAAATCATATAAAAGGTCGAGCCCAATGTACATAACAAGTCAATGCCATGGGCCAAATCCTGGTCTTTCATACAATATAAATCGTGGTCTTTCATACAATATAAAGTCATATGTGGTCAGAGATCAGATAGAGATTCGAACAACTGGTCCACCCAAAAGCGATAAATCAAACAAGAACCATGTATTACGGTTTTTGACCAAGAGTTCTCAAGTTATCCAAATTAACCACCTACAACAATTACAAACATTTCCCTAACCAACCATGACACCTAGTAGTATCATATAGTCCACAAGCAAGACCGTAACATCCTGTTTTCAGGGCTAGAAGTTTTGACTTTTTGGATAATAATAATAATAATAATAATAATAATAATAATAATAATAATAATAATAATAATAATAATAAATAGATTCAATAATTGAAAATTTTAGAAAATGGTTAAATTAATACTATTGATTTGTGTTATGGTGTATACTTAATATAAAATGGAATTTTTGTCTGAACGAATGATTTTTTTGTTAGAATGGTAATTTATGTCAAGATTGTGAAACTTGTGTTTGACTAGGTCTTGATCAAGTGAGTGATTAGGACCAAGTTTGTATAAGTTTTTTTTTATGGAAGTACCTTATATGACTTGTTCTTATGTTGCTAGTTAGTTGAGATCCTTCTTGAAAGAATTATAGAAAATGAGGGACCATAGTTGCATAAAGGAACAAAGTTATGTTATTATAAGCCACCATCTTCCCCATTATTCTCTAGAATGAAAGCAGCCATATCCTCCCTCTCAATGATCGATTTTCTCCCATTCTCCATGGTTTTTGAAGATCTCAACTCAATTGTTGAAAGCCTTTTCATGCCTTTTCATCTACTTGCTTAGAAGGTAGTTCCTTTCCCTTTTCTTCTTTAATCTCATTTAGGGTTTAAGTGGGTTTTCCAAATCCAAGGTTCTCTTCTAGTTATAGAGTTCATGTTAGTTTTATGTTGATATTGATGGGTTTTGAGTAGAACATCAATCATATGGTGTGCATGCAAATCGGAAAGCTTTGGATCTAGTTTGTCTAATGAACATGCAATAATCATCCAAAGCTCATACACCCTAGTACTAGCATATATGAATCGATATTATCATAATAAAAGGGTTTAGATCTTACTTTCATTGTTATGTAGCAATAACAATCACAAACCTTCTTGATCTTGACTCTTGAAAGCTTAGCACCTCTAATGGAATCAAAAACACCACTAGCAACAAGATGACTTAGGAGAGGGAGGAGGAGCACCAAAAAAACGTCCAAGATCTTCTAGAGAAAGCTTAGCTACCTTTTTAGGAGCCCTAGGGGTCTTTTTATACTTGTGTGGGCTGCTAGGGTTTTAGGTGAAACCCTAATTCTCTGCTTAGGCCTTAAGTAACCCATGGAGTTCCTCTAGAAAGCCCTTGGACGAAAATCATATGGGCTTTCCATAGATTTCATCCAATTCCATTTCCATTGGGAATCCATAGCCCAATTTGCAACTATCATATAACTGTAATATCAGTCCCCATTATTTAATTAATCTCTTTTAGCCACAAAATAATTCTTGACTAATATTAATTAAACAATATGATTTATCCTTTAATATATAATTCTTATAATATATTAATAAATCATAATTAATCCTCTTTCTCCTTAATTCATCTTATCAGTTGCTATGGTAAAGGCAACCTAAAACGACCATGCTCATAATCGGGTCAAGTACATACTGAAATTGTTATGGGCTTAGACACCTAATCCAACAGTCTCCCACTTGGATAAGTCTAATAACTATTTTGCAAGTACAACTTCAGAACCTGATAACAATCGTTGCTTTCAAAAGCCGCTGTCAACTTTGGTCTTATCAGTAACCATTCCTTTAGATAAGGGATCATATATTCCTCCTTTCTAGATATTGTATGAACTGAGACATGTATTTTAATCATACTCTCTATTCATGTGTTGTTTCCCGATTTCCTATTATGACGAATGGCAACAAACTACAATTGAACACATCAACTTAGTCCCGGTTTAGCCAAGTGCTTAGGGTGTCATCACTAAATCATTGAGGGGCCTACATATATCGCTTTTATCCCACTTTAGGTAAAAGGAACGGATAAACTTCAACTCAAATGCTCGTTTGTACCTACTCATCAAATCACACACAAAAATATGTTTTATAACACCAAGTTACTGGTGCGTTTACATATTATCAATGTGCAATCGACTTGCAAAATACAACCCACATGTCTCAGTTTCAAGAATATAATATATTATCGTCTTACCAATCACTCGTGATAAAATCAATGAAGCGATCCAAGTGAGCATGGGTTTAATACAATACTCTAATCTTATAAGAGCACTCATGAACTCGACGTCAAACTTGTGTTATGTCTAAACACTTTAGACAATCTACAGACGGATTCATGACAGTCTAGCTTCAATACCTACTTACAAAGTATTTATCGACTGTGGATGGTTTGAATAATCTTATTATTCGGAAAGTCAAAACATGCAAAGTTAAACACAAGAGTAATACTTAATCTTATATAGCCACAAACTTTTGAGTATAAATAAGACACCTTTATTTAATCACCATATTGATTACTCATTATTCATTGCAAAATGTTTTGGGTAATCAACTTATTACTTGAATTATAACAACAGTTGTCCCATGCTCCAAGCATCCACATTATGTTTACCTATGGTCCTTACTTTGTGAAATAGATCAATTGAACACATTTCCAATGATACTCATTTCACAACTCCTAATCCTCATTATTAGTGTAAGAATACCAAATTCTTCCCACTATTAGAATATGTTTGATTCTAACATTTTATGCAATGACCCTTTGTAATGTCACAATACCAAAATCACAAAGACTTTGCCAATGAAATTACAAAGTGCTCTATTCGAGATTGTTACAAGAAAATTCCATAGACATGAAGTCTCACATTCAAAGTACATTCCTTTGAACATCCTTCTTGCATAAAAGTTTCTAATCTAGACATAGATTCTTGATATTCAACTCCCAATATGGAAACATTCCCATATTTTCCATATGACAAATCATTGTGAATAGGGTCTTATCTATTCATAATAATGTCAATATGGTCCGTTCATTACTATACTTTCAACTGCTCACAAGCTACCAATCCTTAGCGAACCTTAAACTGTCGTTGACAGTTGTTTAATTACTTTAGTCAATCCGGTTCTAGTCCTTTTTCTCTCTTAATGCCCTAGGCATTTGGAAAATTTAGAACGTTCGAATATTACAGCATATGCAATCGATCCTATACCCGAAGCGTATGGGACATGATTCATAATGAAAAACATGATACTTTACCAATTTAATATTGCCATATATAGAATCCTTTTAAGTTGAACCTTTTTCAACATAACATCCATATATGTCCTTTGACTAAACTTGATTAAAATTTCTCGATCCAAGCTTTTAGATTTTGAAATGAAGTATAATATTCTCTCCCTTAATTATAGCAAAACAACTTTTCAACCCTTTGCAACTTTGCAAAGTGAAACCTTTTGTTTTCTATAATTAATATTGCTAGCTTGCAATACTTAAAATAATAATCATACTCCCACTAACATGATGATTATATCCATACCAGCATAACAATTATGCTCCCACTAGCTTTGATACGTATTCAGAAAAACAGTTAGACTTCTAGAACACAATACTTATTGACTTCCAAAGTTCATATTTCTAATATGATATGCTTCGATAATCCTTTATCTAAGCTTCTCAAACTCATACACATTTCCTTAGATAGCTCAGATGTGTGTCTAAATAATTTCAGCACTTAAAGCAACAAGTCTTAAATGTTTAAACTAATTGTTAAATCTCACAATTCGAACTATGAAGAGGAATGCCGTATCATAATCAAATTTGAGAATACAAATATCACAATTGCTATCTCCTTAAAATCTCTCTTAGTGAAAGCGTTTCCTCAAAATCATTTTCATGAAACAGAGAGAAACCTTATGACACTTAGATTTTATGGTTTATGCGTTCCTATCCATGTGAATTGTCATAATCATAATCGTAAGACAAAGTTTAAGACAAATCCAAACTCATATGGACTGAACTTGTTCATTCTTAATTTCTTGTCATCAAGGGTCCCACCATTGCTTCCATGTTATTTAGCAGCTCACATATACTAGTCAATGTACTTTCACTGAACAAGGTGCTTGCCTTTATGCAGTCTATTGCGAACTCGTAGAACTCACATGCATGGTTGACCAAACTGGTATGGAATAGAAATAAGAATATGTCAACACAATAGGTTACAAACCTCAAGTCGTGTGCTAGTGTTTAATAATAGGCTTACTCTTGATTAGTTTTTGAATCTTTTCAAGATCATTTAGACTCCCACTGACCTCTTGATATATACGATTCTTTTGTGAAGAAACATTTCTTGACAAACAAATATTCAAGAGTTAGTGCGGATTCTTATCAAGACAAACACTACACACAATTGGTCTTAGTTGGTCTTTGTCTTATCCAAGACATCATAACTTACCAATTTAAAATGTGCAAGAGTAAGAAAAACATTTTTCTATTCCACATTTGATGAGTGTGTTAAAACTTTTTAAGATATGTTACTCAAGTCACAATCTTGGAGTATGACTCTAAGACTTGATTTTGGAAGAAAGTATGATCCACCTTTTGATTTAGCCATTTCAACAATTTCTTATTCCTCTTCTTAGCCATACTAGTGCACTAAGGTGTCCTTAGAGGATTAATTATGATATGGTTTTACAATCAATAAGACGATCATAAAACATGATACTAAAGTACTCTCCCATCTTTTCAGATTGGAGAAACTTTTATCGTTCTGCTTAATTGATTCTTCTTATTTGTTCTGCCATTCATTGAAACTTTTCAATGATTCAGAATTATACTTAATCTTGTAAGCATAACCACATTTACTAGACTTTTAGTAAATCATGACGAATAATCTTATTGTTCTTTGTTGTGGACTTGACTAGTACACAACATTGTGTACCAGTTCTCCTACTCCTTCACTTGACTCTTTTTCAAGGAATTAATCTTAATTTTCCAAATATGAAGGTCCTCATTCATCATACAATACAAGTTGTATGATTCCAAGTTTCTGTCCAATTGAAACTCGGGCGACAAGAATCTTTCATTATTTGATATATTCTTGACATTACCACAAATAACATAACTAAGAATCACATCCATTTCAACATTGCTAAAAATAGAAATACACAAACATCAATTTTCACACATGCCACTGCAAGGAAATATATAAATAATAAAAAAACCAAAATTTTATTTTATTTATAAAAGGTGCGGAAAAAACTTGTCCTTACAATGCAATTCAAATGAAAACTATGTTGTTATTACACATTCCTAAGCAATCTATCATAACTCTAAGTAGCAACTCAAAAATCCGATCATCGAATCATGCGATCGAAATCCATTTCTTCGCGATCAGACTCAACACGCTTCTTCCTTTAAGCTTCCTTTCTTTTCTTCGATCCTACGAAACATCAAAATGCAGTCTTATTACATCATTTAACAAGAATCTACGAATAGGAACTGAATAGAGTTAGATAGTGGATTTTACCTGAAGCAGAGTCATACATCTTGACTCTCCCATCTCTTAGATCTCTCAGGTAGTCAGGGCAGCTTCGTAACCAATGCCCCCTCTTTTAGCAGTAGAAACATACAAATTCTTCTGGAATGGTACATGGGACTATCTCAAACTCAGCGTTTCTCTTGCGTAGAAAAAACTTTTCTAGACTTCCAATGTTGTCATTGCCCATAGAAGGTCGGGATATTGATTTACCAGAAAATTTTGCTCGACCAGTACCCCAAATCATTGTTGATTTAGCAGCAATAAGAAAATAAGTCAAATCAATGAGGATCACATCGTGGTCCATCATATAGTACTCTCTAATGAACTCACTATATGATTCGGGAAGTGACTAAAGAACCAAGTCAACATACAACTTCCTTGAGACATCGACACCTAACATTCCCAATCTATCAATATGCAACTTCATATCCAAGACATGAGTAAATATTGACTTTCCATCTTCGTGTCTTTTTGCCAATAGGGCTTGAGTGACCTTGAACTTTTCAAGTCTTCGAACACGTATTGGAGGAGGTGGAGGAAGTGAAGAATGATTTCCATTTCCATAATCCAATCGTGGAACAACATCTTCAAGTGGAAAACTTTTTCCAACGGATTTAGGAAAACCATAGTTTTTAGACTTTGACATGTACAAAATGGGAGAAAATTCAAGTTAGTTGATTGAGTCCTTAATAAAACACTCAAATGAGATATTAAGGCTAGGACCCAACACAATATTCTACAATTTGGAAGAGGGATGCCATAATCCAAATTGCAGAACATTTGAAGGTAGGTAAATGATGATTTACCAATTTCCACCATGAAAAACGAAAAGGAAATTTAAGTTTTAAATGAACTGATTGTGACTGGGATGCTGAGGATCACAAACAAGGTGTGAATAACCATGCAAATTAGCTCGGTACTCTCAGTGTTACAAATCACCTAATCAATGTGCTGGTTAACCATAGACGCTCCATTGATCTATGATATACATCAAGCTACCCATTGCTATCCTTCATTGGTCCCATATTAGTGTGTCGGTTAACCGCACACGCTCCACTAACAATCAATAAGTCCACATTTTTCTAAAGTAACTAATATTTGGGAATTTATAAAAGTGTTTAGTTACTTCATGTTTCATTAGACTTATAATGGAAGGTTGTGTCCTATCCTACCTGTTCGGCTAACGACCATCCACTACCCAAAAGTGCAGTGGGTAAGAGTGGATACCCATTCAATCACCATTTTATAGGCAATTTCCTTAAACACCCCTTAGATATCAGCTTCATGAATGAGATCTATTAACAGTAAGACTGACTCTTTACTCATACATATATAATATTAGACTTTTAATTTTATATATAGTATAAGGATGTATTTTACACTTTTAAAATACTAGGTGGTCTAATTTAATAAATTATACCTTTTAATTTAATAAAATATAAACCATATTACTATGGATTTATTGACTCTTTTTTAATTATACATTTAATTAACTTAATAAAACCATAAGGGTGTAATTTGAACTTTTCAAAATACTAGGGCCTTAGAATTTAATATTTCAAAATTAAACTTTTAATCAAAATTTTAAATTCGAAAACTTAAGGACAAATTTTAAAACTTTTCCAACATATTAGGGTTTAACTTTTTAAATTTCAAAACTAAACTTTGTAAGTTCAAATTTAAACTATAAAACCTAAAGGGTGTAAATTGAAAATTTTCAAACTTACTAGGTCAAATATTTGACAAATAATAATCCTATATTATCCATATTTAACCAAATCCACCAATTTTGATGAGGATAACCATTCCAAACTTAAAAAAAAAAAATCGATTTTAGGCAATAAAAATGAGTTTTGGAAGCAATCCTCAACAAAATCTGGCAGGAAAATTGAAAAATCCGTTAACAGACCCTTGGACTCATCAAGTCCACAATGGAACTTGTTGAGTCCATTCATGGACTCGGCGAGTCTGCCAATCAGAAACCCTAAAATTCAATTTTCAAGCAAGCGTTGAACAATAAAGCATCAAATACATCAAACAAGTAGCCTAAGCTATGATACCAATGATAGGTTTTGAGCAGAACATGAATCCTATGGTGTGCATGCAAGCCCTAAAGCTTTGGATCTAGTTTGTCTAATGAACATGCAATAATCATCCAAACCTCATAAACCCTAAATCTAGCATATAACAATCGATATTATCATAATAAAAGGGTTTAGATCTTACTTTGATTGTTATGTAGCAATAACAATCACAAACCTTCTTGATCTTGACTCTTGAAAGCTTAGTGCCTCAAATGTTGCACCTCTAATGGAATCACAAACACCACTAGCAACAGGATGACTTAGGAGAGGGAGGAAGGGCACCAAAAAACGTCTAAGATCTCTAGAGAAAGCTTAGCCACATTTTTGGGAGCCCTAGGGGTCTTTTTATACTTGTGTGAGCTGCTAGGGTTTCAAGTGAAACCCTAATTCTCTGCTTAGGCCTTAAGCAACCCTTGGAGTCCCTCTAGAAATCCCTTGGAAGAAAATCATATGGGCTTTCCATAGATTTCATCCAATTCCCTTTCCATTAGGAATCCATAGCCCAATTTGCAACTATCATATAATTGCACTATCAATCCCCTTTATTTAATTAACCTCTTTTAGCTACAAAATAATTCTTAATTAATTATTGACTAATATTAATTAAACAATATGATTTCTCCTTTAATATATTATTCTTATAATATATTAATAAATCATAATTAATCCTCTTTCTCCTTAATTCATCTTATCAGTTGCTATGGTGAAGGCAACCCAAAAGGACCATGCTCATAATCGGGTCAAGTAGATACTGAAATAGTTATGGGCTTAGACACTGTCACACCTCCAAACCAGAATGGCAGAAACATTCGGAGGCGGAGGACATCATGTTCAATATCATAACAATGCACAATAGTAAAACAAGAAACAACATCACCCATTGCATTAATAGTATAAGTTATACATGTGTGTTATGAATGCATTTATAAGACACCAAATATATATCAAAATAAGAGACGAGTCTTGAAAGTACACCGTCTTCTCAAAAACCTAGCCATATGTTGTCTACTGGTGACCTGAGAATGCAAGTTATATTGAAAGAGTAGAGCAACATTTAAGCTGGTGAGTTCATAAGTATCTTAGTGTCCAAAAGTTTGCATTAGTTTCATGAAAATGTTTTAAATGTTTGTAAGTGTTTGATGTAAATCTTTGTATACTTCCTAGAAAATCCTATATTTTCTACAAAATGGAAAGTATTATTCTACCAAGACCCAACTGTTCTGTATGTTTGTTCTTTTGTAAAACTGAGTGCTTTTCCCAAGCATATGACTATTATTACCAGAAAATAGTTTACATTACCTTTTTATGTTAGAAGATCCCTATTTGAATGTAATGGAAAAAATAAAGATGTATAGTAGTATTGTATATAGTAACTATTGATGTACTAACTACCTTAAACCAATTGTTTAATTAAGGTAAAATGTGATGTGATTATAACCATGCTTGATTGACTAGTATAAAACATGACGTTCCAAAGACATTGAAATGGTATGACATTTGTCACCCGTAGACCTGCAGGTCCCACTGTAGCTAGCAGCAAGGTGTAGGATGGTCAATCCCATATAGATCTATACGCAAACTCACGTTATCCCTCCAAGAGACTCTAGTTACAAAACGTGACACAACAGTATAATGGCATGCCATGAAGTAGTGGCTCACATTAATGTTATCTTTGTTATTGTATTTGTATAGTATGTTCCTTCTGTTCTAGTGTATAGTATGTTACATCCTGTTCTAGTGTATAGTATGTTCCTTCCTGTTCTAGTGTATAGTATGTTTGAACTGACTCATGTATGAACTGACTCTTGTAAGTTTCATTGTTCTAGAAATAGTAAGTAGTAATTCACTAAACTATACCTATTATAGTTTACTAGTATAAATGTTTGACTGTTACTGATGTGTGAAAAGACTCAATTACTTACCAAGCAACTAAGTTAAGTATAATCCTTAAAATGGGTTTAATATTCACATACCTATTTAATAATTATAACTATGATTTAACCAACATTCGGACTAGTGATTCTGCGAGCCCACAACCAAAAAAGAAACATGAGTTAAAGTATCTAGCAATAGTCCCAAGTTTGTTAAAGCATAGTTATACGTAAATAGATATACAAATATGATTTGATACAAAGAAGTTTATAAAAGCTTTAAAAGAATTTTCAACAAGTTTGAGTATAAGAAATCCTTTTGAATGTTGTTTTAACGTGTAAATGATTAACACAATTTCATTGTGTTATACTTTTATTCCCCCTAAAATCATTTAAAAGTATTCAAAAGCGTAGTTGTAGGGGTATGAACTCACCTGCAGTGATTGGTTCGAATGAAAGATTGATATAGGATGCTAAGTATGCCAAGAGAAGTCTCGAGTACAAACGGATCCTATTAAGCATATAATAACACACACACACAAATATATTGTAAGACCCCATTCACTAAAATTACCATAAAGCCAAACATGCTACATGCATATTCATAATTATAATTCACACTAGTGGTCTAAATACAAAAGCATGGATACAAACCAACTAAAAGGGTTTTTACAAAGTTTCCTAACTAGTTGTATAAATACATAACTACCCAGGAATTTATAATCCATATACATATATGTATACCAAGTAAAAACGTAGTAGTGTCAACTACTCTAAGTCCTCCAACAAAGCGTGTTTACTCTGGATGCTTATCACCTGAAATAGTTAAACACTAAAAGGGATAAGTGGGCGTCACTTAGTGAGTTCAAAAATAGATACAATATAACGCTATGCCATATACATAACAATATGACAGGAACAAAAAGAAACAAAGGACAACAAAGGCTTATATGTGTATCAAATGAAGGACTTTCCAAATCAATAAACGGTTAGATTCAAAGGATTACAATAATTAAGACACAATAATTTAGGATCATAAGCATCATAAATTCCAGCCCAAGAGGCACATAAAACACAATCCCTTTTAATCATGTTGCTAGAATATACAGGCTTTCAGCCCTACCTAGCCCGAAGCCAATACCAAAGTGATACGAGTCATGCTCTACATGGTCAAAGGCACAAAGCCAATACCAAAGTGATACGAGTCATGCTCTACATGGCCAAAGGCATCAAAATCAATATCAAGTAATAACCACTTAGATCAATAACACAAGAAAGCACATTGCACATATAACACATAACATACAATTGTCCCTATATTGAACTCACTGTGCTGTAACCGAATGTTGCGATAAAATTCCTCTTTTTCTGATGAAATTACACCATCCTCAGGCCTCTAAAACCTTCAATTATACCCCTGGAGTTCATATTTCAAATTTCATAAGCAATTACTCAACTACTCTCAAGTTATGTTGTTTTCAATTTAGAAATTTTAGTTTTTGTTCTTTGTATAGCTGTCACTTGCAGATCTGTTTTACCCTTATTAAATGTCAAAATAACTAATAAATTATACATATTAATAAAATAGACTCTTATATCTTTCTAATGCCACTGACCTCACATTTTTATGATTTTTCTATAATTTACTATGAATTTTACAAAACAGCATCCTAAAGCTGTCAAAATGTTCCAAAGCTGTCAAAATTCAGCCTTACTGCACTGAACATATAGCTGTTTTCACCCCTTTTAAGTCCGGAATTAGATTTTGGTTTTAAAACAAAAATCAAAGTAGACATTCTCAGCTTTCCAGGGATATATAGCACATCTCCATACGATTTTTCTATAATTTTTGGTGATTTTTACAAAAACAGGACAATTATACCCTTTATAATTTCATTTTACCCTTTACATGATCAAACCTCATGATCAATATCACCAAGTTCTTCTTTTACAATGATAACACTGAATATTTTAGTAATCCATTCTAATTCAAGTATAAACCATGGGTTTCATTATTAATTTTCACTAATTACTCTTAAACCATATGATTAATTCTCAAGTTTACATGTAGTTACTTGATTTCCATTTAAGATTCTAGGTTAATAACATAAACTCATGCCTAATTTCATTAAATCAGTGGTAAACCCACTTTGATCAAACCCTAATCTCTTAATAACTCACTAATTACAAGGGCTAATCCAAAAATTAAGAGTTCATACCTTGATTACTAGACTTGATACTTCAAGAACACTCAAAATCTTGATTTAATCTTCAAAACTTGATCAAGATTGATCATGTATGTGAAAATCTCCCATAGGGATGGTGACGAACTGAAAATGGCAGGAAAATGACTCAAAATCGTGTTTCAATGGGTAAAAACCCGAGTTGGGTCGGGTTTGACCCGGTTTGGGTACCCGTTTTACCCCTAAACACTAAAAATTGCATAACTTTTCGCTCGAAACTCCGTTTTCGATGAGGTTTTCGCCTGTACGTTTCTAACGAGATAATTTACAACTTCCAATAAAAATATCCCAGAAAAGATCTTCCAATAAAATCAGATTTAATTATTTTTAACTTAGACGTTATACTTTCGTTAATTCCGATAGTTGACTTTTTGATCGGAATCACATAAGACTTCCCTATCACCTCTAATACATTCCAAATGATTCTAAACTTAGTTTAACTTCAAATATTATAAACCTATTTCGTTAGAAATCAACGCTTAAAACCATACCGAAAATAATATATATATATATATTTTTTTTAAACGCTTACAATTCTATTTTACTATAACTACCTACTTTAAACGTTTAAAACAACATAATATATAATAATATTCATTTTTAAACTAACAATCATATGAAACATGATAATTAAACAAGGTTACTAAAGTGTATGTTACAAATACCTCCTCCTTTTGAGGATTTCGTCCCCGAAATCACGACGATTTAAACAAACGGGGATATTTTTCTCTTATGTCATTCTTATTTTCCCAAGTATAATTTGGGCCTCGATGATGTTTCCACTTGACAAGCACTAACTCCACTTCTTTATTACGCAGATCAACCGTTCTCTCATTTATAATCTCTTCAGGTTCTTCTATATATCTTAACTTATTATCCAATTTCACCTCTGATAATGGAACTGTCTCATCATAGATGCTCAAGCATTTGCGTAGATAGCTCACATGAAACACATCATGAATACCTGCCAAATCTTCCGGCAATTCCAAGCGGTATGCTTGTTTACCAACTCTCTGGATGATTTTGAAAGGACCAACAAATCTAGGACTTAGTTTTCCTTTCTTCCCAAATCGCATAATGCCTTTCCACGGGGATACTTTTAGCATTACGAAATCACCCACCTGGAATTCTATGGGTCGTCTCCTCTTTTCTGTATAGGACTTCTGTCGATCCTGGGCCGCTTTCATTCTTTCTCGTACAATTTGAATCTTGTCGGTGGTGTCTTGAATCATTTCAGGGCCTCCAAGGATCTTTTGTCCTATGTCTCGCCAACACAATGGTGTACGACATTTGCGACCATATAATGCTTCATATGGTGGCATTTTGATTGAAGCGTGGTAACTGTTATTATACGAAAATTCAACAAGAGGTAAGTATTTATCCCAGTTACCACCGAACTCCAAGACACATGCACGAAGCATATCTTCTACGGTTTGGATTGTTCTCTCTGTCTGACCATCTGTCTGGGGATGATAAGCTGTGCTGAGAGCAACTCGAGATCCCATTTCACGTTGCATACTTGCCCAAAAGTGAGAAGTGAAGCGAGTATCACGATCGGAAATGATCTTTAATGGCACACCGTGTCTTGCAACAATTTCATCCAAGTATACTTGTGCGTATTTCTCCATTGGATCCGTTTCACGCATGGCAAGAAAATGAGCGCTTTTAGTCAGGCGATCGACAATTACCCAAATGCTATCATGTTGTCTAGCAGTCTTTGGCAATTTGGTAATAAAATCCATGGACAGTTCTTCCCATTTCCATACAGGAACACTAAGAATTTCTGGGGTTCCATAAGGCTTTTGGTGCTCTGCTTTGACTTGTAAGCATACTAAGCATTCCTGTACATATCTTCCAATGTCTCTCTTTAATCCAGGCCACCAATAGTCAGCTCTTACATCATAGTACATTTTACTTGTACCAGGATGTATTGAAAGTTTAGATTTATGGGCTTCATCTAAAATCTTCTGTCTTAATCCACCAATCTTTGGAATCCATAGCCGATTCTTGAATACTTTTAATCCTCGCGGATCATCAAGTAAAGCATCATTATAATGTATCATCCCTTCTTTCTTCACATTTTCTGGCTTTAGGGCTTCTTCTTGCCATTTCTTTAGTTCATCTAGAATAGTGAATTTTACTGTGGTATGAGTAATAGCATAACACATACTATTACGATAAATTTTTCTGCTAAGTGCATCGGCAACTACATTGGCTTTTCCAGGATGATATAGGATTTCACAGTCATAATCTTTGATCAGCTCCATGGCTCGTTGTTGTCTCATATTCAAAGTTTGCTGACTGAATATGTACTTGAGACTTTTGTGGTCAGTAAATAATTGGCATTTTGTACCAAAAAGATAATGCCTCCAAAGTTTTAGGGCAAATACCACTGCAGCGAGTTCGAGATCATGAGTGGGGTAATTCTTTTCATAATCTTTCAGTTGTCTTGAGGCATAGGCTATCACTTTGCCATGTTGCATCAACACACAACCGAGTCCCAATCTTGAAGCATCGCTGTATACGGAGAAATCATCATCACCTTCTGGGAGTGATAAGATTGGAGCATGAGTCAAAAGATCTTTTAGAGTTGAGAAAGCTTTTTCTTGGGCTTCACCCCATTCAAACTTTACTTCCTTCCTTGTAAGACTCGTGAGCGGTATGGCTATACGAGAAAAGTCTTTAATGAATCTCCGGTAATATCCCGCGAGACCCAAGAAACTACGAATTTCGGAAGCATTACGGGGCACTTCCCAATTTTGAATGGCTTCGATTTTGATAGGATCTACAGATACACCATCACTAGAAATAACATGGCCAAGAAATTGAACTTGGCGAAGCCAGAATTCACATTTCGAGAATTTAGCATATAGTTTCTCCTTTCGAAGAAGTTCTAACACCGCACGAATATGAATGGCATGATCAGATTCAGACTTGGAATAGATTAGAATATCGTCAATGAATACGATGACTGATTTATCGAGCATTGGGCGACATACCCGATTCATCATATCCATGAATACAGCAGGAGCATTTGTTAAACCAAACGGCATAACAAGGAATTCATAATGCCCATATCGAGTACGAAAAGCAGTCTTCGGCACATCCTGCTCGTGAACTTTCAACTGATGATATCCAGATCTCAAATCAATCTTCGAGAAATAGCTAACACCCTGAAGTTGATCAAATAAATCATCAATGCGAGGTAGTGGGTACTTGTTTTTGATAGTCACCTTATTCAGCTCACGATAATCAATGCACATCCGCATCGATCCGTCCTTCTTCTTGACAAACAATACAGGAGCACCCCAGGGAGAAGTACTCGGTCGGATAAAGCCTTTGTCAAGTAATTCCTGCAGTTGGATCATCATTTCTTTCATCTCTGTTGGCGCGAGACAATAAGGAGTCTTTGCAATCGGAGCAGCACCAGGCACAAGGTCAATTCGGAATTCTACTTGCCTATCCGGAGGAAGGCCAGGCAAGTCATCAGGGAAAACATCAGGATATTCGTTAACAACATGAACATCATTTACCGTTTTCTTCTCCTCTTTTGAGACATCAACTGAGTAGGCCAGATAGATAGAACACCCCTTCGATATGAATTTACGAGCTTTAAGGAAAGAGATTATTTTGAAGATTCTTTGTTCACCATAGACATAAATAGGATTCTCCCCTTCAATAGGAATGCGTACTATCTTTTCATAGCACAAGAGTTCTGCACGGTTCTTTGACAACCAGTCCATGCCGAGAATGATATCAAAGTTGGGTAGGGAGATAGGAATCAAATTGGCAAGAAAATTATAACCTTCAATTTCTATGACACAATCTCTATAGACTTTATCAACAAGTAATGATACACTTCCCGTGGTATCTACATGAAATGGTTGGGCGAGTGCATAACATGCAATTTGAAAAGAACGCGCAAATTCACGAGACACAAAAGAATCTGAGGCACCAGAATCAAATAAGATGTGAGCAGGTCTAGAATTGACGAGAAATGTACCAGTCACAACATTCGGGTCCTCGCGTGCCTCCTCTGGGGTAATCTGGAATGCACGACCTTTAGCCTTTGGCACATCCTCCTTTTGGGTTGAAGTACCCACTGGTTGTTGAACGGAAGCTTGACTTCTCACCATTTGGCTGGTAAGAGTAGGGCAGAAACGCTTTCTGTGGCCAGTAACACCGCAAGCATAACATGTAACATTCCTCATCGGGCAAACGGGCTTCATATGACCTGTTTCTCCGCATCCATAGCAAATCACTGGTCCTTTTCCTACCCTGCATTGACCTTGGTGGCTCTTTCCACATTTCTGGCATGGTGGTGGAGCTCTCGACTGAAGAGAAAAAGATTGTGGCCGACCGCGACCACGAAAGGCGCTCTGAGATTGTACTTTTGTGCTAAGATCAGATTGAGCAGATCGACCCAATGGATTAGTTGAAACAGAAACAGTTTGATCAACACGTGGATGCTTCGGGATAGAAAGAGTGGCACCACGTATCTCTAAGTCATGCTCGCGCTTTCGGGCATACTCAACAGCTTTATCGAATGATAGAATATCCCGATTGATCACGAAATCACGGATTTCATACCGTAACCCTTCCATGAATAACTGACTTTTATCGTCTTCAGTCGGGATATACTTCGCAGCAAACCGTGCCTTTTGATTGAATTGAGTTTCATATTCGGTCACAGTCATTCCTCCTTGCTTAAGTTCGAGGAACTCCTTCTCCAGTCTTCTCCTCATATCTAGAGGACAATATTTTCCTAGAAAGCGGATTTTAAACATCTCCCAAGATAAATTCTCCTGGTCATACTCGTTAAGAGCTTCAAATGTCGCTTCCCACCAGACTAAGGCTTCTCCAATGAGCATTGCAGAAGCATAGTTAACCTTGTCTTCATTAACCACATGGGAGATACGAAATACTTTTTCTGTGTTCTGGATCCAGGTAAGAACAACAATGGGATCAAGGACACCTGAAAACTCTGTAGCACCACTACTCTTGAAATTTTTGAATGAGGGACGTTTCGCTTTCTCTCTTGAAGACTCTCCGGTGGCTTTCTCTTTACCCTTATCACTATCCCTTTTGTGTTGTTCTAGAGTTTGTCGAATAACACCAGTAAGTTTATCCAAAAGCCGCTCCTCACGAGGGGATATTGGAGTATCTCCCTCATTAAGATGAAGATCTCCACCCACATCTGGTGTATGACTACCCTCCTGCTCAGCCATTGCTCTGAAAAAATTGGAGTAACATAACACGTAAGAATATAAGGATTTATCATTACCCAACACCCCACTTAAGTCTTTCCTATGGTTTGTATCCATATAGGGACAATAAATCTGTTCATATATTGAACTTCCAACAGTTTAAGTCTAAATACCAATTCGTGGTATTTAGTTCGCTTAAACCAGTGCTCTGATACCATAATTGTAAGACCCCATTCACTAAAATTACCATAAAGCCAAACATGCTACATGCATATTCATAATTATAATTCACACTAGTGGTCTAAATACAAAAGCATGGATACAAACCAACTAAAAGGGTTTTTACAAAGTTTCCTAACTAGTTGTATAAATACATAACTACCCAGGAATTTATAATCCATATACATATATGTATACCAAGTAAAAACGTAGTAGTGTCAACTACTCTAAGTCCTCCAACAAAGCGTGTTTACTCTGGATGCTTATCACCTGAAATAGTTAAACACTAAAAGGGATAAGTGGGCGTCACTTAGTGAGTTCAAAAATAGATACAATATAACGCTATGCCATATACATAACAATATGACAGGAACAAAAAGAAACAAAGGACAACAAAGGCTTATATGTGTATCAAATGAAGGACTTTCCAAATCAATAAACGGTTAGATTCAAAGGATTACAATAATTAAGACACAATAATTTAGGATCATAAGCATCATAAATTCCAGCCCAAGAGGCACATAAAACACAATCCCTTTTAATCATGTTGCTAGAATATACAGGCTTTCAGCCCTACCTAGCCCGAAGCCAATACCAAAGTGATACGAGTCATGCTCTACATGGTCAAAGGCACAAAGCCAATACCAAAGTGATACGAGTCATGCTCTACATGGCCAAAGGCATCAAAATCAATATCAAGTAATAACCACTTAGATCAATAACACAAGAAAGCACATTGCACATATAACACATAACATACAATTGTCCCTATATTGAACTCACTGTGCTGTAACCGAATGTTGCGATAAAATTCCTCTTTTTCTGATGAAATTACACCATCCTCAGGCCTCTAAAACCTTCAATTATACCCCTGGAGTTCATATTTCAAATTTCATAAGCAATTACTCAACTACTCTCAAGTTATGTTGTTTTCAATTTAGAAATTTTAGTTTTTGTTCTTTGTATAGCTGTCACTTGCAGATCTGTTTTACCCTTATTAAATGTCAAAATAACTAATAAATTATACATATTAATAAAATATACTCTTATATCTTTCTAATGCCACTGACCTCACATTTTTATGATTTTTCTATAATTTACTATGAATTTTACAAAACAGCATCCTAAAGCTGTCAAAATGTTCCAAAGCTGTCAAAATTCAGCCTTACTGCACTGAACATATAGCTGTTTTCACCCCTTTTAAGTCCGGAATTAGATTTTGGTTTTAAAACAAAAATCAAAGTAGACATTCTCAGCTTTCCAGGGATATATAGCACATCTCCATACGATTTTTCTATAATTTTTGGTGATTTTTACAAAAACAGGACAATTATACCCTTTATAATTTCATTTTACCCTTTACATGATCAAACCTCATGATCAATATCACCAAGTTCTTCTTTTACAATGATAACACTGAATATTTTAGTAATCCATTCTAATTCAAGTATAAACCATGGGTTTCATTATTAATTTTCACTAATTACTCTTAAACCATATGATTAATTCTCAAGTTTACATGTAGTTACTTGATTTCCATTTAAGATTCTAGGTTAATAACATAAACTCATGCCTAATTTCATTAAATCAGTGGTAAACCCACTTTGATCAAACCCTAATCTCTTAATAACTCACTAATTACAAGGGCTAATCCAAAAATTAAGAGTTCATACCTTGATTACTAGACTTGATACTTCAAGAACACTCAAAATCTTGATTTAATCTTCAAAACTTGATCAAGATTGATCATGTATGTGAAAATCTCCCATAGGGATGGTGACGAACTGAAAATGGCAGGAAAATGACTCAAAATCGTGTTTCAATGGGTAAAAACCCGAGTTGGGTCGGGTTTGACCCGGTTTGGGTACCCGTTTTACCCCTAAACACTAAAAATTGCATAACTTTTCGCTCGAAACTCCGTTTTCGATGAGGTTTTCGCCTGTACGTTTCTAACGAGATAATTTACAACTTCCAATAAAAATATCCCAGAAAAGATCTTCCAATAAAATCAGATTTAATTATTTTTAACTTAGACGTTATACTTTCGTTAATTCCGATAGTTGACTTTTTGATCGGAATCACATAAGACTTCCCTATCACCTCTAATACATTCCAAATGATTCTAAACTTAGTTTAACTTCAAATATTATAAACCTATTTCGTTAGAAATCAACGCTTAAAACCATACCGAAAATAATATATATATATATATATATATATATATATTTTTTAAACGCTTACAATTCTATTTTACTATAACTACCTACTTTAAACGTTTAAAACAACATAATATATAATAATATTCATTTTTAAACTAACAATCATATGAAACATGATAATTAAACAAGGTTACTAAAGTGTATGTTACATATATATATATATATATATATATATATATATATATATATATATATATATATATATATATATATATATGCATATAATTAGTGTATATAACAACTAAACATGTAAGGGAAACATCCTTAGGGACTAGGAAACACTTGAAATGAAGTGTTACAATCACATGTGATTGTATGAAAGGAGTTTGCGGCCACACAAGGAAGTGTTCACGGCCATGGAGTGTTCAGGGCCACACATGAAGTGTTTACGGTCATGGATTGATTCTATGAAGGGTTTACAACCATGGTATGAAGGGTTCACGACCACCTCTTGAGCTAAGAAGGGTTTACGGCCCCGAGAACGGTTGACGGCCCTAAGAAGGGTGTCATTTCACAAACAACCAATGGGATATTGCCCCTAACAACATATGAAGGGTATCATCTCACAAACAACCAATTCGAAGAGCTCTACGCTACAACTGTTACTAAATGTGTGGTATCAGTTATTCCTTTGTCTCAAACATCATGTTGAACATGAGATATAGATTACCATGAATCTCATTTAGTGTTCAACTTTTTCTAAAGCCTTAGATGTCTAACTCTCAATGAATAAGAGGAACAAATCCCATCTTGACTATATACGCCCATCAATGTAGTCCATGTCATACCTAACAATGGCCCTTATGACTGCCTTTTACGGAACAACGTTAAACCATGTCAAAGCACAACAATTCCTACACTTCAAGTCTCAAATATGTATCTCGGGTCTAAGAATACAATGATACAACCTTGATCGAAACATCACTCATGAATATGATCCATAAAGTGATTTTGATGAAGGTCTGGTTCAATACTTATTTTACTAATCAAGTACCTACGAAAGCAACTCTTGCTATTCTCATCTCCATGATAATCAACCAGTCCACTCATATTAGTCTTACCTCATAGATGCTCTGTAATGCCCGCAAATTCGGGCTAGTCAATTTAAATATAATAAGCGTAAAAATGATTATAATAGAAGATTATTTAGGATAAATAATATTAACCAAGTTAAAGTATATGTCATAAGGATTATGTCCATATAAAGAACGCTAAAATCTGACTTTGTATGAAGAGGTTATGCTTCTTCGAAATTTCATGATTAAACTGATACAACTCTGCGTATCGTAAAAAGTAAGATTTTAATAAATTACTGTTTAGCCTTAGTGATCTAAATGAAAGTCGTAGTAGTCGTTAAACCGAGAGCATGCAGATAGAGAACGTCTAAATCTGACTTCAATAGAGGAAGTTATGATTTTTCTAAGATTCAACATAACAATATACAACTCAGAAATTGAATTTTAGATTGATCGATTTTTAGCCGAAACAATCTAAACGAAAATTAAATATATCACTAATAGGAGTTCAATGATATAAAGACAGTCGAAAATGGATGCCGTATGAGAGAGTTACTCATTTTATACATGATTTAACAATCTAAGCCTGTGTGAAATAAATAAAGTCAAAATTAGTTGATGAAGTCTAAATAAAAGTTGTAGATCCCATCGATAGCTACACATGGATATAAAGAACGTCAAAAACAAAGTCCATATGAAGAAGTTATAAAAATTTGAAGTTTTTAAATTCGTTGCGCACATGTACGCCTCGTACACATTGTTCTAGAAGCCATTCACGCCGCCCCAATAGAAAGCCGCCACGTGCTAAGCCCTTAGAGGAGGAGTAGCGACTAAGCCAGTGTGCGGCATGCATGACCCTTTGCACGGTACGCAAGGTCGTTTCTCATCCTATAAACAGTGGCGTAGCCAAGACTTTGTTTTAGGGTATGCCAAATATTATACAAAATATGAACGAGTGGAAAAATTCTTCAAACAATAACCAAATGTAAGTATATATGAATTTTTAACTTAATTGTTTATTTTAAGTTTCACATGATGTCGTCTTACATTATTAAAATAATCTAAAATGGAGTCTAATAAACATAGACAACAACGTATTCTCTTCTACTAATTTAAAGTTTCGAATGGAATAGGCTATATCACAATCCTAATTCCTTTTATTTAACAAAAATATATATTGTACATACCATATATATGTGACCTTAATTTTGTATGGGTGGACCAAGGTCCACTCTTGCCCTATATTGGCTACACCCCTGCCTATAAATAGCCGATCTGAGTGCATTCATTCCTCACACCAATCTTATTCTCTCCCTCTCTCCCTCCCTCTCTTTCTTTCTTTTTTCTCTCTCTCTCTCTATATATATATATATATATATCACTACATTTTGGTCATAATTTTCTTAGATTTAGGGTATTTTGGCAAGTTCTGAGGTCCCTAGGAGCCTGATGTCTAGTAGCTATCAGGTTGGAGCTCTACCAGTGTAATTTCCAGGTTTTCACTTAAAAGGTCTATAAGTTAAGCTACACTCCATCGTTTTTAGTGTAACTTATATTTATGGACACAAGTCGTTATTATGAACCTATAAATAAGATTTATCAATAATTCCAAGTCGTTATACTGATTGATCTACTTACGGGAGAGGTGTCTAGAATAGTCACGTTGGCTTGGTTGTTGGATTTTAGAAAAGCTATTATGTTGAAACGGTGCTGTCTCCTAACTATCCTGTCTGGCTGATCCTTACTTGATAGATCTTGATGTAGACATTAGGATTAGTGAGCGATCTAGACTATAATTATTATGATCACCGGGATTACGAAACTAGACTAAAACTTAGTACTTTATGTATCTAGGTCTTTTCAAAGTACGAAGCGAAGCGTTGCCGAAACCGTCAGTCACTTTTATCAAGTGAGGGCATAGTCCTTTTCATGAACATGATTTTAATACAAGTATTAATTAAAGTATTAAATATATGTTAAAGAGTTTATATGTGAGCTATATTCTTATTGTTTGGAATATGTGTTAAGAACATATTTGATAATATATGATATGTGAACCAAGTATGGTTCTATATACGTTAAGATAAACATATTATTGCATGATAATAATAATAATATAAGTATTAGGAGTAGAGCATCATACTCTTACCAAAGATAAAATAAGACTAACATAAACTACCTAAGTTAATATTAAGTAGTATCTCCTTAAGAATACGTGTGAGATATACACGAAGAGTAGAGCTCTGACATTCATCCCTGGTCTGAGAGTATGGATTAGGTATAGTCATGTGTCACTGGTCCGAGAGTATGGATTAGGCATAATCATTTGTTCCTTGTCGAAGAGCATGGATTAGATATAGTCTCTCGTCCCTAGTTCTAGAGTATAGATTGGGCATAGTCATTTGCCACTGATCCGAGAGCATGGATTAGACATAGTCCTTCAATCCTGATCTAGGAATATGGATTAGTTGAAACCATTCATTTTTTGAATTCGAGAGTATGGATTATGTTGTTGTATAGGACAAAATGTATGGATCGACATGATAAGGTAGATTGCTTATATGAGAGATATTTATATATTGCGAATTTGATATATATATATATATATATATATATATATATATATATATATATATATATATATATATATATATCCCTATGTACTCACTAGGTTTCCCAATCTGACCTACTCAGTTTATTTGAATCACGGGTTATTAAATAAAGATACTCAGATAATGAGGTATGAGGGATTCAAGGAGATGTAGACCTTTAGTATATTGAGACATTATAAGTCTCCATTTATGATTATGTTTCTGTATTGACGATGACATCTCGAATTTTATAAGTAAAATACATTTCTTTGATAATACTTTGATAATATTATTATCATGTTTTGTGACAAATTCTGCATTATTAAACTTTTAAAAATAATACTCTGATTTAATAAGCGTTAGAAAATCAGTCTTTTTTGGCCATAAAAGTAAAGATGTGTGTCTATCATATTATAGGTAATACACCTGAATTGACACAAGTACTATTACATTTTAGGATAAGATGTCTAATTTGTTTTTTATGTGCTAAATGATTCATAACATGCTTTAAGTTGCCTAAATTGCAATTTAGATTTAAGATCTGCTTTTGATCTAGGATTAGGAAATTTTATATGTCCAGGTTTCTAAACATTTAATTAAGGTATTAGAACGACATAACTTTTTGGAGTAATAAGAAGGATTACCCATCTAAACATTTTCTATCTATATTCTCGTCTCGATACACTGAACATTTGCTTTGGTATACAAGTCATCATGGGGAGAAGTCATAGTGGATTAGGAAATGGTAATGGAAATCAAAAACCTAAGCCTCCTGTAATTTCAATTTTTAACCTGAAAATTTTTTAAATCCTAAAACTACAGCTAACAAATTTCATCAAAAGTAACTTAAGATTTATAAGTTGTCTTCATATTACAGCAACCTGTTGCAAAAAGTAGAATAATAATTTGTCGAAAGTTAATATAAACAAAAACTTGAATACAAATTACCAATCTTAACTTAATTTTATAGGCACTTGGTTTCTAATTGTTATAGTTATGTATATGTATCTTAAATATTTTCCGACTCATGGAAATAAAACCAAGTTGAAGCTATTAACCTATTGTAGAACTATGGATGGGCAGTGACATCTTCACTAATTCTCTCAAAGATAGTGGATTCAACAAAATATAAGAGAAACCCGGTGTTTATGCAATTATATCTCAAGGTTGAGGGAGGATGTATCATCCAAAATGCAGAAAATATGTTGTCTAAGTTACTGGAAATTGGCAGACTATACAAAATAGAGCAGAAACGTAACACAAAATCCATGTGCACAATGAAGCATAAATAAAACAGGAAAATCATATGCACAATAGAAACATAACTGAAAGTGAAGAAGGAACAGGCATGAAAGGAGATTTGCATAAAGGAGGTCCTACACGTACTTATGAATGGTCGGGGAAGGCTTCCTCACTAGAACAAAAAGGAAGTAATAACATGTAAACATACAGTCTTCAACCAAGTCTATCCACCATTTGCTCCAATAAGGATTGACGTAAAGAAGCGCAACAAAGCCCAACAAAAACACAGCATACGTCGAACCAAAACTTCTATAGAAAAATGTCATGTCGATATCATACTATTTCTTATTGTCTTCTTCTTCATCTGATGGATTGGTCACATGTGAACAGGGGCGGAACACAAACAATATTAGGAAGGGGGCCGAAACAGGTAATACCCGAAAAAGTTAAAATGTTGTAAACCATAAAACTAAACTTGTGTTAATGGTACTAATAGTTAAACATAAAAAATATGGATCATACCACCATAGAGTAATTATACTTAGCTGTGTGTTTAATATATATATATATATATATATATATATATATATATATATATATATATATATATATATATATATATTGAAAACTGAATAAAATATAAACCTTGAATAAAATCACAAACACCATCATAAACATTAAAAAAAAAATCAATCATCAATGTGGCGTATGGGAAAAACTCCTAGGCACAACCTCCAACAAGTAATTGATTAACTTAATTTTGAAAAATACTAAAAGCCATCGAAACATAAAGAAATATAAATAATACTTGTGACACTCTTAAAAGCAAAAGCAAAGGAAACTAACCCCCAAATCAAGATAGAAAGTGTGTTGCGGTGGGCGGTGGTTGTGGATGAGGCACGACGACGACAAAGGTGAAAGCTGGCAGTGTCAATGTTCTCCGATGAAAGGCGATGCATCTCACTCAGTATTTAAGATCTGTTGTTCACCTCGTTTGAACTTTTAATGGTTTCTTTTTCTATTTTCTGCAACCATTTTTCTTCTATTTTAACTCCTATTTTATCTTATTGATTATAACGGATCATTATATGGAAATAAGATAATTTATTTCTTTAATTTTCTCATTTTTATGAGGGTAAACACATGTATCTAATCTTAAATAACATATTATTCCAATTTACAAACATGCACTTATCTCCTAGTCGGTGTTGTTGATTACATTGCCATAAAAATTTTGTTACCTATTTTCAAAATTATTGGAGGGGCCAATCGTTGTTTTATTCTCAAATAACAAGTTATCTTATAATCTTTTGATAATAAAAATCTAAAAATCACGGGGGTCGTGGCCCCTCCTGGCCCTTAAAGGCATACGCCACTGCATGTGAATTAGTAGTTGTGCATTCCTTCCCCAGTGGAGGTCCACAAAGAAGTGGATTCCCTTCATAGCTTGCCAGTGTAAAAGTACCAAACTATGCTTTCATATCTGGGAGTCTGCCTGAGAGATTGTTGTCAGAAACATTGAAAGTAGATAGAGATGTAAGCTTAAAGAGTTGTGATGGAACTTTTCCGGTCAAACCATTTGAAGAAAGGTCCAAGCTCTCTATTTTTGCAAGATTTGAGAAGTTCACAGGAATAGGTCCAATCAGGTGATTGTGAGACAGGTTTAAAGCACGAAGTTGGGTTAAGAATCCGAGTTCTTGTGGGATTTCACCTATAAGTTTGTTACAAGAAAAATCCAATCCTGCCATGTAATCAAGGATGTCACCCTTGTAGTTGAGAAAAAGCCTTTTTGTTGTGTATTGAACTTCATCTTCTGTTTCCAATGCCATGTAATCAAGGCCGACTGTATATTGCGACAATAGATTACCCCCCCCCCCCCCCCCCCCCCCATAGCTGTAAGAGGAATCAAGGGAATACCAACTTATCACACCTTTTAGGAAAGCAAGGTGAGTTGGGCCAGTAATATTTTGAAGGCAGCTAGGTACTGAACCAGAAAGTGAGTTACCAGATAAGTCTAACAAACTCACTTTACTTAATTGACACAACTGCTTCGGAATAGAGCCACTCAAGTTATTTTTTCTTAAAAGAAGAATCTTTAAAGTGGATAGTTCACCAAGAAATTCCGGAATCCTGCCTGACAAGTAGTTGTTGCCAATGTCCAAAGTCAAAACACTAGTCAAATTACGAAAGGATTTGGCCATTGATCCAATGAATTTGTTGGAACCCAAAAGAAGATGCTTCATATTTTGCAAATTCAAACAGGATGGGATGGGTCCAGAAAAAGAATTTTGTGAAATATCAAGAAATGAAAATGGAGATGCTCCACAAGGAAACCTGCCTTGGAAACTATTATTTCTCACAAGAAGTTCAGACAACATACTCATGTTGCTTATCCAATTAGGGATCATACCTGTGAACAAGTTGTTACTAATATCCAGAACTCTCAGATATTCATGAGTTTCCTTGCTACTATTAATTCCAATCTTCGCTGTGAAATGGTTGCTATCTAAGTAAACCGAATGGAGGTTACCCAAGTTTACTAAGTTTCCTGAGAGTACCTTGCCGTGCAATTTGTTATTTGATAGTTTTAAGAAATCCAACCGAGAGACATTTGTAAACAACCCTTTTGGTACTTCTCCTGATAACTCATTGTCAGATAGACCCAATATCCATAATTGACTCAATTCACCAATTGAGGATGGGATAACACCACTTAAACTATTCATGGACAAATTCAAATACCGTATGTTAGGAAAGAACTTTGGTATATCATCAGGAATAGTACCTATCATTCCATTTCCAGACATGTCCAACCACTTCATATTAGCATTCCTATACAGTGGCATACTGCCAAACAAGTTGTTCCTTAGAACAAGACGTTCCAGATAGGTGTTGTTTTTAACCAACCAATTTGGGTAGTGTCCTTCCAATGAGTTTCTAGACATGTCTACTTGCCGTAAATTGTGTTGTTGAAGTAGAAACCCAGGAGGCATTTTCATATTACAATTAGATAGCTCAAGAATTTCCAAATGGAACATTGGAATCCAACCTACAGGCTTTTCTGTTTCCACCTCAAATTTGTCATTGTCACTTCTGAATCGAATGGATTAAAGCTTTATATGATTGGATAAGGAGCTGAAGGAGAATGAACCTTCAAATAAGTTATGACTAAAATCAATGTACTCAAGAGATGTAAGATTAGCAACGAGTGATGACGGAAGTATTCCCCTGAATCAATTCAAAGAAATATCCAAAAACTTAAGACAGATTTTTCAAACACTGAGGCAGAGTTCCATGGAGCATGTTGTTACTAAGGTCCAACTCATGGAGGTTCTTCAACTCACACAACCCTGTGAAACGAGAAAAAAAAATGTTCTGCCTAAGCCATGAAACTGAAAAGGTAATTAAGTTACAAAAGATTAACCTTCAAGAAATATATAATATGGCTTGCATTTGCATGTTCATACGACTTCAAAAAGATTAATCATCGAGGAAAGGTAAGGTTACAAAATAATCACAATAGTGCAATGTGCATCATGCTTTAGATAACTTACCATGATCTGATAATGAGCCATCAAGATTATTTTCAGAAAATAAGAGAGCTCTTAGGGAAGATAATGCCCATATTACTGATGGAATGCTGCCAACAAAACTGTTCCAACTCAAATCTAAGACCTCCAGATGCTGGAAATATGAAAAAGTTGGATGACAACAAATTAAAAGAGGGTTACTAAACGAAAACCCTGAAGATGGACATGTTACAAGTCATTTTTGATTGCAATAATAATTATGTTAATTAAGTACCAATGAAACAACTTTACCTTCAATTGGTATTGTTCCATTGAAACCATTACTGCTCAAGAGGAGGACTTCCAAATCAGACAAATTAAGAAATTCTGAGAGAGAGAGAGAGAGAGGGAGAGAGAGAGAGAGAGAGAGAGAGAGAGAGAGTTTGATAAAAACAATTAGCATAAACTGAAATGAATAAATATAATTTGTATTTAATTTCTTTTAAGATAAACATGCCTTGGACAGGAAAGGAACTTTCCATTATTAAAGAAGATGAAAGAAGAAGAATCTTGAGGGATGGGAGGGCAGTTAGGCATGATATGATGCTCTTGTTGAAACTGTTACCAGAAAGATCTAAACTCTTCATCCTTTTCAATCTCGATAGGGTCTTACAATTTCTTTGATAAATGTATATGTAGATACATGAAGTAAAGGAAATACCTACGTAATTATGAATTGTAGATGCATTTCAAGAGGTTGGAGGCTTGACCTTGATACAGTCATGATAGGATTAGAATACCCAACTTTATAGTAGTGTCAAGTTGTATTTTGCTAGAAAGTTCAATAAACTAGTATGTATTTTATCTTCAGGTATTTAGTTGGGTTGAAGGGTTCAATTCTTAGAACACCCTGATTCTCGAGTATTTGAAATGTGTAAGATACTAAGATGAGAACTCAATCATTTCGAGATTTTCCTTTATGTACTGCTTTGATTTGTTTAGATTAATGTTATGTTACTTTGTGGGTTAAACTAAAATGAAAGAGGATTGTTGCTGGTTTTAGTGTAACCACGCATATTGTATAGTTGGAACTAACATGTGAGCTAAAAAGTTTATAATTTTTACTATATATTATATGTTTGGAGAGTGTGGAGTGCATACATATATAAGATTGTATTATAAGTTGGTACGACAAAATGGTAGGGGTCAAGGGGGTCATAGCAGGTCCAAGGGGTAGAGTCTCTGTCTTTGGAAATTTGAATTAGTATCATAGTGAAATATCTGAATTCTAGTGGGTGATTATGGTTAAATTAGCAAATCTCGCCAGTTTTGAAAACCATTGATTATGTCATTAATTTTGGGATTTACTTAACTAATTTAGAAGACAGAAACTCTAATTGTCATGTACAAATACGACTCTTCTCTTTGAGCCGAACATACCCTTTTCTCAGCTCTTCTTCTTCTCTAACGAACTCATAAATCTTCTTGCAATTTGGCTTACATTGCCAAGATTCGTAAGTATCTTTTAGGATTATCCTAGACCTCATTTTTGATAACCCGAGCATAGGGTAGAAATATCACTTCAGAAAGCGAACCTACGCTATGCATTGGGAATCCGGTTCTCCACTATAAACGCTAGCGTATTTCAAATTTAACATGCTTTTCTTTTATATCCATGTCATTAAATACAATGTACGTACCAACCAGAGTCGAAAAAGATAGGCTTGTTTGTTTGGAAACCTTCGGACACAAATCTCAATTTATCTGAAATACAATACTTACTAGTGAGTTATTAAAACATTAGCCTATTCTATGTGTCATATGTGTGGACAATGTAGTAATAGATTGTGTAGAGTATCTTCTTTGTTACGTGTAGAGTCTCTTGTTTGTTGCACAAACACACAGAAACATATGTTATGTAGCAATAGATGGCTTGTAAGCAAAACCAACATTGCAGTTTGCATATACTCTCAAAATTACTAGCCTATTTATACAATCATCCATATATCAAAACAAACACCAATAAATACATACAAAAGCAAGTTTGAGTATATTCTATTTGACATTAACGTTAAGGAGTACCTATTTGTGAAAGGGAGTGGCAAGCTTGCTTACTAATTTATGAAAGAAGTAATAACATGTGAACATACAATCTTCAACCCAGTCCAACCACCTTCTACGCCAGTGAGGATTGATGTAAAGAAGTGCAAAAAATCCAAATAATACCACAATACATGTGGAACTAGAACTTCCATAGAAAGATGTCATGTTGATATCATACCATTTGTCATTGTCTTCTTCAACTGATGGATGGGTCACCTGTGAATTAGTCGTGCATTTCTTCTCTAGTGGCGGTCCACAAAGAAGTGGATTCCCTTCATAGCTTGCCTCTGTGAATGTACCAAATTGTGATTTCATTTCTGGGAGTCTGCCTGATAGATTGTTGTGAGAAACATTGAAAATAGACAGAGAAGTCAGCTTAATGAGTTCTGATGGAACTTTTCCAGTCAAACCATTTAAAGAAAGGTCCAAGCTCTCTATATTTGCAAGATTTGAAAAGTTTACTGGAATAGGTCCAATCAGCTGATTGTGAGATAGGTTCAAAGCACGAATCTGTGTTAACAACCCCAATTCTTCTGGAATTTCACCTGTAAGTTTGTTACATGATAGATCCAATCCCGACATGATATCAAGAATGTCACCTTTGTAGGGGAGAGAGAGGCTTTTTGTTGTAAACCGAACTTCGTCTTGTGTTTCAAACATCCAATTGAGCCTTTGGGGATAAAACATCTTATTTAGAACACTCCCGTGAGTATAAAATGACATAATACTGTAAGTCATAAGGCTTTTTTCTATGAAAGCGAGGTGGACAGGACCAGTAATATTTTGTAGGCAGCCAGGTATTGAACCAAAGAGCGAGTTATAAGATACATCTATCAAGCTTGCATTACTTAATTTGCACAACTGCTTCGGAATCACACCACTAAAGTTATTTTTTCTCAAAAGAAGAATCCTTAATTTGGATAGTTCTCCAAGAAATTCGGGAATCATGCCTGATAAGTTATTGTTGCCTATGTCCAAAGTCAAAACATTAGTCAAATTGCGGAAGGCATTAGGCACCGATCCTGTGAATCTATTAGACCCCAAATGAAGATGCTCCATATATTGCAAATCTAAGCAAGATGGGATGGGCCCAGAGAAAGAATTTTGTGAGATATCCAGAAACGAGAACTGAGCTGTTCCACATGGAAAGCTGCCTTCTAAACTATTATTTCTTGCCAGGAGTTCGCACCTGACATCAACTCCTCTCATGTTGCTAATCCAAGCAGGGATCATGCCAGTAAAAAAGTTATTGCTAATATCCAGAACACTCAGACCTTCATAAATTTCCGTGCTCTTAGTTCCAATTTCCCCTGTGAAATTATTGCTATCTAAGTGAATTCTACGAAAGTTACCCAAGCGTAAGTTTCCTGATAGTACCTGACCATGCAATTTGTTCCTTGATAATTTTAATATACTTATTTGAGAGTGGTTTGTAAGAAATTCCTTTGGGACTTCTCCTGATAACTCATTGTCAGATAAATCCATTATCAATAATTCACTCAAATTACATATTGAAGACGGGATAACACCACTTAAGGAATTCCTAGACAAATTTAAAACAGATATGTAAGGAAGGAACTTTTGCATTTCTTCCGGAATAGTACCATTCATGTGATTTTCAGAGATATCCAAACCGTTCATATTAGAATTCGTAAGTAATGGCATAAGAATAATACCACCAAAGGAGTTGTTCCTTAGATTAAGAATTTGTAGATTCACATTATTATCAATCAACCAATTTGGAAACTGTCCCTCCAAGGAGTTGTGAGATATGTCTACCAATATGAACTCTCGTTGGTGAAGTAGAAACCTAGGAACAACTTGTCCTTTACGCCTGTTCACATTGCAATTTGATAGCGCTAAAATTTTCAACTGGAACATTGGAATCCAACCAATAGGCTCTTCTGTTTCCACCTCAAATTTGTTGTTGTCGCTGCTAAATACAACTACCTCAAGCTTTGTATGATTGGAGAACGAGCTGAATGAGAATGAACCTTCAAATTTGTTATGACTAAAATCAACGTACTCAAGAGACGTGAGATTAGCAATGAGTGATGGCAGAATTTTGCCTGTGAATTGATTTGAAGAAATATCTAACAACTTAAGAGATGATAGACTATTGAAACATTGAGGGAGACTTCCATCGAGCATGTTGTCACTAAGATCCAACTCACGGAGGTTCTTCAATTCACAGAAGCCTGCCAAAAGGGAAAAAATGTGGTTCAAGTTGTCACTTACATTGTTAGAAAGATTAACTATGCAGGAAAGGTAATGTTGACCATTCCATTAAAACAGTGTATTTATACTTTTGTTTTAAACAATCCAAACACTTACCATCTGGTAATGAGCCGTTGAGCTTATTATTAGCGAATGAGACAACTCTTAGGGAAGATAATGCCTGTATTGCTGATGGGATGATCCCAACAAAATTGTTCTCCCTCAAATCTAAGACCTCCAGATTGTGCAAAGATGTGAAAGCTAGATGAAAGCAAGAGAAGGTTACATATCTAGGTTACTAAACAAAATACCTGAAAAGAATTTGTTACAAATCATGTATCATTGACTATTGAAGCTAGATAAGCGGTTGGGGCCACCTGCCCATGTGTTTAATCGTTCATCATTCTGATGACTTTAATAAGTACTTGACCAATTTTCTTAAAGAAATTATAATTATGAATATTAAGGAATGATAAAAGAAAAGGCACAACCTTCCATTGGTAGTGTTCCATGGAAACCATTAGTTTTCAGGAACAGGGCTTCCAAAGTAGGCAACATATCGAATTCTGAATTAGCTGGATAAGAAAATGTGTCAAACAATTAAATAAAGTGATTTGAGAACAAATTGAAATTAAAAAGTACCAACTAATGAAGATAAAAAAACAATTATTTTATGATAAACATGCCTTGGAAGGGAAAGGAACTTCCCCATGGGAAAGAAACTGAAAGATCAAGGATCTTCAGGGATGGGAGGGAACTTAGGCAGGATATGATGCTCTTGTTGAAATTGTTAGAGGGAAGAACTATACTCTCCAGCCTTTTCAATCTTGATAATTGCTTACAAGCTGTAAAAAAGGGGGAATTCGATATTAGAGAAATCATGGTCTTATATAATTAAAGTTTGCAGTTGCCAAATAATTTTAGCATTGATCAACTTTCAAATAGGCTAGGAGAAGCTAATTCTTTGTTTACCTTCGATATTTGGTATTCCTTTCAGCCCAGTAAAACTCAAATCCAACTTCTCGAGGTTAGTCAGATGAGCTAATTCTGTCATATTTAAAAAAAAAAACATATATCATGTATTATGAAGACTATTTTTGGATAGCCACTTTGATCGAAGCTAGTTTCATGCAATTTTGCATTAGCCACTTTTCATCATCATCAGTAGGTAGCCCGTAGCCTTGTTTAGAGTGCAAAGATGTTTTAAGATTTCACATTACAATGAGATGCAAATGAGATTAAGTCTATTATGTTCATTTTGCGAGGAACAAACTTATTTTAAGTAATGGGTCGTGAAAGCATGCATACCTTGAGCTGGAAATGATCTAGATAGCGGGATACCTTGAAGATCTAGAGTTTTAAGTGATGGAATGAAACGTAAAGATGTAATAAGGCTATCATTGAAGTTATTGCCCCCAAGGTTCAAAATCTCTAACTTATTCAATATTGAAACCCTCTCAGAGCCTGCAATAACGATTCAATGATTCCATATTACATTGAGGTGTAGTTTGGTGGGAAAAAAATTATTTAAATACATATCTATATCCATTCAATATTGTCAATAAACATAATTCATAAAGAATTCTTGGAAGTTGGCTTGTTAGTTGACTAATTCTACCATGGAGATGGAATACTCCACTTCACAAAAAATAATTATATAGCATACCAATTGATATTGATTGTATATATGGTATTTTGGTAGAGTACTATCTTTGTCCTAAAAATAAATCTTCATTGCAATTTTCTTTGTCCCAAGAAAAGGGTAATATTTTCAACTCCTGTATTCATTACCTTGTATTTGGAATGTACCACTAAAGTGGCAGCCAGTTAGATCCAACATCTCCAAGTTTTCTAAAGCTGCAAATTCTGCAATATACGTAAAAAAAAAGGGTGCAAACATCTTCAGAACTTTGTATCACGTATGATAAGTAAAATGATCGAATAGTAACACTATAAAACTTTCCATTAATAGGGAAGTATCCCTCCAAGTCGGTTGTGCTAAGATCCAAAATTCTGAGTGAAGTGAGTGCACCCACTGAAGAAAGGATGCCATTGTCAATATCAAAATTCCTGCTGAGGTCTAGTATCTCTAGCTTTTTCAAACTTTTCAACTTTCCAAGTTCTGCAATAGAGAAAAGTTTAATTTACCACTATCATATTCTTTCGATATTTATAAGTGTAAATTTTGAGCATGTTTACAAAAGTAATTACCAACCACTCAGTAAGTATAACCATCTTTGGGTTCAAGAACTAATCGGATGATGGTGTGTGTTCATAAATTGAGCTGATTTACTTGGAATTGGTCAACTATTGAATATTAATTTCAAAAGTATACTTAAAGATTAAAACATACAGTGGTACCTGTTTTCATGATCGCACCATCAAGATAATTATTTGACAAATTGAGACTTGTTAGCTCTTCAAAATGAAGAAAGAGGGAAACATTCAATGGCCAATATCCCCTGAACCCATAGCTTACATGTTGGTTTGATATTTCATTCACGTTACACAAAGAAAGCTCTGTGACATGGCCTGTGGTTGTGTTGCACTTGACCCTCTCCCAATCACAACACTCGCTGCCATTGCCATAATCAATCCATGTGGGGAGAAGCTGTTCTGGATTTGAATCATATGAGTTAATAAAAGAGGATTTGATGTCCAGCAAGGCTCTTCTCTCCTCTTCTATGCAACCTCCTTGTGTAGGTCGGAATATTAAAATAGCAATCATCATCATTAACAACCACCAATTACAACTCGAAGCCCAACGCTCAATTTTAGTAGCTACAGTGCTCATACTCAAATTCGTGGCTTTCTGAAGGTGTAAATAATGCTTAATTTCTGCTCTTTAATGATAATCGTCTCAGAAATTGCCAGCACTTCTCTATTCTTTTGTTGTCTTCAAAAGAATCATCATTTTATCTTTGATAATATTTTAATTTAATTTGACTTTTTTGCCAATTAACAATTTACGAATTAACAGTGACAAGTGACAACTTTTTTTTTTTTATTATCAACAAATATCCTTTATTGTGTCACTTTTTTGGCATTTACATATTTGGTAACAAATAGAAAAAAACAAAAAGCTATATATTAAATCAAACATTTCTTACTTTCAAGACAAATGGAGCGATTATATGTTATATACTTTGTCTTGTTTGAGGAAAAGATGCCTTGTGAAGAAACTTTATTCAATGGTGTTAAAATTTTGTATTTATAGATATGTGCAGACGTTTGTAATCTTTTTTGGACTCATTTAGGGGTAGAGGTCTATTATAGCTTGCTGACTTGTTCTCCTTCTCTAGTTTCTTGTTGGTATTCAATAAAAGTCTCTTTTGTTCGGGTATTTAATTGAAAGCCCATCCTGATGGTTAGGATTTATTGTGAATTACATATTGATGTTTGCATTTTTTTTTATTTTTTATTGTTTTATCATGCATTTTTACTCTTCATTTATTTTTACGGCTATTCTAATAGCTTTTATCACTTAACCACTAGCTTATACCACTTTAATAACAACAATTATCCAATATTAACCGGCTAAATTGAACAGTATGTATATGTGCTATGATGCGTATATTCCTACAAACTGTGTACGCTTTTGAGGACAAGAGCCAAAAACAAAAGACTCTTGGAACAACCATTGACCCAAAAGTCATTAACTGCTAATAATAAATGGGAAATGATAACAATCTCGTGAATTATGTATATCTAAATATTTAATATGATTATATAAATTGTGTCACAAGACAATTAGGCTTTTACGAAGAAATCATTATTTCAGAAAGACAAATATTCGATTAAATGTTAATAAATAAATCGATTGAGACTTCTGCAATTCACACCACTACAAAAAAGAGCATTAACCGTTGGTAATCCGTCACTAATGCTCTTTACCGACGGAATTGTAACACACCAAAACTCGTCGGACTATTCTTGTTGCTAATTGTTTGTAGCGGATTTCCAACAGCTATGGCTAATTTTTAGTAACGAATTTTTCCGTCGGAAATGGTAACGGATCACCAACAAAATTTATTTTGCAACGGATTACCGACGGAATTTGTTTGCAACGGATTACCGACGGAAAAATTTACTAACGGATTACCAACAAAATCTGAAATAACTTACTAACGGATTACCGACGGAATCCCGAAATGACTACAAATTTTTTTGTAACAGATTAGCGACGGATTTTGGCATTACAAAAAAAATTACAAATTAATGAAGAAATTAAAATCTATATTTTAAAACAAACAAATATAAAAGTAAATCCATAAATTTCAATCATTTCACATACATTAAACCTATAAATTTCAATCCATAGTCAAATATTGTCAACAACCAACAGAGACTTCCTTCTTAATTAGCAGCTCGTGGATTCCACACCTATCATTGAGAGATGTTAGCTAGAGAGATATTTGTATATTGTCAAATACCATATATGCCCTCAAATTTTACCTTTTATCTTTCGGTGAATTTCTTCAAAAGATCATTCATTTTTTCAAAAAGACGGCTTTCCATGTCCTCTCATAACTTCACCTCACTATCAAAATTGGCTTCTATTTCCTCCCGTTTCTTCACTTCTCGTTCCAACATGCTCTCTAATTCATTTATCTAAAATATGGTCCAACAAACATATAATTAGTATAAAATAGTAACTTACAAATATGGTCCAAGACTTCTCATTAACCTAGTGCTCAGGTTGGCTCCCAATCAACTCTCCAGATGCCAACTTCACCTTTGCACTCTTTTCAAGGTGAGTCTGCTTATTTTTTCAGTAATACAGGGTGAAGAAATTTATAATAAGAATCATTAAGAAACAACGAAATAGCGACGAAAAATGCTTAATTTTTTTTCTTGGACTATATCCGAAAAAACGATATTTCACAGGGACCAAAAGTGTAAATTAGGTCTTTTTGAGTAATACAGGGTGAAGAAATTACATCTTTGTTTTCCTATGTTCGTATTATACAACATATTGTTCTTTTTGAATTTTAACAAGACTAAATGCAGTCAAATACAATACAAACTGTTGGGACAACTAATTGCAATTAGTTTTTGTCCCACTTATACTAAGTCTAATATTGTTATGTTCAAGAACACTATTTAGAATCATAACAACACCAAATCAACAAGATTGCGTTTTAAAAGTGAAACCAGAATCATACATGACTTCAATGTTCTTGAAGGAAAACATGAAGTGATAGGGGCAAAATGATCATCTTCATTATCTTAACAGATGAGATGATGACTTAAAGACTCTGAAGTTAAACTATTAATTAGACGATATCCATATGAATCAAAGGACAAAAACGTAATTTCCTTAAAAAATGAGTTGGATTATATTGTCAAGTGTCATCTGGATATTTATTTATAATAAAGGAAAGAAAGTTTGTAATTGGTTTTTGATTTCTTGAAGTATGTTACTATACAAATTCACACATTGATGATTTTTGGTTTCCTAATCTTATTCTATGCATTTGATTTTGTTTTTCTTTTGAGTTGGTAATGACAAAAATTTAGTATAGTTTTTCTGGTTCAATGGTTATTCAGCCAATTGTATACTAGGAATGCATTTTTTTTTTCAAGTCAAAAGCAGCTTTCTTTACAGATTTTGTAAATGATCAATAATTGTCTTCATGTTTTCGATTTCTAATATTGTCTAATAGAAACAGTAACATTGCTACAGTTAAGTAGGATGTTATAATAAACAAATAAATGAAAGTAGATTGCTGTTTCCCGTATTTAGCAAAACAGGTGGACAGGATTTTATTATATATGGTATTTCAAGTATAAAACCATCTTATATCTGATTAGGTGATGGCTTCAAAGCCTTTAACTTCTAAAAATAGTTCAAAGTCAAGTCACTAGCATTATAGAAATCTAAAAAAAGGGTTCAACTGGAATAATTAGTTCCAGGTCGTGTGTTTTATTCAATTGATAAAGAGTACATATATACCAGAGACCCAAACAGATAAACATGAAAGAAAAGATCATAATCCTATCAAGAAACTAGGAATAAATAAATATAAGATAAACACAATAGAAGATAAGATAATCTCGGTCATATTCTTCACTCCCCCTCAAGATGGAACGTGGAGATCACGAACGCCCATCTTGCCCAACAGAGAACGAAATCTGTCAGTCCCAAGTGGTTTGGTAAAAAGGTCGGCTAGTTGATCTTTGGTGTGAATAGCAGCTGGAAATATTTCCCCAGACTCAACTCGCTCTCGAACGAAATAACAATCCATCTCAACATGTTTAGTACGTTCGTGAAATACCGGGTTGTTAGCTATATGCCGTGTAGCTTGATTATCACAATAAAGTCGAGTAGCAGCCATCTGAGAAGCTTCAAGGTCCGTTAACAACCAACGAAGCCATAAAATTTCACTCACTGTAGTGGCCATGGATCTATACTCAGCTTCAGCAGAAGAGCGGGACACAACGGACTGCTTCTTTGTTTTCCAAGAGATAGGAGCACCTCCAAGAGTAATAAAATAACCGGTCTTTGAACGCCTCGTGAAAGGACAACCAAGCCAATCGGAATCACAATAAGCAACCAATGTTAAATCACTATCAGCCGGAAGAAAAATGCCTTGACCAGGCGTAGCTTTAAGGTATCGTAACACATGAAGAGCAGCGATCCAATGAGTTTCCCGAGGGGCCGAAACAAACTGGCTGAGCGTATTTACGGCAAACGCAATATCAGGTCGGGTGACTTGTAGGTATAGAAGATGACCAACAAGCCGCCTATACTTCCCAGCATCAACTAGGGGTGAATCATCTTCGGTAGTCAAACGAATATTCTGCTCCATAGGAAAAGAACTTGGTCTACATCCTTCCAAACCACTATCAGTAAGTATATCAAGAGTATACTTCCTTTGGCTAAGAACCATTCCATCCGGTGTCCGGGCCACCTCAATTCCAAGAAAATATTTCAGCGTTCCCAAGTCTTTGATGCTGAACTTGCTGTCGAGAAAGGTTTTAATTTTAGCAATGTGACGATCATTATTTCCCAAAAGAATAACATCGTCCACATAGATGAGTGCTGAAATAAAGATATCCTTTTGCTTAAATATAAAAAGAGAGTGATCAGCCTTAAAATGTTTGAAACCAATTTGCAAAAGTGCTTCAGTGAACTTGTTGTACCAATTTCGTGAGGCTTGTTGTAAACCATACAAGGACTTTCGTAGACGACAAACTCGAGTATCCTCTTCCTTTGCAAAACCTTGTGGGAGCTTCATTTATACTTCTTCATCTAAATCTCCATGTAAAAAAGCGTTATTTACATCGAGTTGATGAATTACCCATCGTTTCTGAACAGCAATTGCTAATATGGTTCTGACCGCCACTAGCTTGGCGACCGGTGCAAACGTCTCATGGAAGTCAACGCCTTCAATTTGGGTGAAACCCTTTGCAACTAATCTTGCTTTGTAGCACTCTACTTCACCAGTCGGTTTGTATTTGATTTTGTAAACCCACTTTGAGTCGATGGCTTTCTTTCCAGGTGGCAAATTTGTCAACGTCCATGTGTTGTTATTTTCAAGAGCTTGAATCTCCCTTTGCATAGCATCCCTCCAATGCTGACTTTTAACTGCTTTAGAAAAGTGTTTGGGCTCATCTTGAGAAGAGATGGCACTCAAGTAAGCCTTGTGGGAGTTAGTAAAATTCTTATAAGACACAAAATGTGATAAAGGATGTACCGTTGAAGAAGCCGTGTTGACATGGGAGTGAGAATGGTCAATGGAAGGTGGTAATTCGACTTCAAATTCTTGCAATCGTGCAGGTTTGGTTCGAGTTCGCTCAGGACGAGTGTTTTGGGTTGGATGACGGGCTGGGTCAATATCAGATTGACTTGTTTGGGATAATGTTGACCCATCGGTAGAAGACGTCCTGTCTGGGCTGTGTTGTGGGCTAGCAGAAACACTCGAAGTGCTGTTTGGAACCGGCTGATCAACAACAGGCGCATGATCAGCAGTATCAAGAATGGCAGCTGTCTCATTATCATAAGTATTGTCAAAAGGATTTGAACCTGTATGGTTCCTATTTTGATTTTCATCCTCAATATTTTGGAAAGGAAAAATGCCTTCTACGAACTTCACATCTCGAGAAACAGTGATCCCTTTGTTTTGGATATCAAAAACTCGATACCCCTTTTTTCCTTGTGGATATCCTACGAAAACACAAGGCCTCCCCCTTTCTTCAAACTTGTCCTTTCCAGCTTTATTCTCCTTGACATATGCTAAGCAACCCAAAACTTTCATATGATCATATGAAGGCTTACTTTTAAAAAGAATTTCATATGGGGTTTTATTTTGGATGGATCGAGAAGGTAATCTATTTATGATATAAGTGGTCGAAAGAACACATTCACCCCAGAACTCGATAGGAAGACTAGCTTGAAAACGTAAAGCTCTAGCTATCTCTAAGAGGTGTCTATGTTTCCTCTCAACTATTCCATTCTGTTGTGGGGTATGGATGCATGAAGTTTCGAGCAAAATCCCATGTTCTTGATAGAATCTCTGCATATAGTTTGAAACAAACTCTCCTCCATTATCACTTCTAATTCTTTTAATTCTTCTCTCAAATTGGGTCTCGATCATTTTGTAGAAAGTTACAAGACTCGAGCTTGCATCTGATTTGTGCTTTAACAAATAGACCCAAGTGGAACGACTATAATCATCAACAATTGTAAGAAAGTATCGGGCCCCAGAAAGTGAAGGAACTCGATAACCACCCCATATGTCACAGTGAATTAAGTCAAAAGGTGCAGAAGTTTTAATAAAACTATCTTTAAAAGGTAATCTAGTTTGCTTAGCTTTAATACATGAATCACAATGATCTATTTCTCCTAAACTATTCAAAAAACTAATATGTTGAAGTCTAGAATTTGAAGCATGTCCCAACCTTCTATGCCAGATTTCAGTATCAACCTTGACTGCCATAGCCTTGATGCTTGCATCCATCTCTTCCATGTTATAAAGACCATATTTACACCTCCCCATGCCAATCAGCTTCCTCGAGTGTAAGTCCTGTATGTAACAAAAATCCGGGAAAAATGTTACAAATTTTTTAGTGAATCTACTAACAGACAAAAGGTTGCATTTGAAATCTGGAATGTAAAGGACATTATCGACACTCAAATCACTTGGCAAGCAAGCACTCCCTATTCCTTGAACGGGAATACTGTCACCATTTGGTATTTTAACAGGAGCACCATCAGGTGATTCCTTTAAATTGATTAGGACGGAATCATCACAAGTGATGTGTTCGGTTGCTCCCGAGTCGATGACCCATGGCCGATGAAAGCTAATCTTACCAGCTAGCCTCATGCTTAGTTTCACTGCTTAACTGTTGCAGCAACCTTTTATATTGTTCAACATTAAGCCCGGGAATGGGACTGAATTCAACTCCAACTGCAGCGGCCTTGGGTTTCGGTTTTATCGGTTTCTTCTGATCGTTTGGAGCTCTTCGTTGTCGATTTTCCCACCAGGATACCCGATCTTTTCAAAACATCCATCAATCGTGTGTCCGCTTTTATTGCAGTGCTTACACTTAAGGTTCTCACGACTGACGCGTTTTTCAGGATAATTGGTTTCAATTTTTGGTGGTGCTCGTATCTGATAAGCTGCTGCCTACACCACTGTTTTCTTTGTGGTGCTGATGTTCTTTTGCTGTTCATCTTCGGATACCAAATGGTAGACAGTACCCAAGCTTGGTATGGGGTTTAGTGCTGAGAATTTGGGTCTTAATGGTCCCAAAGCTGTCATCAAGGCCCATCAAAAATTCGTATATATGTTCCTTTCTTTGGACTCCATGAGTCTTTTTCCTAAATTGCAGGAACAATTGTTGCAGGTGCATGTTGGTGGAGGCGAGACAGAATCAATTTCATCCCATATTCCTCTCATCATTGTGTAGTAGGCAGAAACTGATTGATTGTCTTGTCTTATAGTTGTTAGAGTTTGTTTTAATTCATAAGCCCTTGGAGCACTTTCTTTTCCGAATCTCTCTTGGAGGTCTTCCCAAATCTGTCTAGCAGTCGTTGCGTATTTTACGCTATTTCTGATTTCCTTTTCCATGGCGGTAGTGATCCATCCCTTCACAATAGCGTCACTACGCAACCATGCTTTGTAGTCTTGTGCATCCTCTGCCGGTTTTGGAAGAGTTCCATCAATGAAGCCGGCCCTATTCTTGGCGATAAGAAAGTCACTCATCTCCCGAGACCAGTCTGCGTAGTTGTTGTCGTTTAGAGTATCATTCACATGCATCTGACGTGGATAATCAGTGGGGTGAATGTAATACGGAGAGTCTGGATCAAAAGAAGGATTCTTGGTTTTGTCTTTCCCACTCCCTTCAACGCCATCTGTTGGTCCTGCCATGGAGAAGGTTTCTGGTTTTGCGATTTTGGCGGATCAGAGGACCCGCTCTAATACCATATAGAAATCTAAAAAAAGGGTTCAACTGGAATAATTAGTTCCAGGTCGTGTGTTTTATTCAATTGATAAAGAGTACATATATACCAAAGACCCAAACAGATAAACATGAAAGAAAAGATCATAATCCTATCAAGAAACTAGGAATAAATAAATATAAGATAAACACAATAGAAGATAAGATAATCTCGGTCATATTCTTCAAGCATTGTCTCATTATGAAGGATTAAACTATTAGTATTTAGTAGAAACAAATACCAAATAAGGAGACCAACAAAGAGATGAAGGAACTTTTGGTACAGGAGAACCTACAACATGATGGTAACATTCAACTACAGGTCTACAACAATAAATAGATAGATTCGTTGGTTATTTGCATCATGGAAATTATAGTAGAGGGCATTATCAACATTGACTTTCAGGTGCATATTAGTCAATATGTTAATGGCATATTTCTTCTCAGAATGTGAGACCAGAAGTGATCATGCTTAAGATGATCATATAGTCATAACTCATAAGTCGTTTGCATTCCAAACCTCTTTCAAAGCTTTAGAAAACTAAACATGTTCTCATAATTGAACATTTAATTGAAACTAAATATTTATCCTATCTTTTTAAAGCACTTTTGTATGACCATTATACCCTCTCCAGCAGAAAGGAACACATGTCATCTAACTATGCAATCCCATTTTCACATTGTGAAAACAGGGGACCTACAAAGTTGGGAACACGAGTTTATTTTACTGCACTTAACTAAGCATCAGGTCCCTCACCTAATTTCCTTTGGGTATTAAGCCCCACAATTCTTAAGACTTAATAAGACTCCACTATCATAATTTTGGCCTCTGAAAGTTGGATGAAGAATTTATAGGTTTATCATATAAGTTCACAACGTAACAATTTTGTTAGGTTTGTTTATCTTTAATTGAATAAACTAACATAAATGATCAAACAGTGACAAAAATACTAAGGGCATAACAATTTGTGATATATAAAATGTGAATCATCTTAATCATGTAATAGAAAAAATAAGTTAGGGTTTCTTTTACCAAAACTTGAGTGAAAAAAACATGAAATCGGATTCAATGGTAAGGTCCACTAGCTACAGCAACAACTTCGACGATGGTGGCGGCAAGAGACTGAGGCGATGCTGGTTGTCGTTGATGGGTTGTAGGACGGACAGGCAGTAGGACGGAGAAGTATGTTGCGTCGATGACTTTGGAGGAGCTGGAGGGCTTTGCTTCCGACGGCGATGGCGGAGGGGATGTCATTGGCGAAGGCAGTCGCCGGTTGGTTGCAGATCGGAGATACTGGGAAGAGCTAGAAATCGCAGATAGGGGAAAGAGAAGAGGGAAAGTGAGACTAGGGCAACACGTGTTCTTATTTTTAGTTCAGATAACATATTTACGAAAGTGCCCCAAGTATTTTTAAAAAAAAATAGAATTTTATTAACAGATTTCCGACGAAACTTCAATTTGTTGATTTCCGTCGGTAAACCGTCAGTACACTGGTACGGATTACTGACCAATTTCATTATGTCGCAAAAGCGTTGCTATATCCTAATAATTCATCTGACAGAAATCCGTTGCTTTTTCCGACATATTTTTCCGTCGCTAAAAGTTCGTTGCTATTACTCTGTTTTCTAGTAGTGTCACCGGTAATTTGCAAACCGGATTCAGAAAGTTCTCGATTTGATGTTGAATCGTTGCTCTTGGTGCTAGGGTTCTCACCAAAGGTGAAGGTTTATTGGTCTACAATCTACGATGTTGTTTTTTTTTTTTGGAAAAAAACTCTTCTTGAACTCTTTTGCCGGTGAGCGGAAAGATATTTGAGGAAAATATTGTTTGTTTTTTCAGAAGACTAAAGATAGAAAAATGTCTTTTTGACCTTTTTTCAAAAGACAAAACAATAGTTTTTAATTTTTGAAGACGTTTTCTAAGTTCTAACCTTAATATAATATTATTTTTCCATCATAATCATTCTCATCGCTATCGTTGTGACTGTTACCATTGTCGTACCACCACCACCACCTCTACCAGCACCACCACCCCCACACCCACCATATTTTACTATCATCTAGGAATCAATATGATTAATGGGTGTATTCACAATCAATGTGGTTTAGTAATATTTATGTAGCTACAGATTTTAAAAAATAAACAGTCTATTTTTTTTACGAATACGAAAAACATGTAAAAAGACTTTTGGTCCACACATGAAAAAAGACCGAAGACACTTTACCTCCTCAAAAACAAATACAATCTAACTCTCTTAACCGTTTTTATTGAACTTGTATAACTTATTTGTAGATTTGGAATAGATGACGAATTGACGACAAATAAAGTGATATATTAATAAAATTTGATGCTTTTGTTGATTAATAGTTTGTTTACATTGGTTTAGATCTGTTATATGTTTATGCATAGTCTAGTTTTAATGATGGAATTGATAATTTATACTATTAGCCACCATAACTTATGTGTTATAGATTCAACCATTGGAGTATGTACTTGTGTAAATCTCTAGATTCTTGATGTTTTAATAACTATCCGTTTTTGCATCAACGCATCTTAGGATTGTAAATTGATGATTTATAAACAATAACTGATGTTCTCCAACTGGGACCCAAACACCCCCTAAAAGAAAACGGATAGTAAAGAGCTTATACGAAGGAAGGGTTGTTCTTTAAGAATCATTGAATTTAATTTTTTAGCTAACTAACAACCGAGAGTTAGGACACCAATTGGTCATTGTCATTGTAATAGTTGAGAGTCTTTAGTAGGATCTGCGATGGGAGACAAAATGTGGTGTGATATGGTGGGATGGGATGGGCAACAGTAAGCAGAGAGATGGTGGGAGGGTTGGTGGTAGCTGGTGGTGGCTATAGTGTCAGCAATGAGTAAATGATGGAAATGGTAAGAAGAAGAAAGACAAGGGAGAAATGGGGTGGTGTTGGGATTTTGTTATTTTCAAATTATTAAAATTTAAATTGATTAAAAGTTAGAAATGCCTAAAAGAAAAACAGAAAATATATTAAAATGGACTGCTGTTTAATTTCTTTAAACCATAGTGTCCATCTCTTGTAGTGTCTAGGAACATTGACAACTTTTGTCCATTTCCTGAAAACCATCGCAAGTGACTGAAAGGTGTCTTTAATACAATAACTAGATTCAAAATCTACCTGATTAGGCAGATTAGCTGTAAAGTAATGATAGGTGACTAGAACGACTCTGCAATGTTGAGTGATAATGGGGGAGTTCGATTGTCTCTAGACCTGATTGCTGCTGCTACTACTACTAAGCAATATATGGTCCCCGCTCCCGAAAGAGCGGGTGTGGGTCAATGGGACAGATATTCCCTTCTTATTGAATCATAAAGGAAGTAAAACTGACAATCTTCTTATACATTATTATTCATATATCAAAATAGAGCAAAGACAGATATAAATATATACGGAATGTATACAATCACACTTCTCAGGCAGGTCCTATTTATGGAAGGGTACAGAGAGCTTGTGTATTGAATCATAAAGGAGGTAATAACATGTTAACAAACAATCTTCAACCCAATCTAGCCACCTTCTACGCCATTGAGGATTGGTGTAAAGAAGTCCAGCAAATCCCAATAAGAACACAACACATGTTGAACTAGAACTTCCATAGAAGCATGACATATCGATGTCATACCATTTCTCATTGTCTTCTTCTTCATCTGATTGATTGGTCACCTGTGAATTAGTAGTTGTGCATTTCTTCACAAGTGGTGGTCCACAAAGAAGTGGATTCCCTTCATAGCTTGCCTCTGTGAAGGTACCAAACTGTGATTTCATTTCTGGGAGTCTTCCTGATAGATTGTTTTGAGAAACATTGAAAACAGATAATGAAGTAAGCTTAATCAGTTCTGATGGAACTCTGCCAGTTAAACCATTTGAAGAAAGGTCCAAGCTCTCTATCTTTGCAAGATTTGAGAAGCTCACTGGAATTGGTCCAGTCAGTTGATTGTGTGACAGGTTCAAAGCACGAATCTGTGTTAACAACCCCAATTCTTCTGGAATTTCACCTGTTAGTTTGTTACACGATAGATCCAATCCCGACATGATATCAAGGGCATCACCCTTGTATGGGAGAGAGAGGCTTTTTGTAGTAAACTGAACTTCATCTTGTATTTCAAACATATGATTGTGGTCCTCTGTATAAAATGTTTTATCTAGAACACTCCTATAATTATACAACATGTGACTAGGGTATACCCTAACACTTTGTTTCATAAAAGCAAGGTCACTTGGGCCTGTAATATTTTGTAGGCAACTTGGTATTGAACTAGAAAGGGAGTTGTCGGATAAATCTATTAAACTCACATTACTTAATCGGCACAACTGCTTTGGAATAGAGCCACTAAAGTTGTTTTTTCTCAAAAGAAGAATCCTTAAATTGGTTAGTTCGCCAAGAAATTTAGGAATCCTCCCTGACAAGTTGTTGTCGCCTATGTCCAAAGTCAAAACGTTAGTCAAATTACGAAAGTAATCGGGCATTGATCCTGTGAATCTGTTGGAACCCAAATGAAGATGCTCCATATGTTGCAAATTTAAGCAGGATGGGATGGGTCCATTAAAAGAATTATGTGAAATATCAAGAAATGAGAATGGAGCTGCTCCACAAGGAAACTGGCCTTCAAATGTATTATTTCTCATCACAAGTTGAGACAGCCTACTCATGTTGCTTATCCAAACAGGGATCATACCTTCAAAAAAGTTATTGCTAATATCTAGAACAGTCAGAAGTTCAAGCAATTTTTCCTTACTCCTAAGTCCAAATTTCCCTGTGAAACGGTTGTTATCTAAGTGAACCCTTTCCATGTTACCCAAGCTTAAGTTTCCTGAGAGTACCTGACCATGAAAGCTGTTATTTGATAGTTTTAATACCCTCAACTGAGAGAGGTTTGTAAACAATCCCTTTGGTACTTCTCCTGATAACTCGTTATGAGATAAATCCAGTACCCCTAATATGCTCAGATCACCAACCGAAGATGGGATAGCACCACTTAAAGCATTCCTCGACAAATTTAAATAATATAAGTTCGGAAAGATTTTGTGTATATCCTCAGGAATAATACCTATCATGTGATTTCCAGAAATATCCAACCCTTGCATATTAGCATTTCTATACAGCAGCATACTGCCAAAAGAGTTGTTCCTTAGATTAAGAACATTCAGATTCGTATTATTTTTTATCAACCAATCTGGAAACTGACCCTTCAAAGAGTTATCAGACACGTCTACTACATGCAACTTGTGCTGGTGAAGTAAAAACCCAGGAACAACACGTCCTTTATGCCTATTTATATTGCAATTAGATAGCTCAAGAACTTCCAATTGGAACAATGGAATCCAACCGATAGGCTCTTCTGTTTCAACCTCAAATTTGTCACTGTCACTTCTAAATCCAACTACCTCAAGCTTTGAATGATTGGATAACGAGCTGAATGAGAATGAACCTTCAAATGTGTTATGACTAAAATCAATGTACACGAGAGATGTGAGATTAGCAATGAGTGATGGCACAAGCTTCCCTGTGAATCGATTTGAAGAGATATCCAACAACTTAAGACTGGATAGATTGTTGAAACACTGAGGCAGAATTCCATCGAGCATGTTGTGACTAAGATCCATCTCATGGAGGTTATTCAACTCACACAACCCTGCCAAAGAGAAAAAAAATGTAGTTCACCCTGTAATAATTACAATGAATTGCACTTGCATGGTCATATGGCATTAGAAAGATTAACCACGTGAAATTTAATGTTAGAAAAGGCGTGAACCATGGTCTGGTATGGTTAAGATAACTTACCATGGTCTAGTAGTGAGCCGTTGAGTTGATTATAAGCAAATGAGACAACTCTCAGGAAAGATAATGCATGTATTGTTGATGGGATACTCCCAACAAACTTGTTGTGACTCAAATCTAAGACCTCCAGATGGTGGGAAGATGCAAAAGCTGGATGACAACAAGAGAGGGATACATATGTAGGTTACTAAACGAAAACCACGAAAAAGAACTTGTTACAAGTCATGTACTTTTATAATTGAAGCTGGACAAGCTCTTGCCACAAGCCCACATGTTTAGTCTTTCATCTTTTTGATGAGTTGGTATTTGGTAGGTACTTGACAATTTATCTTAACTTATATACCAATATATAATAATGTGTAAATGGGAATGATCGAAGAAAAAGCGCATGCACCTTCCATTTGTAGTGTCCCACTGAAACCATTACCTCTTAAAAGGAGGACTTTCATATCAGACAGATTATGAATTTCTGTTATATGAAGAGATGTGTCAAACAATTCGACAAAACGATTAGCAAAATATGGAAACTGATAAATGATAAGCAAGATGAATTCTAGTATTGTAGTGTCTTTAATGATGAGTATTTTAAGATAAACATGCCTTTGACAGGAAAGGGGCCTCCCAATGAAGAAGAATATGAAAGATTAAGAATCTTGAGGGATGGGAGGGCACTTAGGCATGATATGATGCTCTTGTTGAGAGTGTTTTCTGAAAGAGCTAGACTCTCCAGCCTTTTCAATCTCGATAAGCTTTTACAAGCTGTAAACAAAATGGTATTCTTAGAGAAACCATGGTTTTATAAAGTTTGTAGTTATTGGAGAACTTAATTAGGATTGATTAGAATGGTTAAGGTGAAGCTAATTAATCTTCCTTTACCTTGGATATTTGGTGTGCCGTTGACCCCGCTATCACTTAAATCTAGCTCTTTTAAGTTAGTCAGATGTGATAATTCTGTCAAAAAGGGAAAAAAATAGATCATGTATTGTATATATGCATGCTAATTTCAGATGTACATTTTAGCAAAATGCATGTTGTGAAGGTGAAGGGATTATGAGAGGACCAATCTCCTTGTTATGTTAAATGATCAAGTCTCGTGAAAGCTATTTTAATATGTACATTTTGAAGCTAGTTTGATGCAAATTTGCATTAGTCATAATCATCATCACCACATAGCCTTATATCGCACAAACCATAGTCAACTGTATTCGCATAGTGCCATCCTTTATCATGCTGTGTTATGATAATGTCATGATACAATTATAATGTGCCATTAACCATCTATCTTGTGCCATAAGCCCATAATGATGCTGTCATAATATATAGGACTAATTAAACATATAAACCACCTAACTAAATGCAAGGAAGTTGAAAGAGAATGAAAACACAGAAAACTTGCCATTAGCAGGAAAACATCCGTTCATGCTAGTCCTGCCAAGATCTAAACTTATGAGTGAAGTGAGTCCACTCAATGATGGAAGGATGTCACTGTTAATATCAGAATTCCAACTGAGGTCTAGTATTTCTAACATCTTCAAACTCGAGAGCCTTTCAAGTTCTGCAAATTACAAAAAGTTTAAACACGGGTATCTTGTTCTTTCAACATTTAAAAAGTAACTTTTACACTGTTAATTAAGTAAGCACTCGAAGAAAAAAGCAGAAATCAACACAAAGAATATATGTTGTTCTTTCAACATTTATGTGTTTCAAGTCATACATGGGAAACACTAGCTACGAATAATTATAACTGAAAAAAACCCTAGCAACTATAGCTATAGGTCAAGGAGGCTCTATAAACAGTTCAAACCGGGTCGGGTCATAAATCCATTCGGAGCCCCAAATTCTTAGTGACAATATATACATCCCACCGAAATCCTACATATAAGTCCATGGCTTTTCTTTGTCAACTAAATAATACCCAACCACTCACGTAACCATAAAGCAGCTTTTAGTACCAAAATTAGGTGGATGGTGTTTTCATGAATACAAATTTACAAGAATGTTTTGGTCAAACACGTAGTACTAATTTCAAAATAATACTCAACAATTACGGACCTGTTTTCATGATTCCGCCATCAAGATGATTACTTGACAAATCGAGACTTGTTAGCTCTTCAAAATGAAGAAAGAGGGAAACATTCAATGGCCAAACCTTTTCATCCATGTAACGTTCATCTTCGTACGAAAAGCCATTCAAATAGAACAAAGAAAGCTCCGTGACATGGCCTGTGGTTGTGTTGCACTTGACTCTTTCCCAATCGCAACAATCGCTGCCACTGCCATATTCAATCCAAGTGGAGAGAATATCTTCTCTTTTTGAATCATATAAGTTGATAAGGGAGAACTTGATGTCCAGTAATGCCCTTCTCTCCACATCTATGCAACCTCCTTGCGTTGATCGTCGGAACATCAGAATAGCAAGCATAATAAACAACCACCAGTTACTCCAAGGCAAATACTCCATATTAGTTGTTGTGGTACTCTTATGACGTCTTTTAAGAGACAGACAAATAATGCTTAACATAAAGGCACTATATATTTGGTTAGACTAGAGATATATAATGAGGGGAAAATATCGGTAATAGCAAAAAAAAAAAAAAAAAAAAAAAATAGGGGAGGTAGATATTTCCGACATGCATTCCGCGGAGCTACCTCGGAGCTCCATGGAATGACAAAATCGTAATTAAATAAATTAAAAAAAAAAAAAAAAAACTCAAGATCCATTCCGCAGAGCTACAGTAGATTCCGTAGAGCTCCGCGGAGGTAGCTCCGAGGAATAGATTTTTTTTTTTTTCGCATCGATTCTTTGGAGTTTATATTAATTACCCAACTAATTATTTTCAAAAAAAAGATTATCATACTATCATAATCTTTTCTTGAAAAATAATTAGTTAGTGAATAAATATAAACCCCGAAGAATCGAACCAGAAAATAAAAATAAAAAATAAAAAAATAAAAACCCTCAAGATCCATTCCTCGGGGCTACCTCCGCGGAGCTCCGCGAAATCTACTGTAGCTCCGCAGAATGTATCTTGAGTTTTTTTTATATACGTTGATTTAATACAATTTTGTCATTCCACGGAGCTACAATAGATTCTGCGGAGCTTCGCAGAATACATGTCTATACCCCAAAATATCCATTTTCATGTCCAAATTTTGAAATTACCCCATATTTTTTGGCTATTGCCGGTATTTTCCCTATAATGAGGCATACAAAACATCACTCACCGAACCTCTTTCAGATTTTTGTTGATTAATAGAGATATTTATAAGTTTCTATCTTTTATTTCGGGTCTATTTATTTATATCCGCTCTCTCAAGGGATGTTTGGATACATTAGTTTATAACTTATTAATTTATAGTTTATTGTTTATTAGTTTATTTGTGATGAAAATAAGCAACAATTAATAAACAAAGGGGAAGATGCTTATTAAAATCAGTTTATTTAGATTAGTCCTACTACACTAAACTGGTTTTTAAGGATTTTTTTTCCAAAAACTTTACTTATTGCGAAGGAAATAATAAACACTCTTTTTTCCCTATCACATCCCCTAAATATAAATAATCTTCTAATGTTTACATTTTCTTCTTTCTTAAATATATAATCATTAAACAATAAGTTACTTTTTACCTATATAACTATTAAGTAATTATGAAAATATCATTTTATTTTCGTCAAATTATAATTATTATGTTTTTTTCTTTTATTTTAATATGGGTCCTTTTAATATATAATATAGATTAGGTTTTCTTATAATCTTATTATTTTTATTGTTTCTTGGTATTTAATTTATTGATTTATCTTTGTTTTTCATAATTTAGAAAATATTTTAATAATTTTGACGTTTTGTTCGAATACATTGTTTAATGTTTTTTGACGTTTTATTTGAATACTTTTTTTTTTTTTACTATTTTGATGTTTTGTATGGAAGAGTATTTAGTATCAATTCTTGTCTTGTATCAGTACCGTACTAAAAAAAAATACCGAATTTAAACACTTTGGATAATACTCGATACTTTAAAATCACGAAATTCAAGATTCAACACCATCGCTACTGATGCTAGTACCGACAATATTGTGATATGTGTCAGAGGGAGATGTTACAAAACTTTTGTCACATAAAATAACAGTGATAAAGTTGTCATAGAAAATATGTACGAACTCATTTTCTTACAAAAACAAGTTATCCATATTTTCCAAAAACTAAGATTTCTAAAAATCATAAAATCTAACCAAACTTGCAAGGATGGATCTGATACAAAATTTTGGATTTTTACTCAGAATTTGTTTCAAGAACACAAGATTTAGCAACGAAAGACTTTGATATTTTGAACAACATAAAACTAGTTTATAACCAACCATGGATCTTCTTGAAAATTTTGGAAAGAAAAACAACAACCAAATAGGAAGAAGAAGACAACATTTGTAGACTTTGAATCCTCAAGGGGAGGTTAGGAAGTTGTTGAAGAATGTATGAACCTTTGAGACATCAATAATTGATCAACTTGACTTGAAGGTGCTAGTTTTTCTAAGAAAACTCTTAAGCTTGCAGATAAAACCAAGTTTTATCTTCAAGAGACCGAAAGGTGCAAGTAACTAAACTCTTCAAGCTTTGTAAGAGAATAAGAGAGAGAGAGAGAGAGAGTGTGTGTGTGTGTATGTGAGAGAGAGGGAGAGAGAGAGAGAGAGAGAGAGATAAATATAGTACTTTTTTGACAGTTGCATCTAAGAGTGAAGAACCAAATGCAAGTCCCATGTCTTTATGAATAAAGTGAAGATATTAACCATTAGGTCTAAGCACTTGAAGCAAACGTGTCTCTAGATCATTATTATATCCATGCATGCACTCTAACCTTCATTTATTTGTATTAAACAAATGAAAACGTCATTCTACCTCTCCATAGACTAGCTACGGTTTTGAGGAGTAAAAGATAGTCAACATTTTTATAAATCTTACAACTAGTTTATAAATTATAAACTTTACCCTTTTGGTAAAACACAAAATGATTTATCTAGTCCAAAATATTGTGCATAACATGTTAATTCATACCATATGAAATAATGTGTTACTTGTCGTTGAAAAATTATTATTTCCATGAAATAATATTTTCCAATTAATTCTAAGAGTTTATTGAATATTTATTAAAAGCAGTTTTTAATAAATAATTAATTATATCAAGTTGTTAGTGTGACCCTTAGGATCATATGTTAATTAGCAATATCATTTTAATATGACTATTGAGCATACAAGATCTTTCAGTTAATCAGTTGCTCAAATGATTCGTCGGGTAAGGTGATTCTTCTTGATGATCGTTGAATTAGGATTTGTGAGAATCAGTTAGACGGGGTATGTACGGGTAGATAATCATATAAATATCTATGTTTGTTTAATTATCTATATTGTCTGGTAACGGTTGTTTGGCATGATTATTATATATGGTTATTTATCATTAAAATATTATAGGGTTGAAAATATGCTTCACCATGTTTTCCATCCTGACCCACTCAGTTTATATGCATCACATATAGCAGTACTGTAACATCCCAAAAATCAAGGCCAAAAATTTCATTTTAAGTTTAGAGGTTTATAAAATAACTTGTCAAGGCATTTCCAAAATCACATCAATACATATAACCGTAGTTTCATGTCTTAAAGACCATATCATATGAAAGTAATAAAATATCAGAGTACAATCCCAAAAAACTCTAAGCGGAATCATATGTGCGTGTGTGATGCGCTGTTACCCTGCCAGCTCCTTCCCCTTAGACGAAGAGGTACCTGAAACCAAAACTGAAACTGTAAGCACAAAGCTTAGTGAGTTCCCCCATCATACCACATACCATACAATCATATAGCCTACATACTGCCGAGCAATTCTGGGGTGCCCGGCCTACCCGTGTCAAGCCATTATGGGGTGCTGACCTACCCATGTCACGCCATTCTGGGGTGCTGACCTACCCGTGTCAAGCCGTTCTAGGGTGCTGACCTACCCGTGTCAAGTCGTTCTGGGGTGCTGACCTACCCATCGGTCCTAACAACCGAACCTTGGGGACTATTCCACTCCTACTGCTACGATCACATATATCATAACATAAACATACTATCAGACATATCTGGGGTGTCCGAACTACCCTTCGGTCCGAACAACCGAACTTGGGGACTATTCCCCTCCTACTACCACTATCACATATAGCATATCATGCCATCATATAAACATATCATAACATATTGTCAGACATATCTAGGGTGTCCGACCTACCCTTCAGTCCTAACAACCGAATTTGGGGACTATTCTCCCCCTACTACCACTATCACATATAACATATCATGCCAGCATATAACATATCAGGTAGTAGCAAATCTAGATGAATATCACAAAGACAATCATCTAACATACAACTCCTACTGTTGGGCCGATATTGTGACTGTAGACCCACCGCTACTGGAAAGTAACTGACCTCGATGTTGTGTAGTGTCTGGTCTGTCCTCATCGTGAAGGTCGTCTCTCATCGACCCCTCAATCCCTACACGACAATCCTCAAGTCATCAAACCGAACAACTCGACTCGCCGAGTCCCAAGAGCAACTCGACGAGTCCATCCTTGACCATTACTATACAGCCGATTTAAATGGGTCTTAATGCATCAAAACTATATATCTGGCCTCCTAATGTCCCTTTTATACGTAAAGTTCCAAAATTGATGCACATGCATAGGGTTTTTGGCTCAAAACTCCATAAAAGGTGCTCTACAATGTGAATGGGGGTCTCATGGCCATAGAGTTGGCAACTTTATGCCATGAGACCCCTCCAATGACTCAGATCTGGAAGTAGAACCTAGTGAATCACTTTATAAATTCAAAAATGGCTTAGAAAGCCCTAAATGCACCCAAAATCTAAGCCCTAAAGACGAACAACCAAAAAGGAAGACCAAAACAGGGGGTAATTACCTTGGTTGAGCTGAAGATGGAATAAGATCTCTGGATCTACAAGACCCAACTCGAATTCCCAAGCTTCTCCCTTCCTTTCAAGCCTCACAACCACCCAAAAGCACCAAAAATGGCCATAGATCACTCAAAGCGGATAGGGTTTCGATAAGAGGTGTTTTGGGAGCATAAGGAGCAATGGAGGCTGCAATAAGGCGTTTAAATAGGGTACAAACCCTCAGATTTAGGGTTTTCCTCAAACAGCACTACTCATCGAGTCAGTCGTGTTGGATTAGTGTCTAAGTCCATAACTATTTTGGTATGTACTTGACCCGATTATGAGCATGGTCCTTTTGAGTTGCCTTCACCATAGAAATATGTAGGATGAATTAAGGAGAGAAAGGTTTAATTATGATTTATTAATATGTTATGAAAATAATATATTAAAGGAGAAATCATATTGTTTAACTAATATTAGTCAAGAATTAATTAAGAATTAATTTTTTAGCTAAAAGAGATTAATTAAACTTAGGGAACTGGAATTGTAATTATAAGATAATTGCAATTGGGCTACGGATCACCTTGGAATAATAGGTTGGACGAATTTTATGGGGAAGCCCATTAGAAATCGTACAAGGCATGTTCCAGAAAGGGTCCATGGGATGCTTAGGGTTTAAGCAGTCAAATTAGGGTTTCCTTGGTTGATAACCCAAATAGCCGAAGTATATAAGGAACCCTTGGGCACCAAAAACGTGGCTAACACTTAGATTAGGGTTTCCAGCCATTTTTGGTGCCTCATCTATCCTCCCTCTTCATCCAAGTTGCTTAGTGTTGTTTGTGACTCCATTAGAGGTGCAACGCTTGAGGCACTAAGCTTTCCGAAGCCAAGGATTGATTGTTATTGCTATATAACAATCAAAGGTAAGGTCTAAACCCTAATTTCAGTTATAGTTTATTAGATCTAGGGTTTACGACTTTGGATTATCATTTGCATGTTCATTAGATAAACTAGATCCAAAAGCTATTAGGGTTTGCATGTACACCATATGAATGATGTGTTGCTAGAAACTCATCAGTGGTATCAGAGCCTAGGGTTGTTTGTTAGTGAATTTGATGCTTGATTGATCGATTTTTGCATGAAAAACGAAGTTTTTTGCCCTCTGCCTTACTGACTCGGCGAGTCCAATCCCTGACTCGGTGAGTCCATGGATCTGGCAGCCTGTTTTTGTGATTTTCTTGCCTTTTTTGCTGTGGGATAATTACCAAAACAATTTTAATTAATAAAATCCGTTTTTTTTTTTATTGATTTTGGGTGAATATCCTTAACAAAATAGTAGATAATTACCATTTAATCAAATATTTATTACCTTATTAGATAATGTTTAATTATTTGAGTTATTTGATGAATTATCCTGCAAGAAATTCGACTAGGTCAAAATTAGATAATTGCCTTATTTGAATTGTTGATCTAGAATGTTCTTGGAAAAGTTTCAAATTACTCCCTTTAGGTTTCATAGTTTAATTTTAAACTTAATAGTTTTATTTTTGAAATTTAAATAGTTGAACACTAATGTTTTGAAAAGTTTCAAAACTTGCCCTCAAGTTTTGGAATTTAAAAGTTGATTAAAACTTTAATTTTAAAATGTTAAATTCTAAAACCCTAGTATTTTGAAAAGGTTCAAATTACACCCTCATGGTTTTGTTAAGTTAATTAAAAGAGAAAGTTAATAAAGCCACCTAGTATTTTAAAAAGTGTAACATACATCCTATACTATATATGTGTAACATTAAAAGTCTAATACTATATATATATATATATATATATATGTGTGTGTGTGTGTGTGTGTTTTTGATATCCACTCTGGTCTTATTCACGAACCTGGTCTATAAGGGATGTTTAAGGAAATTGCCTATAAAATGGCGATTGAATGGATATCCACTCTTACCCACCGCACTCTTGACTAGTGGAGGGTCGTTTGCCGAACGGATAGGATAGGACAGAAACCTTCCATTATAAGTATAATGAAGTACAAAGTAACTACATGTTTTTACAAATTCCAAAATCATAGTTACTTTAGGCAAAATGTGAAATTGTATGCTAATCCATGGAATTACACTTCGTACCCTTGTCAAACGTTAGTGGAGCGTGCGTGGTTAACCGGAACACTAATTTGGGATTGATATTGGTGGCGAAGGGTGACTCGATGTTTATCGTAGATCAATGGAGTGTGTGGCTAACTGGCACATTGATTAGGTGATAATAGCATTGAGTGCACCACGTGGTTCGCACGGTTATTCATACCTTGTTTGTGATCCTCGGCATCCCAGTTGCAAATAGTATGGCATAATCGAGATTAAAGATACCATTAAAAAGTTCAATGAATCTCAAAAGATCTAGGAGTTTCAATTCATTTAAACTTAAATTTTCTTTTTTGTTTTTCATGGTGGAAATTGGTACATCGTCATTTACCTACCTTCAAATAGTCTGCAACTAGATTACGACATCCCTCTTCTAGGTTGTAGAGTATTGTGTAGGATCCTAGCCTTGATGTTTCATTTGGGTGTTACGTCAAGGATTCTAATCAACTTGACTTGAATTTCTCCCATTTTGTAGATGTATGAATCTAATAATTGTCTTCCCAAATCCCATGGAAAAAGTTTTCCATATGAAGATGATATTCCACGATATGATCGAGGAACAAGAGATCATGCTTCACTTCCTCCACCTCCTCCAATTATTCTCCCTGGCCCACAAGTTCGAAGGCTTGAAAAATTCAAGCTCACTCAAGCCTTTTTGGCAAGTAAACACGAAGATGGGAAACCTGTGTGTGCACACGTCTTAGAGATAAAGTCGCACATTGACAGGTTAACGATGTTGGGTGTCGAGATTTCAGGTGAGTTGGCTGTTGACTGGGTTCTTCAGTCACTTTCTGAATCATATCGTGAGTTCATTAGAGAGTACTAGATGATAGATCATGACGTGACCCTCATTGATCTCACATATTTGCTTATAGCTGTTGAATCAACAATGATTTGGCGTGGTGGTCAAGAAAATTTGTCTGGTGAATCAAACAACCAAACTTCAATGGACACTAGCAACATTGGAAGTCCAGAAAGGACTAAGTATGAGATTGTCCCATGTGTTGTACCAAAGGAGTCCATTTGCTTTTATTGCCAAGAGAAGGGGCATTGGAGATGAAGCTGCCAAACTACCTGAGAGATCTAAGAGATGGGAGAGTCAAGACGTATGGATCTACTTCAGGTAAAATCCAATAACTAACTGTATAAGTTCCTATTCTTTGAGTTTCAATACATGATGTGATAATATTACATTTTGATGTTTTGTAGGATCAAAGAAAAGAGAGGAAGCTTAAGGGAAGAAGTAAGCTGAATCTGATCGTGAAGAAATAGATTTTGATCGCATTGCTTGAAGATCGGATTTTTGAGATACTACTTTAGAGCTAGAATAGATTGCTTAGAAATTGAAATAGCGTAGTTTTCATTTGAATTGCATTGTAAGGACAAGTTTTTCCGTAATAAAATGAATTTTGATTTCGTCTTATTTATTTATCCTTGCAATGGCATATGTGAAAATGGATGTTTATGTATTTCTAATTTTAGCAATGTTGAATTGGATGTGATTCTTGATTATGTTACTTGTGAAATGTCGAGAATTTACCAAATAGGGAGAGTTTCTCATCGCCCAAGTTTCAATTGGACATAAACTTGGAATCATGCAACATGCATTGCGTGATGAATGAGAAACTTCATATTTTGGAAATTAGACTAATTCCTTGATAAAGAGTCAAGTGATGGGCTAAGGATCAGGTACACATGGTTGTACGCTGATCAAGTCCACCGCAAGAGTGATAAAGATATTCGTCATGATTTATTAAAGTTTAGTAAATATGATTATACTTATAAGACTAAGTGTAATTCTGAGTTGATTGAAAAGGTTTCAATAAATGGCAGAACGAATAAGAAGAATCAAGAATGCAGAAAGATAAAAGTTTCTCTGTTCTAAGAAAAAGGGAGAGTACCTTTTATTGTGTTTTATGATAAGTCTTAATGATTAAGAACCACATCTTAATTTATCCTATAAGTGATTCCTAGTGCATTTGTATGTCTAAGAAAAGGAATCGAGAATTGTGGAGATGGTTAAATCAAGAAGTCAATCATACTTCATTCCAATATCAAGTCTTAGAGTAATACTCCAAGATTATGAATTGAGTGACACGTCTTTAGTAGGTTTATAACACTCAACAAATGTGGAATTTGGAAAAGTTTTCTTATTCTTGCACATTTGAAATTGGTAAGTTGTGCTGTCCTGGATAAGACAAACACCAACTAGGACCAATTATGTGAAGTGTTTTGTCTTGATAGGATTTTGCATTAACTCTTGAATATTTGTTTTGTCTAGGAAAGTTTCCTGACAAGAGAATCATATATGTCAAGAGATCAGTGGGAGTTTTAATGATCTTGAAAAGGTTTCAAAAAAAAATCAAGAATAAACCTTATCGATCATCACTAACACACGACTTGAGGTTTACAACCTATCGTGTTGACATTATTTTGTTTATGTGTCATTCCAATTGAGTTAATTATGTATGTGAGTTCTATGAGTTCTCATTTGAATGCATAAAGACAAAGCACTTTGATCGATGGAAAGTATATTGATATGTAAGGATAAGTTGCTAAACTATTTGGAAGACATGGTGGGCACTTGTGTTACCATAAGGCAAGAAATCAAGATTAAGAAAGTTCAGTCCATATGAGATTGGATTTGTCGCAAACTTTGGTTTTGGAAATTCACATGAATAGGAACTTATACACCATAAAATCTAAGTGTCATAAGATTCCCTCCTTCATGAAAATGGCTGTGAGGAAATGCTTTCACTAAGAGAGATTTTAAGAAGATAGCAATTGTGAAAGTTGTATTCTCAAATTTGATTATGGTTATGGCATCCCTTTCCATAGTTCGAATTGTGAGATTTGGCAATTATTCTAACATTTGGGACTTATTGATATAAGTTCTGAATTGTTCAGACACACATATAAGCTATCTAAGGCAAAGGTTTATAAGTTTCAGAAGCTTAGATAAAGGCTTATTGAAGCATATGGTATTAGAAATATGAACTTCAGAAATTCAATAGGCATTGTTTTCTGGAAGTTCAGTTGTTTTCTGAATACATGTCAAAACTAGTGGGAGCATAAGTGTTATGCTTATATGATAATAATCATCATGATAGTGGGAGCATAAGTGTTATGCTTGTATGATTATTAAGGTAAGTATTTCAAGTTTGCAATATTAATTATAGAAAACAAGAGTTATACTTTGCAAAGTCGCAAGGGTTAAAAAATTTGTTTTACTATAATTAACGGAGAGAATATTATACTTAGTTTCAAAATATAAAGCTTAGATTGAGAAATTTTAATAAATTTAGTCAAAGGATACATAGTGTGTTCTTAAATTTCGATTATGATTACGACATCCCTCTTCATAGTTCGAATTATGAGAACGTGACACATAAAATATTATGGCAGAAGATTGATAAAGTATCATATCTTTATGTAAGACATTATGCATCGTGTCCCATACGCTTCGGGTATAGGATCGATTGCAAATGTTATAATATTTGACCATTCTAAAATTTTTCAAATGTCTAGCGCATTAAGAGGGAAAAAGGACTAGAATCGTTTTTGACTAAAATAATTAAACAACTATTAAAGGATGATCCAAAGTTCGCTGAGGATTGGTCTCTTATGAGTAATTGGAAGTATGGTATTAGATGGACCATATCAACATTATTATGAATAGATAAGATTCTATTAAGAATGAGTTGTCGTATGGAAAATATAGAAATGTTTCCATATTGGGAGTTGGATGTTGAGAGTCTATGTCTAGATTAGGAACTTTTATGCAAGAAGGATGTTCAAAGGAATGTACTTTGAATGTGAGACTTCGTGTCTATGGAATTTTCTTGTAACAATTTATGATAGAGTATTTTGTAATTTCACTGGACAAGTATTGGTGACTTTTGTGCTATGACTTTGCGAAAGGATCGTTGCATAAAATGTTAGAATCTAGCATATTCTAATAGTGGCAAGAACCGTGCGCTCTTACACTAATGATAAGGATCGGGAATTGTGAAATGAGTATCATTGGAAAAAAAATTCAATTGATCTATTTCACAAAGTAAGGACCATGGGAAACATAGTGTGCATGCTTGGTGCATCGGACAACTATTGTTGTAATTTGAGTAATAAGTTGATTTTCTGAAACAGTAAACAATGAATAATGAGTGATCAATATGGTGTTTAAATAAAAGTGTTTTATTTACGCTCAAAAGTTTTGGGGCCATATAAGATTAAATATTATCATTGTGTTTCATTTTGCATGTTTTGACTTCCAGAATAACTGGGTTATTCGAACCTCCACAATCGGTCATACGTTGGAAGTAGGTATGAAGGAAGACTGTCATGAAGAGTCTGTAGATTTTCTTAAGAGTTTAGACATAGCACAAGTTTGCTCCAGAGTTCATGAGTGCTTTGATAAGATTTTAGTATTAGATCAAAGCCACGCTCACGTGAATCACTTCATGGATTATATCACAAGTGATTGTGAGTCGATAATATTATATATTTTTGAAACCAAGACGTGCGAGTTGTTATTTGCTGGTCGGTTACACATGGATGATAAGTAAACGCACCAGTAACTTGGTGTTATAAAACTTATTGTTGTGTGTGATTCGATGTGTGAATGCAAGCAAACATATGAGTCAAAGTTTATCCATGCCTTTTACCCAAAGTGGGATAAAAGCGATATCTATGGGCATCTCGATGATTTAGTGATGACACCTAAGCGTTTGGCCAAGCCGGGACTAAGTTGATGTGTTCAATAGTAGTCTGATGTCAGTCGTCATAAATCGGAAGTCGGAAAACAGTATAGAGAGAATGATTAAATTCATGTCTTATGTCTATACGATATCTTGAGAATGGAGGAATATATGATCCCTTATCTAAAGGACACGCGTATCTGATAAGATCAGAGTTGACAACGGCTTTTGAAAGCTACGATTGCTGATCAGGTTCTGAAGTTATACAAAATAGTTATTAGACTTATCCAAGTGGGAGACTGATGGATTAGTGTCTAAGTCCATAACTATTTTGGTATGTACTTGACCCGATTATGAGCATGGTCCTTTTGGATTGCCTTCACCACAACAATATGTAGGTTGAATTAAGGAGAGAAAGGTTTAATTAAGATTTATTAATATATTATGAGAATAATATATTAAAGGAGAAATCATATTGTTTAATTAATATTAGTCAATAATTAATTAAAAATTAATTTTGTGGCTAAAAGAGATTAATTAATTTAGCGGACTAGAATTATAATTATAAGATAATTGCTATTGGGCTATGGATCACCTTGGAATAATAGGTTGGACGAATTCTATGGGGATGCCCATTAGAAATCATCCAAGGCATGTCCAGAAGGGGTCCATGGGCTTCTTAGGGATTAAGCAATCAAATTAGGGTTTCCTTGGTTGATAACCCTAATAACCTAAGTATATAAGGAACCCTTGGGCACCAAAAACGTGGCTACCACTTAGATTAGGGTTTCTAGCCGTTTTTGGTGCTTCATCTCTCCTCCCTCTTCATCCATGCTGCTTAGTGGTGTTTGTGACTCCATTAGAGGTGCAACGCTTGAGGTACTAAGATTTCTGAAGACAAGGAATGATTGTTATTGCTATATAACAATCAAAAGTAAGATCTAAACCCTAATTTTAGTTATAGTTTGTTAGATTTGGGGTTTATGGCTTTCGATTATCATTTGCATGTTCATTAGACAAACTAGATCCAAAAGCTATTAGGGTTCGCATGTACACCATAGGAATGATGTATCGCTAGAAACCCATCAAGTCTACCGACTCGTCGAGTAGGTCATTTAAAATGTTCGCGGATCCCGACTCTACTCGACGAGTTGGGCCTCCAACTCGTCAAGTCCCAGAGAAAAACATAAAAATACTTTGAATTATATGCGTACCGGGAATCAGGTGTTACAAATCTCCCCCACTTATTTTAGACTTAGTCCTCGAAGTCTGCTGCTCGATCCTGAAAAAGCTCTGGGTAATGCTCCATCATCTCGTCCTCAGGCTCCCACGTCCATTCCGAGCCTTTTCGGTGCCGCCATTGCACCTTCACTAGCACGACCTTCTTATTCCTCAAATCCTTCGACTTCCGTTCTAGGATTGCCACTGACCGCTCAATGTAATTCAGGCTGTCATCCACCTGAATATCCTCCAGAGGTACCACTGTCGAGCCATCCACCAAGCACTTCCGCAACTAGGAGACATGGAACGTACTGTGAATCTGACTAAGTTCGGCCGGTAGATCCAGCCGATACGCCACCTTGCCCACTCGGGCTATAATCCTAAAAGGTCCAATATACCTAGGGCCCAACTTGCCCCGCTTCCTGAATCGGATAACACCCTTCCACGACGACACCTTCAGGAGGACCATATCCCCGACCTGGAACTCCAGGTTCGAGCGATGCTTGTCGGCATAACTTTTCTGCCGACTCCGAGCAGTCTGAAGCCTACTCCTGACCTGCTGAATCCTATATGTCATCTTGAGCACCACTTCGGTGCTCCCCATGACCCTCTGGCCCACCTCACCGCAACATATCAGGGTCCTGCACTTCCTTCCGTATAGCATCTCGAATGGAGGACGGTAAATACTCACATGATAACTGTTGTTGTAGGAGAACTCAACTAATGGGAGGTAGGTATCCCAACTACCTTCGAAATCCAACACACACGCCCGTAGCATATCCTCTAGTGTCTAGATGGTCCGCTCGCTCTGACCATCCATCTGCGGGTGGAAAGCAGTGCTAAAATGCAGACGAGTACCCAGCTCGTCATCAAACTTCTTCCAAAACATGGAAGTGAACCGCACATCCCTGTCTGAGATTGATGAAATTGGCACCCTGTATGGCGCCACTATCTCCCTGATATAGATGTCGGCCAACTTTTTGGCCAAAATACTCTCCTGAATCAGAATAAAATGGGAGCTCTTGGTCAATCGATGAACGATGACCCAAATCGAATCCACCTCTCGCATGGTCCTGGGAAGCTCCGTAATGAAGTCCATCGTAATATCCTCCCACTTCCATAGCGGGATATCCAACGACTGGACCTTTCCATGAGGTCTCTGGTGCTCATCCTTGACCTTCCTGCAGGTCAAGCACCTCTCCACAAACCAAACTACATCCCTCTTCATACAGGGCCACCAATAATCAAGACGAAGATCTCTACACATCTTCGTCTCCCTGGGATGGATAGAAAACCTGGATTTGTGCGCCTCTTCCATCAGTATCTGACGCACGCCTCCATGGTACATGACCGACACCCTACGGTGAAGAGTCAACAATCCCCAACTATCATAGTCGAAGGAGGAAACCTGGCCCACAATTCGTTCGCTCTTCCGATGTTCCTCCTCATGGCCTCTTGCTGGGCCTCTCGAATCTGCTCCCATAGCAGAGTCACCACTATTATCCTCAGACAAATGTCCTTAATCGGCACTACCTTACGGCTAAGTGCATCAGCCACGATATTGGCCTTCCCGGGTGGTAGAGGATCTCGCAATTATAATCCTTTACCACATCAAGCCACCGACGCTGTCTCATATTCAGATTTTGTTGGTCCATGAGATACCTCAAGCTCTTGTGGTTCGTGTAAATGGTACAACGAACCCCATAAAGGTAATGACGCCAAATCTTGAGGGCGAAAATAACAGCCCCTAGCCCAAATCATGCGTCGAGTAATTCGCCTCATGAGGCTTCAGCTGCCTCGACGCATAAGCTATAACATGCCCTCTATGCATCAATATTGCACCCAAACCTGAGATGGACGCATCACAGTATACCAAAAAGTCCTCCATGCCCTCTGGTAGGGCTAAGATTGGCACCTCGTACAATCTCTATCTCAATGTCTCAAACGCAGCCTGCTACTCAGGCCCCCAATGATAGACCACGGTTTTCCTCGTCAACCGGGTCAGGGGCACGACTATCTTGGAGAAGTCTTGAATTAATCTCCGATAGTAGCCTGCTAGTCCTAGGAAGTTATGAATCTTAGATGGAGACCTTGGAACCTCCCACCTCATCACGGCCTCCACCTTGGCCGGATCAACTGAAATCTCATCTTGGTTGACAAGGTGTCCAAGAAACTGCACCTCGCGCAACCAGAAATCACACTTGGAGAACTTAGCATACAAGCTCTCCCTCCTCAAAGTATCCAGAACCTCCCGTAAGTGCTCCTCATGTTGTTCTTGCATCTTGGAATAAACCAAGATGTCATCGATGAAAAATATCATAGACTGATCCAACATCGGTCTGCACATGCGGTTCATGAGATCCATGAACGCAGCAGGAGCATTGGTGAGCCCAAAAGGCATCACCACAAACTCATAGTGGCCATAACGCGTCCGAAACGCAGTCTTCTGCACATCCTCCTCTCTGACCCTCATCTGATGATATCCTGAATGCAGATCAATCTTGGAGAACCAAGACACTCCCTGTAGCTGGTCAAAGAGGTCATCAATCCTCGGGAGTGGGTAACGATTCTTCATCGTTACCTTATTCAGCTCCCGATAGTCTATACACATCCGATGCGACCCGTCCTTCTTCTTCACAAACAGAATCGGGGCTCCCCATGGTGAACTGCTCGGTCTAATGAATCCCTTGTCTAATAGCTCCTGCAGTTGTGTAGAGAACTCCTGCATCTCAGGAGGAGCCAACCGATACGGTGCCTTGGCTATCGGAGCTGCACCAGGGACTAGGTCGATCCTGAACTGTACCTACCTCTCCGGAGGTATCCCAGGCAACTCCTCAGGTAAAACGTCTGCAAACTCTCGTACCACGGACACATCACCCACCGTCGCCTTACCCGTCTCTCGGGTATCCATAACGTAGGCGACAAATCCTACGCAACCCTACTGAAGGTAGCGCCTAGCTCTTACAGCTGAACATAAAGTTGGTCCCTGCTGTGTCCTCTCACCCTGAATCACCAGCTCTCCCCCACTTGGGGTCTTGATCCGCACCAACTGTTGCGCGCAGTCAATCACTACCCCATTGGGGATTAGCCAATCCATATCAATAATAACCTTGTTCCCCCCGCAAAGCTATGGGAACCAAGTCTACTAGGTAACGCTCCTCAAACAGCCTCAAAACACAATCCCTGTAGACCTCTGATGCTCGCGCTGACCGGTCATCCGCAATCTCGACCTCTAGAGGGCAATCTAACATGACCGAAGACTCAGGAAACTTCTTGCTAAGCACAAGAGAGACAAACGATCGGGTAGCACCCAAATCAAACAATACCAGAACTGGGATATCGTTCACATGGAATGATCCTAAACGAAGCACATACATAACATATCAAAATCACAACGACATAACATAAAAGCATAAGAAAGTAATCGTACTCGTCACCACATCGGGTGCAACGCATGCCTCCTTGGCTGTCAACTGAAATGCTCGGCTTCGCACCACTGGAGCCTCTACATTAGCCTTCCGGCCATCCGTAACCCGTTTTGGCGCTAGGGTCGGCGTCGCCACTGGCGCTACTGATGCCGTTGCTGTCAATCTAGGGCAGTTGGCCTTCTTATGGCCCCTCTAATTGCAATGGAAGAAAATCAAGTCTGACATCTGCACTGTGGAGACGGAGGCAGTACAAACCCTGCCAAAGTGCCCCCTCTTGCCACACTTGTAGTAGCCCGACGATCCCGCTCTACAAGCTCCCTCATGCGGCCTACCGCATTTCCTGCAGCGGCTCGTGCTCGGCTGGCCCTTCAACCTAACATCGGATCCCTTGGGTTTCTTCCCCAAAACCCCTTCCACCTGCTCAGTCTCTGCTTTCCTCTTCCGGACGTGCTCCAAATCAAGCTCCCTCTCCCACGCCTTGGCAATCATGGACTCCGGAGTCGGGTAGGCTGAATAGATGACATGCTCCCGAATATCAACCCTCAACATATCATGATAGCAGGTCTTCCGCATCTCCTCATCCCCCGCATACTAGGGTACCAACAGAGCCCTTTCCCAGAACTTGGCGGTGATCTCCACCACAATCTACGTAGTCTGTCTCCTATCCAAAAACACCCTGGCCAGCTGTTGAAGCTCCACAGCTGGCGCGAACTCATCCCTGAATCTGGTCACAAAGTCTGACTAGGTCATAGCCTCGACAGTCGGGGCTTTTGAATTAATGTCTAAGTCCATAACTATAATTGGTAAGACTTGACCCGACCCGGCATGGTCCATTTGGGTTGCATGGCATCGGGACAATTGGATAGACAAGATGAGGAAAAATGATACTAGTGATTTATATTAATATATTATAAGTTCTAATATATAATCATATTATTTAATTAGTATTGATCAAGAATTAATTTATAATTAATTAAGTGATCAAAAGGAACTAATTAAATATGGACTCTAAGATATATGTGTGTGATGGGACAAGTTCATTTAGGTTGGGCTAAGCTTTCAAGGATAGTCCATGGAGTGTTTAACCCATGGATCATATGAAATGAAAGGTCATGGGTATTAGGGTTTAACCCTAATCTCCACACTATATAAAGATGTCCTTGGTTGGTGAAATGAGCACTAGTGTGTGTACACAAAAGGGCAAGGCCGATTTCACTAGAGAGAACCAAAGTATCCTTATTCTCAAGGTTATTCCAAGTGTTCATGGTGTTGTGTGAACCATTTGAGGTGTCACACTTGGGGCACTAGACACTCAAGCTTCATGAAGACAAGTTACATAAATAAAAAAGGTATGTATTCTATCTATTTTATTACCCAAGTATATGGTATTTTTATGCTAGTATAGGGTAATATCTTGGAAACTTGATATTTGCATGTATAATAGAGAAAACATAGATCCAAGGTATTTAGAGTTGTATGCGCACCATAGGATGTTGTAGTATACTAAAACCCAACAGGGGCTACCAATGAGTCGCCCACCGACTCCCACCAATATCTAGCTTTGTCTCTCAAACATCCCGCTGCAAAGCGGACCTTCGACCCTTCCAGGCAGAAGCTTGTCAACTGCGTAGACTCAATGTCTAGATCTATCTCCTGTCAGCAATGGAGTCCTTCACCCCGTGAAAATCCGGCGCACCACTCCCTATAAAGTCCTTGAAGGACAGTGTGCGCGTACTTGCCTGGCTAGACACCAAATCACTCCTGAATGCTCGGAGGCGATCCTCCATCAGCTTGATAATCCCCTCCTTGATCGACCTGAAAATCATCGGGGTCGACTCAATTATACCTCTCGTGATCTTAGATGCGATGAACTCGTGTAGCCCATCATCCACCTGCTCGGATCCTGCCCCCGAGCCTGATCTTGATCCTGACCTAGATCCTGAACCTCCTACTCCATGTCGTGTGACCACCATACTGAAAGTAAACACGTAAACATCAGGCTCATACATACTCCTTAGAGATCTCACACACTCTTCCGGTTTCCTGGTTCCATCTCGACCCTCCTTGACTCGAGTACGGATCCTCTGCTTTCAGTAGTACAGGCCCATACTACCTTCCACATCTATCCGTAATTTCCTCAAGGATTGCTTCAACTTCACCAAGTCCCCTTACCAATATCCCTTTCCAACTGATGTCATCCTAGGCTTTCCTAGGGCACCGTCCGACCTACTCTCTGCCATCAGCTGCACTACGAGTCCCTACTTCCCTTCCCTAACTAGCTCGCGAATACTGTTACATATCCGCTCGCTAGTTAGTTAAAGTTAGTCGGGACACCTGTAACACAAAGCAAGCAGCATCCGTGCATCGTGTAACCACATCCAGGTTATCCTACCGCTGGTTAAGCAGTCCTAGCATACAGCTCATACAACAGGCATTCAAGGCATCTTCCTAGATCCTCAACCTTAATCTAGCATGCAGTTCTCAGAATCATATATCATATAACATAATATAACCAGTATGGGTATCTTGGGGAAAACCTACTTGAGCTTAGCCAGTCGCACGCATCACACACCTTGTTCTTTCTCAAACTCTTTTTCTTAGGTTTAGAAAACCATTTTGTTTGTAAAAATCCTTTAGCCCTCGGTTTGAGTCCAGACACCCCTGAGGGTGTGTCCGAATCCCTCAAACCAGGGCTCTGATACCAACTTGTAACATCCCAAAAATCAAGGCCAAAAATTTCATTTTAAGTTTAAAGGTTTATAAAATAACTTGTAAAGACATTGCCAAAATCACATAAATACATAAAACAGTAGTATGATGTCTCACAGACCATATCATCTAAGAGTAATAAAATATTAGAGTACAATCCCAGAAAACTCTAAGCGGAATCATATGTGCATGCGTGATGCGTTGCTACCCTACCAACTCCTTCCCCTTGGACGAAGAGGTACCTGAAACCAAAACTGAAACTGTAAGCACAAAGCTTAGTGAGTTCCCCCATCATACCACATACCATACAATCATATAGCCTACATACTGTCGGGCAATTCTGGGGTGCCCGACCTACCTGTGTCAAGCCATTATGGGGTGCTGACCTACCCATGTCACGCCATTTTGGGGTGCTGACCTACCCATGTCAAGCCGTTCTGGGGTGCTGACCTACCCGTGTCAAGTCGTTCTGGGGTGCTGACCTACCCATCGGTCCTAACAACCGAACCTTGGGGACTATTCCACTCCTACTGCTACGATCACATATATCATAACATAAACATACTATCAGACATATATGGGGTGTCCGAACTACCCTTCGGTCCTAACAACCGAACTTGGGGACTATTCCCCTCCTACTACCACTATCACATATAGCATATCATGCCAACATATAAACATATCATAACATATTGTCAGACATATCTAGGGTGTCCGACCTACCCTTCAGTCCTAACAACCGAACTTGGGGACTATTCTCCCCTTACTACCACTATCACATATAACATATCATGCCAGCATATAACATATCAGGTAGTAGCAAACCTATATGAATATCACAAAGATAATCATCTAACATACAACTTCTACTGGTGGGTCGGCATTATGGTCGTAGACTCACCGCTACTGGAAGGTAACTCGCCTCGATGTCGTTTAATGTCTAGTTTGTCCTCGGCGTGAAGATCGGCTCTCCTCGACCCCTCAATCCCTACACGAAAATCCTCAAGTCATTAAACCGAACATGCAACCCTAACCAGGGTCAATACCATAACCAGTCAAAGTCAACATCCAGTTGACCTGACTCACCGAGTTGGTCTACCAACTCGTCGAGTCCATGCTCCACTTAGCCCAATCCAACCCTGACTCCACTCGTAGAGTCTAGCAAGAACTCGTTGAGTTCTCCTTCATTTAACCATCGGGACCATCTTCATCCGACTCGCTGAGTTCTTCCTTGGACTCGTCGAGTTCATCTCCCTCATAAGAACATGTCCAGTCTACGACTCGCCGAGTTGTATGAACAGCTCGTCGAGTCAGTCTTTAAAGGTTGGGAGATTGCCTTGGACTCGCTGAGTCTGTTCATACACTCGTCGAGTCCCATGATCCTCTGGTCCTTTTTCATGTCTAAACATCTACGAGAATTCCTCCTAACAACCGATCCATTCGCAAAATGGATTTGATGGTCATTACACCTCGACTCGCCGAGGCCCATGAACAACTCGACAAGTCCATCCTTGACCATTACTATACAGCCGATTTAAATGGGTCTTGACGCATCAAAACTATATATCTGGCCTCCTAATGTCCCTTTTATACGTAAAGTTCCAAACTTGATGCACATGTAAGGGGTTTTTTGCTCAAAACTCCATAAAAGGTGCTCTACAATGTACATGGGGCTCTCATGGCCATAGAGTTGGCACCTTTATGCCATGAGACCCCTCCAATGACTTAGATCTGGAAGTAGAACCCCATGAATCACTTTACAAATCCGAAAATGGCTTAGAAAGCCCTAAATGCACCCAAAAGCTAAGCCCTAAAGATGAACAACCAAAAAGGAAGACCAAAACAGGGGGCATTTGCCTTGGTTGAGCTAAAGATGGAATAAGATCTCTGGATCTACAAGCCCCAACTTGAATTTCCAAGCTTCTCCCTTCCTTTCAAGCTTCACAACCACCCAAAAGTACCAAAAAATGGCCTTAGATCACTCGAAGTGGCTAGGGTTTCAATAAGAGGTGTTCTGGGAGCATAAGGGACAATGGAGGCTGCAATAAGGTGTTTAAATAGGGTGCAAACCCTCAGATTTAGGGTTTTCCTCAAACAACACCTATTCGTTGAGTCAATCTACCGACTCGTCGAGTAAGTCATTTAAAATGTCCGCGGATCCTGACTCTACTCGACGGGTTGGGCCTCCAACTCGTCGAGTCCCAGAGAAAAGCATAAAAACACTTTGAATTAAATGCGTACCGGGAATCAGGTGTTACAAGTACTAAGGTCGTTGGAAACTAAATCGGATGCCAAAAGTGAAATAAGAGACAAGCCTGCAACAATATTCATGATCATATGTCTTTACGTTGTAACATATGTTGGATATAATTATGACATTCGTAGTATTTTGATATTTTGAAACAATCTTTTTGTCTCAAAAATATTTTATTTAACTGAGATTTTTTGCAACAAAGACACATGATATTTTAAAGTGTAAAGAAAAAAATTTAACTGGTTCTGAAAAATAAGGAATGTCACATAATGTATCGATGGTAAACTTATCTTTAAGAAGTTTCTTACTACTTGTTAATATTGATATGAAAAGCACACAAAACGAGTATAGGTTTTGAGAAGAAAGATAATAAATGTGATTAATTTTAGGATCCTTTCATAATCACATTTTTACCCTTCTCTTTGACCTTATGTTTGTCAGTTACAAATTTGTGAGGAAATGAGTTTGTGTGTGTGCCCCCATATTAGGTGTCCGCATAGGTACATGATATAAGAATAAGTGAATAAAAAGATCATCAAGCAAACCATCGGACACATGCGATATCTTCCTAAAAGAACTACTTGTGGAAACTTGTTTAAGCATTTAAGGGTGACAACGAGCAGTAGAGTGTGGAGTCTTGGTTCTGTTTTTTCCTATTGTTAAACCGGAAAGAACCAGTGGAGCGGGTTGGACCTTTTCAAGGGACGTGTGATCAGATTAGGGGCAGTATGGTATATCCAATTTATGTCAAAAGGGTTTTTGATTTTTAATGGAAATTTGGTCAACTTGCTTTTCTATTATATAAATTAAAACGATTGTAAAATATGAAACCTAATTAAAAGATTTTAAAATATGTTTAAAAAAATAATTTGGACACGTAGATATTTTTAAACTTATTTTTCCTACTATAATCCTATTATTTTTAGATGATGATAAATGTAATAAAATTTTATTAAATATAACAAGTATTATAATATTAAATATATACGAAGATGATAGAAGAAAAAAATATAAGGATGATTAATTTCTCTATTTAAATTTAAGGCTTAACTAATATAATATTTTAAAGTTTAACATGGCTATGTACAAAATTCTCTCAATAAATTAATATCTTAATATAAAGCTAAAACATTTAATATTTATTTACAGGTGTTAAATATCCTTTGTTATGGATACTATTTTTAAAATATTTTAGATTTATTGATATTTTTTTACTATCTTTTTGTAAAAAATAATATATATTCTTTTATTAAGGTATCACTTGGTGGATGGTGTGACTTGTGAGAAGAGAAATGTCTAAATGGAAAAATAATGTAAGGTTAGACATGAAATTTTTGATTTTTTTTCGAATACATAACCAAATGGTATGAATAATTAAAACAGTAATAGCGGATATAATTATGAAAACAGTCTAGGCTGGTATCAATTATGGAAACAGTATTTCATATGTAGGCTCAGTTTCATTTATGAATATATATCGTCTTTTTACCTTTAGGTTGATGTCCCACATTTCATCATAAAACATCAATGGACCGGTTTAAAGAAACCTGTTTGTCATCTTCTCCATCAAACTTGTTTTACTGCAAACGATTGTAGCAAGATGAAACTTTTTTTGTGTTTATTAAATTATGTTAATGGACATTACCCAATGCTCGGGTATCTTTGGTAATTAGAAGGCAAGCAAGGACGGAGAGGCCATATAATATCCGTATGGCATGTAGCGGCCAGGCAGCCACCAATACCGACTGACGTACGTGACTTGACTTGACTCTTCCTCAACTGGTTACTGGTTTGATCTGACCTCACACTCCTTCACTGGATTCACCTCTCACACTTCCCATCCTTTTAACATTTACTTCACTACAACAACTATTAATGAAAACTCACGTGTCAGGATTTTAAATTTTGATTTATTTATTTACAAACAATTCCATATATATGTATATATTTTTTTTTATCAAAGTGAATTTTATTACTTAGACATTTTTACTGGAAGGTAATATAATATTTTTTAAATATTGTATAATTTGTATTTATAATCATGTTTAATATTTTGGTTTATATTTAGAATCCCACAATAGATATAAACAAATAGTGGCCCATCAATAATTCAATACATCCGAGTTTGTCACGTCTATTGAAAATAGATATAAACCCGTTAAGTAACCAATCTGACATATCCATCTTGTTATCTCAATTACAACTTACAACCCAGTTTTAGAATGAGTTTTATTGGTATTGTCGGGGTTAGTTGACAGGTGATTTTTCTCTTATTTATTTTTTAAAACGTATATTTGGTATGTAGTTTTTTAGTTTATAATGTCATATACTCATATTTTATTTGAATACATTTTAAAGTTAAACATAATAATTTTTTGAATGAAAAGAAGATTCTTTGATGCAAGGTGTCATATATATATATATATATATATATATATATATATATATATATATATATATATATATATATATATATATATATATATTCAGGTTCATTTGAGACCACTCTAATTTTATGAGACCGTGAGATCAAATCTAAAAATAATTTTAAAATGCAAAATAAATGGAAAAATCTAAAAATTCTTTTTTTAAATCTTATTTTCGGAACTTGAATTAACTAAAAAAAATAAAATAAAAATTAAAAAAAATTAAAAAAATCCCATTTTTTTTTTGAAAAATACGTGAAATATTCTAAATAGAATATGACACTGACATATTCTAAAAAATAATTTTAAAATGAAAAATAAATGGAAAAATCTAAAAATTCTTGTTTTAAATATTATTTTCGGAACTTGAATTAACTAAAAAAAAATAAAAAAATAAAAAAATAAAAAAATCCTATTTTTTTTAAATATGTGAAATATTGTAAATAAAATATTACACTGTACATATTCTAAAAATAATTTTAAAATGCAAAATAAATTATAAAATCAAAAAATTCTTTTTTTAAATATTATTTTCAGAACTTGAATTAACTAAAAAAAATTTTAAAAAAAATATAAAAAATAAACAAATACGTCTCACGGTCTCACAAAATTAGACCGTCTCACATGAACCTAACCCTATATATATATATATATATATATATATATATATATATATATATATATATATATAAAATCAACAGTTTAGGTTTATGGACGAGACGTGACCAAAGCAAATAGTGAAGGAAAAAATGTTATATATAAATAAGGAAATTTTTATATATGGCAATAACTCTTCAATTTAATTTTTAAATATAATATTTACTATTTATAACCTGTTAAGATATTGTATTTCTCAAATCCTTATTTTTAATATTTTTCATATTTTATAATCATTTAAAATGCTTATTCTTTTATAACAACTATTATATTTCTCTTATATATTTATTTTAAAATATCATTTATATTATTCATAACTTTCAAAATATCATATTTATCCACCTAATGATTCTAATCAAATTCATTGGTAACTTTCAAAATATCATATTTATTAAAATAATTATTTTAATCAAAATTAGTAAGTTAAAAAAATGCAAAATTAAATAATTAATTCCTATTGAAACAATTTTGCACTTTCGTCATACTATTTTCATCATTGAATACTGAAAGAAGTCAAGTTCAAAATCTTTCTTTATTCTCAATGTTACACCACATGGTAATTGAACCAATTTTTTTAATTTTATGTGCAGAAAATGCTTTTATTCTAACAAATTTGAATATAACTAAACATTGTTATGAACATTTTATGTAGAAATTAATAACATGTTTTTTTTTTCTCGAACCCACTTCTTTTAATAAAACAACCAAACCAAAGTGTGTATATTCATTAATAAAGAAAACAATACAAAACACATTCAACTGATAATGTATTTCGAAGATTAATAGATTAACCAAAGCGTATGTATTCATTAATAAGGAAAACCATACAATAAAACATCCAACATACATTTGTATTTCACGACCTTTTCTCATGGACCCCGACACTCCTAAGCTACTACGAGATTTTGTATTCTTTACAAGTGTCCTAGAGTAAATAAAAATATTATTATCATTGTATTCTTTACAAGTGTCCTAGAGTAAATAAAAATATTATTATCATTGTATACGTATTGATATCTATTTATGAAATAAAACAAAGTAAATTGAAATTGGTTAACCTTTTAGAGGTGAATATTTCATTTGGGTCAAAACCTTGAGACGAAGGATTATTGCATGAATTTTTACGCACCATATCACACATATTTGTGCCCTTCATTATACTCATTTGATGGTTTAACTCTATTTTTTTTGTCATAGCTTCTATAAACTTCATATTCACTCAAGCTATACATGTAAAAAAAAAATATTGTTGAGACATACATGTATCATCCAAGTTTAAAATAAATATACATATGTAATTGAAATATAATATAACATACTTACCTTAGAGATGTTATTGAGACGATTCTTAGCAATATGAATCAATACATCGTTCCATTTTCACCAACATTGTTTTCTTATCAAACAGTTTCGTAATCTTTTCTCTAATTACAATAAGAAGATCAAGCACATGATGATAATGCAATGCATATGTCCAAAAAGTAAAATGTTTTTGAAATATTATTAGCGTTGCAATCACACTTGGAAGATGCATAAAACTTGCTTCTATTCCATGTTTTTTATGGTTGTTATTTATTTATGTAATTAACATCTTCACTTACATCCATAAGTCCATTAATAATATGTCATGCTCATTAGGATGGTAGGTTTTTCAGCACCTCATGGTTTCTTGTTGAAAAATCCATCGCAAAATTGTTTCTTGAAGTTGCTATTTAAGTGTCATATTCATTCTTTATGCTTAATATTAGGATAAACATGCATCATGGCTATTTTAATCCTTGTCGCATAGATAATAAGACCATCTAGCGTCCCAACTGTTTTTTTAAGTGACTCGAGAAACCATGTCCATTATTATGTTTTCTCTTATTCAAACACACAGTAGACTATTGAAAAGATGTAATTGTTATTGTTAATACCAGTTGTGACGGCTAGTACACAATTGAACTTTTCTTTTAAATGATAAGTATCAAGACCAATATAAGAACGACAACCAAGAAGAAACCCTCTGGAACAAGTTGCTAGAGAAATAACAAAACAAAAGAAAACTTTTTGAGACGATACTTGTCGCCAACTATATCAAAGTCATTTTCGACAACATTGGTTCCTATTTAGTAGTTTTTCTCTAAAACTTACCATACATATGTGCTCTTTTCCCACCAAAGACTTTTAGATATGGTACATTGGTACCTTAACAATGTAAGTTTTTATAATCCGTTTTCTAAGCTCTGCAACAGCCGGTCCCATTAGATTTTAACTTGTTAGTAACTACATTAGTAATCCATCCTGCTACAAAAATCCCAACATTCGATCCCTAATGCCATGACAAACAACCCACAAAGTCAAATTCCGTATTTAAGTCCCCGTAAGTGTTCATTACTTTTTTTTTATTTAATGCTAGAAATTTGGTTCGTTCATGATAAACAAATTGTCCTTGTCGAAAATATAATTTTATATATATATATGAAGATCATTAAATAATAGTACAATTTGTCTTTTAATTCTTGTGTTATACACAGTGTTGTCTAATTTCCGTTCTTAAATAGCATAGAGAACATTATGGTATTAACTGAAGGACATTGTAATCGCAATAAATTGTTGGTATTTGAATTTTCCCTCTCCTTCGTGCCACCTGACACCTTACACTACTCGATGCCCCTCCCATGGTGTAATTCAAGTAGGCCCACCTCGTCATATATAAATTCAACACCGCCATTGCAACTTCTTCAATCTCTCTCATGGCTTCTGATTCCAACTCCGCCCCCGCCACAACCTTCGTCCAAGCCGACCCTTCCAACTTTCGCGCCGTCGTTCAACGACTCACCGGCGCCACCCCACAAGAACCTTTCTTCCCTCCGCGACCTATCGGCGAAGTCCCCCCTCGGAGATCCGGATTCAAGCTCCATGAACGAAGACAAAACACTGGAAAACTCGAGATCACTCTCAACGACGGTTTCCGACCTTTTGGTATCATGTCTCCGTCGTCAAGACAAAGGAGCTTCACCGTCGGCGAGATGATGATGTCGTCACCGGTTTCGACGTTGGACGTGTACGGAAGAGGGAGCCCACGAACACCAGTGGAGGAAGAAGAAAGAGCCATTGCAGAGAAAGGGTTTTACTTGCACCCGAGCCCGCTTAGTACGCCGAGAGGATCCGAACCCGAATTGTTGGCGTTGTTTCCTCTTTGTTCACCTAAAGATAATCCGTCGTCGTCGTCTTTCTAACCCGAATACAGGGCTTGTGATGTACCAGATGATTATAAATTAATTAATTAGTTTAAATAGAGTTAGTTAGTATCTTTTTAAATTTAGTTTAATGTACTCCTCCGAATTAACGAGATTATTATTTATTTATAAGCAACGGCCTTTAGTTTCTGTGGATCTTTAATAACTACTAGACACAATAAAACTGTAAAATTGGTCACTGTTTTTTTTAAACTTTGTATAGGATTTAAAAAGTTTTCAACTTGCATGATCCAAAATCAAGGTTTTTCTTTGATTTTGATCGAAAATATTGAAATGTCTATTTTACCTTAGTATTTTTTTTACCATTTTTTTAATTGTGTTTAGTATTTAAAAAATTATAAAAAATAAAAAATAAAATCTCTCTCTCTCTCTCTCTCTCTCTCTCTCTCTCTCTCTCTCTCTCTCTCTCTCTCTCTCTCTCTCTCTCTCTCTCTCTCTCTCTCTCTCTCTCTCTCTCTCTCTCTCGTCAGTAACCAATAACACTCACATTTATTTGTTCTTCAACATTGAAGAACACCATTGTATCTTCTTCGCTCACATCCTCTCTGGAATCCGGCTCAGGCGAGGATTTGTTTTGTAATTGGTTGTACGATACCTGCCTCTCTTTCGATCCACATATTTGCCTTGCCGTCCTCACGTTCATTTATTTCGCACTGGGAAACAAAGAAGACGCAGAAAACCATAATTATTTCACCATCGCTGGAAACCCTAGCTCTGTAATTCCAGAGATAACCTCCATGGTAGGCGGCGCTATGAAGCCTATATCTCAACAAAACCCTGAAAATGAAATTAAAAGTGAAGGCAAGATATCGATTCTCAACAAAACTGTCTCTGTTTACCTCCACCTCAATTCAGGAACATTAATGGCCAAATATACAACAATACCATCTTCTTGAAATCTCCAACCTATTTTTTTAATCGATTTTTGATCTGAAAGGGTTGAACGTCTGAAATCGACTTTTGAACCAAATTATATTCATCAGGACAGCTCTATGGGAGAAGATGAAATCTAAAGTTGAGTTATAGAGCAAAATCGGAGACCCAAGAACACGTAGATCTAACATCGGAGGTCCAAAAAAATGTATTTTTTTTAAAGTGTCCCAGAGTCAACACTGAGGAATCTCTTTGTGCAATTTCGCAAAACTCCACCGTCGTTTTGGCTGTTTAGGCTCTGAACGTGAAGATTGGGTGGCGGGGGCTTTGGTGGTCCTGAATCTGAGAAGTGCTTTGAAGAATTTTGAGTTCTTTCCCATTTTGAAATGTGGTTAACGGTGGTGTACTAAGAGTAGCTCCGGCAAGCAGTTTGTTGGGGAATGCATCTTACTGAGAGAGAAACTGATCCGTATTTGTGTGTGTGTGTGATAGAAAGAGAGTGAGTGAGTGAGAAATATATTTTTTTATTTTTAATTAGTAAATAAATAAAATAGAAAAAAGAAACAAAAAGTGCAAAATCGACTTTTCAAGTGTCTCATGGACCAAAAACCCAGAAAACTTTGATTTTGGACCTTCCATGCAAGTTGGAAACCTTTTGGACCCTATCCAAAGTTTTTTGAATATCACAGGGACCAATCTTACAGTTTTGTCCACACCAAATTAAACGTTTGACTTTAATTTTTTTTAATAATTTTTTTTTTCTTCTAAATTCTCCTTACTAAATGAAAATAATTTTACCACTTTATATCACATGTTATTTTGGTAAATTTAAATTAAATTATATCAATGTGTTATTTTATGTTTCTTTTTTCATTTTATTAAATTTATATTATATTTAAATGTAATAAATATATATTTAATTCATTAACATATTTTCCAAATGTTTTTTTTCTTTATTTATCTGTTTTTGGGTTTGCTTGTTAATTGTTTTATTATTTGTTAATCTAGTTTGTAAGTCAATTAATGCTTTCATATTAAGAATATATCAATTACTTGTTTCATATCTTTTTAGTATACTATAAATATTGTTTCAATCATTGTTACCTTTATTGCTAATGAACATGTAGATATATTATTCACATTAGATAATTTACAACAAAAACAAAAAAATTTACATACATCTATGGAATAGACCAACCACAATAATTTACAACAAAAACAAAAAAACTTTATCTACATCAATGAAATAGACCAACCATGATCGTTTGTATTTTTCTCCATTTGGTATTTTTTACATATAAAGAGATACACCGAAGCTTCTCAAATGTTGATCTTTTGGAAAGTTAAAATTAAAAATCTTAATAGGACATTTTTCTACAATTAAATATCTTAAATTAGTATTAGTTAAAATTATAAATCTTAATAGATGGTAGTTTCTTGATGGGGCAGGTTAAGAGAGAGATTTTAACTGCTATTGGGAGGGATACAGACAACCATGTCTACCCAATAGCATGGGCAGTTGAGAATAAGGACAACTGGACCTGGTTCATTGAGAATTTGGTTGCTGATTTGGATCTTGGTGCTGGCAATGAAGTGGTTGTTATCTCAGACCAACACAAGGTACCACAACATACACTAGTATACCATATATATTTGTATGTTACTTTCATTAATATTTACATGTGTTGTGTTTGTTTGTTAATTATAGGGACTTCTACAGGCTGTGGCAGACCTACTCCCCCATGTTGAGCACAAATAATGTGCTAGACACATCTTTGCAAACTTTAGGAAGAAATACACAGGATTAGAGCTAAAGAATTTGTTCTAGGAAGCTACTATGAGTACAGTGGAAGGGGACTTTCTTGCTACAATGGATAAGATAAAGAAGATAACAGAAACATGATACAACTATCTTATGGCAAGGAAAACTGAAACTTGGTGCATAATATTCTTTTCTTCTGTGTATGCTTGTGAAGTAGTAGAGAATGAGGTGGCAGAATGCTTCAATGGCATGATCAAAGAAATAAGGAAGAAGCCTCTACTCATAATGCTTGAGGAAATAAGGATTCTCCTTATGAAAAGGTTTTTTTCATCAAGGTCAAGAGGTAGCAAAATGGAGGGGTAATTGTGGGCCTAATATACAACTGAAGCTTGATGAATTTGGGAAATATATGAGGTAATATAAGTTTTTATGGGCATGTATCCAAAAATATTAAGTATTTATATGTGTACTTTGTTTGTTTTGTGTGTAGCTTGTGGATAGTAGTGCCAAGTGGTGGTGATGTGTTTGAGGTTAACGGATACAAGGTTGATTTAGCTTCTCACACTTGCACCTACAACTTGTGGATGTTGTTGGGCATACCATGTGTGCATCGTCAAGCTGCAATCAACTATGTCCACAAAGATCCAAGTCAATTCCTGTCTTCTTGGTTCCACAAGGACAAATATGTTGCAATATACAGTCAGAACGTACAACCTGTAGGTGGAAGCAACTTGTGGCTAATGACTGAGTTTATTAAACCATTACCACCCCCAGTTAGAAGGATGCCTAGAAGACCCAAAGTAAAGAGAGTGAAACATGCATCTAAATCACAAGATGCCAAATACCCCTCACAAAGGTTAAAGGTTCCTAGGACTATGAGGTGTGGAAAGTGCCAACAACTTGGGCATAATAAGATTTCATGCACAAATAATGAGGTAAATAAGCTCCCTGCCCCAAAAAGGAAGATTGGAAGATCTAGGAAAGATGGGGGAGACCGACCTATCTTTGACCAATTCCCTCTAGTTGGGCCTGCTATACCAAGAAGGGATGTTGCTCCTCCTTCAGTTTCAGATTCTGGTAATCAAGTAGGTGGTCCTGCTGTTAGTCCTATGAAAAGGACTAAGATGATGGCAAGGAGAGGAAGGAAAACTAAAGTTTCTAGATCAAGGAACAAAACACCAAAGAAAACACCTAATGGTAAGAAACATAAGAGTCAAGCAAAGAAAGATGTGTCCCTAACCTGTGATGAGGATTTTGATGATCTTTTTACCCATTCACCTAATGGTAAGCAACCTATGAGTGAAGCAAAAAAGGATGTTCAGGAACTAGAGAATGAAAATGAGGTGAAGATGAATGAAAGACTTACTTTAAAGGAGTCGTTGTTGTCTGGATATACACATGATGATGCAGTGGTTTCTATGAAAGAGGTATGTGTTGTTACACTATTTTTGGCTTTCATATTGTAGCTTTACTAACTAGCCTGTCATATTGTAGGTTTGTGGAGAAGTTGAGGAAAAAGAGATTGAAGAAAGAGAAGTTGAGGAAGAAGAAGTTGAAGAGGGATAGGTTGAGGCAGAAGAAGTTGAAAAGAGAGAAAGGTTGAAGAAGAAGAAATTCAAGGTAGAAAGGTTGAGGAAGAAGAAGTTGAAGGCATAGTGGTTGAGGAAGAAGAAGTTCAAGGCAGAGAGGTTCGAGCAAGAGTGATACCCTGCGGTCATGGTTCTTAGAATTTCCATTGGTAGAAAAAGAGGAAACCCTCTGAAAGAATTAGGAAACTGAAGCTCAGGAAAATGGTTGAAGATGATGATGGTGGTGGTTCTTCCAAAACCCCTTGGGTTTTAGATTAAGAATGAGCATTAGTAAATAGGTTTCCCTTTTTGTAAACTTCTAATTTTGGTACACTTGACTTTGGGTAACAAGCTTCCAATTCCTATCCATAATTTTTGGTAGAATTGGAAGTTTGGTTCTAATTAGGTTACATGGTATGGTAGTGGTTTGTGGGAAGCTTTGTAAAGTACATTCCCTTTTTTAGGTTGTTAACTGACATTAATGTATGCGAAGCTTTGTAAACGACATGGTATGATTGTTAAGTTATCAATATATATGCCTTGATCACTATAACTGGTGTTACCTTCTGTGTTTTGGTTACCTTGGTAAGTAGGTTAATACATATGTATATGTTAAAGGACTTAATAGTAATTGTTGTTACCTTCCATGATTTGGTTATTTTTATACATATGTATGTTAAAGGACTTAATACATTGTTATCATTAAGACATAATAAGTTGTTGTCATTGTCATCTCTTACAAAACCAAAATATTACCATACATAACACATGCATCTACTTACAGCTTAACTTGACAAAAATACCCTTACACCTAAACTACTACTACCATCATTCCACTTGAACCTAACTAATGCCCACAACTTCACAGTGCTTTAACCACAACATTGTGAACCATAAACCCCATCATAATCACCACCACCAAAAACATGACCATCATAACTAGCTCCACTTTCAACATATTTAAAATATCCACTTGAACTACTTTGTAGTTCTTGGCTTCCTCCGAAAGCTTAAAAATCTCCATTCCAAATTCTTTATTGTTCTTAGCCTCCTCCAAATTCTCCATTCCGAAAGCTTAGAAGGTGTGCTTTAGCCGTTCCTATATATATATATATATATATATATATATATATATATATATATATATATATATATATATATATATAATTTCAATCATCTATTTTCGTAAGTCACCAAAATCACTTTAAATAAAATGATGACTACAATGACTCGATGAAAATAAGTTTTCCTATGTGTATGTTATTATATTTGCTATAATCCTTCTTGTGAAAATACTATAGTTTTTGTATATTATTTTTAAAATATCAAAACATTTCCAATTATCCATAAAATTTCAAAACAATTGTTTTCAAATTCATACATCAACAAATTATTATTTCAAATATCAGAGTGTCCCAAAAGAAAATGCATGTGAGAGTGCTTGCCGCACCATCAGGCCTTGCCCTTGCCCTTAGGCTCAGAAGTACCTAAAACAATCAACAACCTGTAAGCTAATTTTTAGTGAGTTCTCCAGAGCATACTCCACACAATCCACATAATCATATAATCATTATACCTATAAAAGCTACATAAACCATATAAGTGATGCATACAAACATATAAGGAATCCATGGAAACCCTCCAAGGTCTTACTGTTGGATTAGGTGTCTAAGTTCATAACTATTATGGGATGTACTTGACCTGATCAGCATGGTTCATTTGGGTTGCATGGAATCATGCATTTGGATAAACTAAAATGAGAGAAATAACACTTATGGTTTATTAATATATTATAAGTTCTAATATATTAATAATAATATTATTTAATTAGTATTGATCAAGAATTAATCTAGAATTAATTAAGGGATCAAAAGGATACTAATTAAATATATGGGTTGTTTGTGTAAATCATCCATACTTGTATAGTGGGCTAGATGCTCCACAGATTATCAAGTTGGGCTAAGGTCCATAAGATGCTCCATGGGAGTTACAAACCCATGGGTCATGGAAATGAAGAGTCATGTCACATTAGGATTTACATGGTGTAACCCTAATTGTAACACACTATATAAAGGATATGAAGCTCACTAAAATCAGTTACTAGATGCAAGATAGAGGGCATAGCCAATTCTAATTGTGTGACATTTCTCTCAAGGTTTATTCCAAGTGCATTTGCTGTTGTGTGATACATTTGAGGCATCACACTTGGGGTACTAGGCCCACAAGGTTTCCAAGGAATCCAAATCACTACAATGTAAGTTTTCATAATATCTTTTATGATAAAAAGTTTCCTTGTATGCTAGATAGGTTAAGAACCTTGGAAAATCAATTTTGCATGTATCATAGATAAACATAGATCCAAGGTTTCTAGGGTTACATGTACACCATAGGAGTGTTAGAATGCTCAAAACCCATCAGTGGTATTAGAGCATAGGGTTGTTTTCTTGATACTTGATGCTACATGTTTTTCCAAAAATCAAAATTCCGCATTTGACTGCTCACCACGATGTGGCAATATGTACCACGACGTGGTGATGCCCCTATATGCAAAATTTCGCGATTTTGCTTGGAATTGGATGAGGATCATTAACCTAAACTGTTTTTTGAACCTTAAAACCTGTTTTTGATGTGGTAATAATTATGTTAATCCAATTTCAAAGGTTATTATCAAAATTTCAAGTTTTTTATGGTTTATTTACGATTCTTGAAATTGTTGATATGCATGTTCATGAACTTACGAGCTTAGAAGATCATAGGAATTATTTGTAACTTTCTTGTTAGTTTAATTCTTGATGATTATGTGTTTAATGGAATCCATAATTTGTCCTCAAGTTATGGATTACCAAAATTCATTCTTTTAAAGTCCATCATTAAACACATAGGTTACATAAAATGAAAAGTCACTCATTTTATTACATCATTAACTCTTAAGTTATGAAAGATGAAAAGTTTTGAAAGTTACAAAACTTTCCCTCAAGTTTTGGAACATGTAAAGTGTAAAATCCGGAATTTTAGGTATCATATTCTAATTATTTACTTTTGTCAAAAAAAAAGGGACTCGACGAGTTGACGCCTATACTCGTCGAGTAGGATCGCGATTCGCTGACTGGATTTAATGAAGGGGCTCGACGAGTTGGGGAGTCGACTCGACGAGTCCGCACTGTGGGCAGAAATCCTAAATCCTCGGGCATGTGCCCTATTTAAGGGATCTTATGGCTCTCATTTGCGGCCACCTTCATACTTGAAAGCACCAGAGAACTAGAGAGTGTGGAGAGAGAGAGAGAGAGAGAGGAAGCCATTTTCATCCATTCTAGTGTGATTTTCCAAGGAAGAAGGAAGGAGGGCAAGCTAAACGGATTAAGGAGCTCAAATCTGCTACCATTTTATCAGAAGAGGCTACTAGAGGTATGGATCTATGCTCAATCTCTTGTTTATGGTGATCTACTTGAATCTAGGGTTTTCTTTCCTCTTCTTTAGCTTGGATTCAAAGCTTTTGAGGTCCCAATGTGGAATAACTCTTAGATATGGACCTTAAGAGGTCCAGAGAGTCCCAACCATCCTGCTTTATGCTATTCCTTTGGAGATATGAACCTAGGGTGCCATTTTAGAAGCTATTTCACTAAAAGAAGCATTATGGATGTTGCATGAGTGCCAAGATTGGACCTTTACGTGATTATTGAGCATTGGGAAGTCATATCTATAGGTTAGAGAAACAGATCTGACCTCAGCAGGTCATTTGAGCATGGCTATGGTAGAAACTCGTTGAGTCCATAAGAGAACTCGACGAGTCGAGTTGGGGTTGCCCCACGATTCATGTCTAGTGGTAACCTGTCGAGTAGAAGGTTCACTCGACGAGTTGAGTGAGGACTTAGAAGGATTCAGAGGACACGCTTGGACTCGCCGAGTCATTTTTGTACACCCGACGAGTCTGGTCAAAGTTTGACCGTTGACTAGCGTTGACTTCAGTTGACCTTAGGGTTTTGGTTAAACTAGTTCAGGGAGGGGTAGAATAGTCTTCTACCGGTCCTTTAGAAGGGAGGACATGAGAAAGTATTGATTAGAGATGATATTATGTTAATAAGAGGAGGCTAGGTTGGGTTATCATGCGCGAGAGGTTATCCTACATCGTACGAGGTTAGTCTTCTTACTATACTTTACCTAAAGTGGTAATTATACGTGACCGGAAGGTCTTATGTGCTACGAGTAGAATGTGATGTATGTTGTTATATGATATGTATGTGCTATGGATGTTATGAGTAGTATGATATGGACCATAAGGTCAACAGTGTATGGACTGGAAGGTCAAGATGATGAGGATCGGAAGGTCATACGAGTAGGGCTGGAAGGTCTACCAGGGATGGGGGGGAAGTCCCCTGAAACACATGGATCGGAAGGTCCCATAGAGTTATGGCCTTGAGTGGCGTATGTGTTGTATGTGGTATTTTGGGGAACTCAGTAAGTATTTATGCTTACCGTTTGTGTGATATGTGTTTCAGGTACCAGCGGGGATCGCGGGAAGGTGCCGACATGATCTGTACACACTGAAAGAAGAGTCGTTTGAGATTATGGGATTTGTTATTATTATGACATTTGACATTATGAGATTTTGAGAACTATTATATGGGTCATGGTTGTATTTTTTTAAAATGAAAAATTGTTTTAAATTTTTACGTCGTTACAAAAAGTCACTTTTAATACATTAGTTCCAACCCCTAGATTTTCAAAAGTTAAAAATCAACCCTTATACTTTATAATATTATAAGTGTATATATATATATATATATATATATATATATATATATATATATATATATATATATATATATATATATATATAAGAGCAAGTCGTCTTACCATTAGTAGACTTCATTCACGAAGCCAGTCTATAAGGGGGTATAAGGTTACTGCCTATAAAATGGTAGTTTAATGGGTGTCCACTCTCACCCAATGCTTCCTTGACTGGTGGAGGGGCGTTAGCCGAACGGGTAGGACAAGGACTATAATTCTCCCTTCATTAAAAGTATTAATGATAAATACTAAGTAACTAAACTCTTAGTAATACCTAATCTTAGTTACTTAGGAAAATGTGAATTTGGTGCTAACACATGAAATTACACTTTGCACTTTGCTTAAGTCGGTTAGTGGAGCGTGTGTGGTTAACCGACACACTAGCTTGATTTAACAAGGTAGGCAAAGGGTAACTTAATGTTTATCATAGTATTGGTGGAGCGTGTGTGGTTAACCGACACATCGATTGAGGGGTAAAAATTAAGGGTACCAAGTATATTTGCATGGTTATTCACACCTTGTTTTGTGATCCTCGGCATCTCAGTCACAAAACCTGAAGGGCATACTCGAGATTGAAACATGCCATTGGAAGTTCAATGAATTTCAAAAGATCTAGGAGTTTCAAATCCAATTAAAACCTAATAATTTATTTCGTTTTTCATGGTGGAAATTGGTGAATCGTCATTTACCTACCTTCAAATATTTTATAGCTTGGATTACGACATCCCTCTTCCAAGCTATAAAATATTGTGTTGGGTCCTAGCCTTAATATTTCATATTGGGTGTTATATTAAGGATTTAAATAAACTAACTTGAATTTCTCCCTTTGTAGATTTTGGTTTAGACAACAATGATCTTCCTAAATGTTATGGAACAAGCTTTCCTAATGAAGATGACTTCCTGAGTTTGGCTCATGGAAATCATTTTTCTCTTCCTCCTCCTCCTCCAATTATTCTCACAAGCTCAAAGACTTGAAAAGTTCAAAATTACTCAAGCCCTGCTTCCAATGAAACATGAAGATAGAAGCCCTGTGTGCACTCATGTCTTAGGAATGAAGTCACACATTGACAGGTTGAGAATGTTGAGTATCATCATCCCAAGGAAGTTGGCTATTGACTGGGTCCTTCAGTCACTTCCTAGTTCATATAGCAAGTTTATTAAAGACTTTTATGTGACAAATCACGACATGACCCTATTAGATCTTTCTTATTTGCTTATTGTTGCTGAATCAGAAATGATTTTGCACAATAGTCAAGAAAATATGGGTGGAAGGTCTACTTCTCAAACTTTAATGGATATGGACAATGGTAACATTGGAAGCCCAGAAAAACTTTCTCTTCCCAATGGAAAGGGATTGGCCTTGGTCAACCCGGTTGACCGGAAGGTAAAGAGAAAGTATAAGTCTGGAATAGACTTTTGTACCATTCCCGAAGAGTCTATATATTTTCATTGTGAAGAAAAAGGGCATTGGAGGCGAAGCTGCCCTTGCTACCTAAAGGATCTGAAAGGAATCAAAAAGTTTGACTCTGATTCAGGTAAGTCCACTATCTAACTTTGTTAAGTTCCTAATTATTGATTATCAATACATGATGTGACTGAGTTACATTTTGATGTTTGGCAGGATCAAGCAAAGGAAAGGAAACTTAAAGAAAAAGTATGTTGAATCTGATCGTCAAGATAGATTTATATCGCATGGTTGAAAATCAAAATTTTGAGCTACTACTTATTGGTTATGATAGATTGCTAGGAAATATGTAACATCATAGTTTTCATTTAAAGTTGCATTGTAAGGAAAAGTTTTTCCGCATTTTTATTATAAATAAATAAATTATTGATTTTATTTTAGTTTATATCTCCTTGCAATGAATTTTATTGAAAATTGATCTTTATATGTTTCTAGCAATAATGGAAATGTGAATTTGATTCTTTCATTTGTGGTAGTGTCTAAATTTACCAAATAAGGAAAGCTTCTCATCACCCAAGTTTTCAGTTGGATAGAAACTTGGAATCATACAAGTTATACAATATGATGAATGAGAAATTTCAGCTTTGGAAAATTAAGACCAATTCCTTGTTCACATTTATCTATGAGTCAAGTGAAGGACTAAGGGATCGGGTACACATTCTTGTGCACTAATCAAGGTCCAACACAAAAGGTTGATAAGACTATTTGTCATGATTTACTAAGGTTTAGTAAATATGGTTATACTTACAAGTTTAAGTATAATTCTAAAACATTGAAAATTTTCAGTGTATGGCAGGACGGATGAGAAGAATCAAGTTAGTGCATTCATATGGCTAAGAAGAGGAATCAAGAATTGCTGAAATGGTTATATCAAGAAGATGAGTCATACTTCGTTCCAAAAAACAATTCTTAGAGTCATACTCCAAGATTGTCACTTAAGCAACATATCTTAAAGAAAGGTTTATAACACTAGTCAAATGTAAGAGTAAAGTGTATCCCACTCTTGTACATTTGAAATTGGTAAGTTGTGATGTTTTGGATAAAACAGAGACCAACTTAAGGCCAATTGTGTGAAGTGTTTGTCTTGATAAAGAATCTACACTATCTCTTGAAAATTTGGCAGGTGAGTCTTATATGTCAAGAGGGCAGCCGGAGTCTTAAAGATCTTGGAAATACTTCTAGATCTAATCAAGAAGGAAAAACCTATAGTTTATTACCAGCACACGACATGAGGTTTATATCCTATCGTGTTGACATATTCCTATTTTGTGCCCATTCTAGTTAAAGTTGGCTTTGCATATAAGTTCTGAGAGTTCTCAATTGGTTGCATAACAGCTTGGAAGCAATGGCAGGCCCTAGTGCTGCCAGGTGGCAAGAAGTTAAGACTGCACAAGTTCAATCCATAAGAGTTTGGATTTGTCAATAACTGATGTGTGTAAAACTCACTTAGTTTTAATCCTACTTTAATTATCAAATAACACACAAAAGGCAGTGAACCTATCAATTGTGGTATACCTAAATAAGCAGGGTATCGAACATAGGGAACGACAAATTAAATTAAAAACTAATTCTATCTAAGTTGATTAAGCAAATAGGGGTTTTTTCTCTAGTTTTACAAGACTAGAAACTTACTAACTAAAACTAATTCAAGACTAGAAAAGGACAAATTAACTAGATTCAATAATGGGAAAGGAACTTCTGTTTAGTTCAACTCGGTTAACTTTATGGTTGATTTTAAGGTAATAGTGCAATGGATTAATTCTTTCGTTGGTTACCGATTCAAGTGATTAGGTTTATGTTCACTACCCTAATCCTTAGCAAATAAACTAATTCAAACAGTGGCCAATTGCTTAATTTAATTATATTTACTAGATTAATTATTCGGGTTAAGTTAGACTTGCAATAGCTAATTAATTCATTATTCTTAATTAACCTCTTGTTTGATGGTCATCTTACAAGCTTGCACATGAGTTTACTCAATTTCCTTATTAATCCTAGTTTCATGTTCATTAATTCTAGACATATGGTATAGTGGTCACATATCATATGAGGTTGATAATCAATAGATGTTCATGCTAATCAATTATCTTCCTATTAACAGAAAATTAACTATCATTCATACACAAGGTTCTTTAGCAAGCTAAAATAACAATTAATCACCAACTTGGAATTAATCCTACCAATCAATCAAACCATATTGTCAACTTTGTATTCCCAAACAGAAGTCTAAAGAATTTAGTTCATAACTAAGGTAAGATATTGAATAGAAGGGGGTATTCCTTTTTCCACTATAATTTTGAAAATGAACGTTTAAATGTCCTTCAAAAGTAAGTAAATAGATCCGACACATATAAAATGCGGTTAATCCCACCGTAGACCAAGCTATTATTCCAAAAATAGGTGAATACAACCAACTATCATTAAGAATTTCATCTTTGGACAAGCAAATTCAATGAATAGATAGAGTCAACGGTACGATAGACAGCGCTGCCTACACGCGAATTTGCTTCCGTTCTATTGATAGAGCTTTCACGTCTGCGCATATAATTTTTTTCCCTTCCATTCCGTTCTTACCATATCATGGGCAGTTGGGTTGGAATCCGTGTGATGGTTCGAAAGTGCTTTCAAATATTCTTCGCATCCCCAGAGAGATACATTGTTTCCATTGTGACCCTAAAACAACGGATATTGGAGAAGCTGAACGAGAAGAAATAGCCATATCCCTAGGGGCACCTTCGATCGATACTGCCTTAGACCCTGCCCTTGGTCCTAAACCTGCTTACCAAATGGTTAAACCCGTCTATAAATCTTTTACATCAAAATTCAAATAATTCGATAGATTGGTATGAATTTAGTAAAGATGCATTTTTTTCAGTCACAGCCTTGCTTCCCATTGTAATTGCCATTGTAGCACGTGTGTGGCCCAGCCCATAAAGGCCATGCGGACTTGACGTCATCCCCACCTTCCTCCAGTATATCACTGGCAGTCCTTCGTGAGTGCGGCACGCACCTTTTTGTTTGTTTCGGAGCCGTTTTGGCGGGGCGTACTAAACCCACTACGTACCACACCACCGGGCGGCTCGCCTGAATGCCCAGTCTTTCTCTGCCGTCAACTCGACGTCGTCGTCACCTGCAAGATACGGCCAAAAACTTGACTTTACTAACCAAGCGAGAAAAGGGTGGACAATTAGCTAGAGCAGCGGGTGCTGTAGCGAAACTGATTGCAAAAGAAGGGAAATCGGCCACATTAAAATTACCTTCTGGGGAGGTCCGTTTGATATCCAAAAACTGCTCAGCAACAGTCGGAAAAGTGGGGAATGTTCCCCCTTTGCTTTTCATGAACCGGTCCACTTTGCTAAATTGATCTGGAACATCTTTATTCCCACTGAGCATCAAAGTGCCTTCTACTCCTTGGCATTCACGGATTGGTTATGCAGCAATGCTTCTTGTAAAGATCTTAAGTTTGGTTTTGATTGCCAGTGGCGTACGACCTTATGTGCGATAGCATGGAATATTTGGGTTTGGAGGTGCCGAGCTGTTTTTGATGGAGACTTTAGCTCTTGATGGCACGGGCAAGACAGTTCATGAATGAATGGCGAGTTTTCTATTTACTAGAATATCTTTCCTGCGAAGGAAGCTTCTTTTTAGAATTTCTTGCGTGAAGAAATTGAATCAACGGCATCGAATGCAAGCTCTGATAAAGTTTGATTCTTCTTTATGGACTACAACGACCTAAAGTAGCTAAATAAGTAGTGAAAGTAAGCTCCTGGCTAAAATGAGTCTTGGTTCTACCCACCGGCAAGAATTTTTCGACCTGATTAAATGATTGTAGATTGGCTATTTCGGGGTTCCATGCCCATGGATTGCCTTATTATAGCTTTTTTGATTCGTCGGGTATGCCGGCTAAGAGAATCGCTTCTCGCCTTGCTTGCAAGAGTATAAGCAAGCCGTAGCATTTTGACCCAGATAGAACTCTTTCAATTCATGAGAGAAAGTGCTTTAGTAGCGATTTCCCTGTTCTAGTGCAAGACACAAGGAGAAGCACGAGCGGAGCGGTCTGGCTAAACGTGCAATGCCCCGTAGGGAGATCTAGCTTATTGGTCTAGTGCTTCCGGGTGCTTGCCAGTTCTGAACAGCCGGGTTCTGCAAGGAAGCATCTCGACAGGCCCGCAACCAGTGGTTGATGCCCCACCCGAGCTCTCCATACTCTATTTATCAAGGAGAGTTTTACCAACCCTGCCATCCTAGAACGTTAGCGTACAAGAGGGGCATTTCTCAATTGAGTTAGTCACACATGGAATCTCAGATGTGGAAGTTTACCAGCGGGGGTCCCGAGATATTCTATGATCAAAGGCTTTGTGGTTGTCACGAACTGGATTCGAACCAGCACCTCTGGGAGCAAAAGACAGGCCCAGCGAACTACCATTCATTCTGATCGCGACTTTGTTTACCCGGTTCCCCAGCTTGATACTTGGTGGATGACCCCCCGGTATCATTTAGCTTGAGCCGGGAACTCCTGTTTACCTTGAGACAGGTATTCTTTATTATAGATATCACCGTTCAAGCAGAAGACTAATCAGACTTTCTCTCGTCCAAAGCATGAGTGAACGGTCGATTCTCTAAGAGAGGATTTGTTCACAGCCGAGTCTGTCCAAGAGCTTGGGTAAGCATTCAAAGCAAAAGCAGTCTCCTTTCACGACCACTTTTCAGTATCAATGAGTGCTGCGGGAACAACAACCTTTTCTTCTTCTGAGTACCACTCTTGGGAAGAACATCCTTCCGCTAGCCTTAAAGCACCTAGCTCCTTAACCTTCCTCGTACTAGTGGATGAAAGACCTCGTCTGGGCAACCTATTTGCATCCTGTGCTGGTAACACCAGTTCGCATCTGGCTATTCCACTTCATATAGCAATTAATGGCATTCTCCAGTCCAATCCGATTCTGAAAAGACTGAGCACAGCCTGTTGGTTGCCTCTCCATCGGGGAAATCCAGCCTTTATAGTTCAGCTAGCCTATTAGGCGCTGTGTAAGAGCTCTATGCTCTCTATGGAATAGCGGTCAGTGCTGCTTGATTGACTGCTTTCAAGTTTGAAACTTGTCGGGCGAAACAGCGCCTTCGCCGCTAGATATATATCTAGCCCGGCATCTGTTCGTTTCGATTCAAAAAGTTTAACTTCGAACTAACCGGGAAAGCAGAAGCGGAACATACTTCAAGTTCCGACCCGCACGAAAGGCGTAACGATCTGGGCACTGTCTCGGAGAGAGACTCGGTGAAATAGACATGTCTGTGAAGATGCGGTTCGTTTGCGGTCGACGTTCCGGCAAAGTGTGTCCGTCGACAGCTGAATGTTTCGATACAAGTCGGATAGCGCGATAAGGCAGTTACACTCCTCCGCCTGGCATTCCAGTTCAAATACACCCAAATCATTGGTCCGGTACTAGATGTAGCCTTTCCGCCAGGCAAAATGCCTAATATTTATAACGCTCTGGTAGTTAAGGGTCGAGATACTGCTGGTCAACCAATTAATGTGACTTGTGAGGTACAGCAATTATTAGGTGGTATCCCGAGATTGAAGAGATCGAATTCCTCCGGGGAACACACGAAACAAAGATATGAACTGGGTAAATAGAAATGGAAAAGAGATGTTTCCAATTCATCAAAATGAGAAGATTTTTCTACATCCATATGATCTACTAAAGTAGATCGGTATTGCCCATATAATAAAAGCAGATCTTGGTCCATGGAATCCCAAGAAGGTAAGAACTCCAACCTGTCCGATGCTTCTTCGGCCAAATACGATATACAAGTGGGCTTGCGCATAACCCCTGTTTAGCTTTCTCTTTAGCCTATGAGGTTTGATGACAGACCGTGGTAACTTCAGAAGCTGAAGAGGAGATGACCTTAGAAGATTCTATTAGAAGTATCTAAAATCATAGGAAAATTCCTGGATAGCCCGGTAAGAATGTGGAGAAGAACCAAAACGGAATGGTTCCGCTTACTTAAAACTAAGAGGGGATGCCGCCTACTACTGAAAGACCCGTTTTTGCAACAGTTGCGTTCTTCTATGCAAGACGAAGACTTAGAAAGAACAAAGAAGTTTGGATCCGAAAAAGTATGCTTAGGCAGTTCTTTCGCTGAGCACAAGAGAATAAAGAGGCATTTTTATCATTTCAAATCGATATTCTTATCGAAGAGAAGGAACGAAAAAACCCTAAATCTTACTACTAGAAAAAGAAGTCCTATAGTTTACAACTCTTCTTTCTATAGTAATTTGACCTCTTGCTCCACCCATCAGTCTTCTATGAAGAGAAAAAGAAAAAGCTCTTCCCTATCTACTCATTATTCGGAGGTGAATCATAGAACACTAAAAGCTGTGCTATCTTATGGACCTAACATAGGTCACATCCCTCACGTGCGCCAAGAGCACATTCGATAGCATCCTCTTAAGGTTTCAAGATCCAAACCTTCTTCTTCTTAGCGGAAACGCATGGGTACATTCCAAAAGAACTGGTATTCGCACATCTTTACCCTTGGCCATGAACCTCCTTTGGATTTTTCATTTACTCAACTCTTCCTCTTTCAATCCGAAACGAAAAAGAAGAAAGGAAGGACTCACTTATCAGATTCCTTTGTGGAAGACAGAATTTTTTCTGAAGAATTCGCCATGATACCTGGCTAGAGATCTCTTTATCAAAATCTTCGGAACAAATGGTTGCCCTTGAAAATGGGTGTTTTTTTGTGGAAACTAAGACTAATTAAGAATGCCATTGCTGTTGATAGCAGTTTTCGGGGCAGTCTGGACTAGATTGATTAGAAGTCAAGTAATCGGAACTTGAACAAGGAAGGGGACATGGAATGCCTTCTTTATCGCTCTCGCCTCTGAACCCAGCGTCCAAGTCCACACATTCATCGGATGGGGCTCACTCATCAACAACTAGGCCTCGCCCGCTGCCAGGAAGATTCGATCCCAATGACCGCCTCGCAAGACCTCTGTACTTTTTTCTTGCCTTTCCTTATTTGGATTTCCTGAACGGGCTTGCTCACTCGCGGAAGAATTCAAGGTTTTGCCTTGCTTGCTGCTTGCTTACGAGGAAGGGTCTAAGCAGACATTTCCACTTCCGTTAAAGTGGACCCTGGAGCTTTCTGTCTCATTCGACTTAGCCGCTAATACACTCAATGCTCAGCCTAGCTTCATACCGATATGTCAGATCTCTCCCCCAGTCGTCCGCCAAAAAGTGGCGGAATGCTCTCGAAACCAATTCACTTGAGTGAGACAGAGGAGAGTGGAATTTCGTGTGTAGGTTTATCAGGATACAACCAAAGACGGTTGGCCGAGAAAGACCAAAAGAAGACTTCCTTCATCACGGGGCGGGAAACCTTCTGTGCAAAGGTCATGCCATTCGGCTCGGCCTAAAGAATGCCGGAGCAACCTACCAGAGGGCTATGACGGCCATCTTCCATGAGATGATGCATAGACTATGTGGATGACATAGTAGTCAAATCCAAGACAAGGGTCAATCACATAGAAGTCCCCCCAATTAGTCTTCGAGAGGCTTAAAAAAGCAAAGAACATACATAGAAGGCAGATGAGAGAAAGCGCTCGATGAACGATGATTGAAGATTGCAGCATCTTTTTGATAAAGACAGCATTAGACCTGTACATTTTTGAAGCAGAATTCGGCCAGCGCGTCGACCTGGTACAAAATGGCCATCTTACTGAATCCGAAAGGTCGACTACGACAAAAACGTAGTTATTCCCCCTTGAATTTAAGAGATAGGGCCGGAATATGTTTGGCTGTTCAATAGCCAATTCCATTTCGGTTCATTTTGGTATGCTGGGAAGATGAAGAGATGAACTTTGGAATTCAGTTACAGAGAAATTCAGCAAAAAGCTTTCGGGTTGGAAAGGTGCCCGCCCTCTTAGGTCAAGCTGGTAAGGCCTTGTTTTTAATGAAATCCACTCTTCAAAGCTTGCCTTTATTCCCTCCTTGTCCAAGCTAGACGCTTCACCTACCTGGCCCCAGATAGAATGAGTTTTCCTAGCCCTAGTCTTACTAAGAGGTTGAATTGCTCTATAGGATAGTAGGCGAATGAATCGCATTAGTGCAATTTGGCTCGCTGAATCGCCCAGCGAACAAATAACCTCCTTGCTTTCTTAAAAAAAAAGCAGACCCGCGCGAATCGCGTCTTCGATCTTGCATATAAATAAATGAAAAAAATCTTTATTTATTTATCAACCGGGTCAACTGACGCCAGCATCACCACTACGAAAGCTCTTCTCCACGGCATATTTTGACTCTGATCTTCGCTTCCTTCATTCGGTTATGCAGGTCTCTTTTGCTCCACCACCTCAGGTAACCTTACCACAGTCTCAGCGGGTTCGCCCGTCTCCACCAAGAACATAACCAATACAGGGAACAAGGGAATACCGGACCATATCTGCTTTTGCGCCATGACAATCTCACTCGAATTACGGGGACCTTCATCCTGGTGTGATCCGAACGGATCTTGACAGCTGACTACCGCTAAAAGTCAGACTACGAGTACACATTGTATGATTGAAAACTGCCGCTGCATACTACCCGGTAATTGCAGGTCTGACTGATGCCTTCTCTCCAACAGCTGCTTCAATCAATGTGAAGTCTGACTACGAGGCCTCTTAGCCCGCAGCTGACTACTTATTGAAATGAAAGACCGAACATTCGGGAACTTCAAAAGCTTCGCGGGGGACGCGACATCCAATTGTAGCTTAATCTTAGTATTTTGGAGTACACTTGAGGTCACTCCCCTATTTCCAAAGGAAGAAAGAAAAGAGGAAAGCTCCTTTTCTATTTCCTCTGCTGTTGGTCCCGGCGGACGCAGAGTTAAGTCCAAATCGAGTTGGGCATTTGAGGAACCCCCCTCTCCTGCACATTCTGCGTGTTCGACCAACCACTCAGAGCAAAGGTCAAGAAGACAACACAGAGTGGAAATGGTCCAAGTGATCCCAGGTACCCATGAATTCCTACACTTATTATAGTGGAAATGCCATAAAGCGCGAACCAAGATCCGTGAGACGAAAACCAAAACCAAGACAAGTAATAACAGGAGATCATCGTGGATGTTTAAGTCTAAATCGAACACTAAATAATAAAAGAATTGAAAACACCACTTGAGAAGCTTTACTTCTAGCAAAGTTGCTAAAATAGTAAAAATAAGAAGGACTTAAAATGAAACCAAAAAGGAAGCCATGATTTTATTATATATCTTTGTCATTCGCTCCTTGCTCGCGGAGCGGCATACCGAAAAGAAGATAGGATTTGAATCGATGACTTAAGCCCTTGCGCTATTCCCCCCTGATCGCATCGTAGATAGCAGTCAGAGTCAGTACGCTTTCTATTCTCTATAGGAGCCGTATGAGGCGGAAGCTCCACGTACGGTTTTGAAGCCGAGCCTTTCCAGCAATGAAGTAGGTGAAGTGGTTGGATTTTGTGAGCTATTCCCACCACTGCTGGATGTGATTCCAAGAGCCGAACGAGAATGAATACCACACAGAAAAGTCAAGACCAGGCTCCCTAATGGAATGTTTAACCGATCCATTCCGGATCGACCGAATTGGTACGGAAGTTGTAACATGGGAAAACCACGGAAAACACGACTTATTTGAATAACCCGGTGACCTATCTCTGTACCATCCCTCTACAGACTGACTTGAGATAAAGAAGAAAGAGAAAGACTTTCTGCGACAACTCCTATTACTACTGGGGTAGCTCCCGAACCTTCTTAAACTTCTTCACTCGATAGATTCCTCATCTATACCTTTTGATGGGAAAAGAAGGTCTCGAGCTCCAGTTAAATCCGGAATGCGATTTCGCATCGACGATTCCAAGCTACAATTGCGGGTAAGGGGGGGCGGCCCCGCTTCATCCACCCTTGGGATCGAAGAACGAGCCGATGTGCCTTCCATTTCCGGTTCGGGAGAGGGCTCTGTCAACACTTTCATCTCGAACGAATCCTCCGTCCAGGAGGAACCAGAATTGGAAGGGATTATTCCCCCACCCGACGGACTCATCATATAGATTTCGACCCCACTAGCGAATAAAGCCCTCGCAGCAAAACCAATGCTAGTGATGATATTGATGCTAGTGACGATATCCTTGATATGGAGCTGGAACTGCTAACTAGAATGAATGCGCTAACTATGGCTATGATGCCTGAAGATGAAGACCTACTTTATATCACCCTTCAATTCGAATTAGCAAAAGCAATGTCTCCTTGCATAATATGGATTCCAAACATTCATGATCTGGATGTGAATGAGTCGAATTACTTGTCCCCAGGTCTATTAGTGAACCTTCTCTCAAGGGATTACCGAAGAACCGAAAGAGATGCTGGTATAATATGGGGTCTCCCCCTCCAGCGGGATCAGAAAAGGTTGTATTAAAGTTTCGATCGATTAATACGGTTGCGGAAACCAGAGAAAGTCGTTGAAGCATAGAAATAGATTCGCGTCGCCTACTTGCTGAAAGCACAAATGGAATGGCCGATCATGAATTCTATGAAGTTTTTAAGACCTTCACTTTTGACTTCATAATGAATTAAATGATAATAACAGCAAACAAATAAGTTCAAGTTGCTTAATCATGTTGACAAAACAAAAGAATTAAGTAGAATGGTGAAATTATGCCTTAATTACTCCCGGAATTGGATTCTAGCTTTCTTGGTCGACTTCTAGGGTTCTTCTGGGTTCTTATTCGCAGCTAAGCACTTCTGAAACTTCCCAGAATTCTCCCTTCTCGATTTGTGGAGTTATCTTTATATATGCGTTCCGACTCGTCGAGTCATATGGTGACTCGTCGAGTCCCTCTCACATTCTTCGTAATCCGATAACTATCTGGACTTCCGAATCATTATCCTTCTAATTCTGCGACCGTACTCGTCGAGTCAAGGCTCGACTCGACGAGTAGAAGCCTTTTTATGGGTGTTTTCTTTCTTCATTCCACTCTTGAGCTCCTAACCGCTTCTCTTGCTTCCTTTCGCTTCCGAGCTTCATCTTTGGACTGAAAAACATAATTTAACACTTTTAAGTGACTTTTGTCCATAATATGCAACAATTTAGCTAATATATGAATAAATAAACTACACTTAATGCACACTAAATATGCACATATCAAAATACCCCACACTTGTCTTTTGCTTGCCCTCAAGCAAAACTGCATTTTAACACATTAGAATCATATATAATAACTCCAATCTAACCCAACCATTATGCCAAGACCGCAACGCATGCATTTGTGTCTAAAATTTTTCCAAAAGAACCCCCCATATTCCAAATACTCACAATCCTCATAAACATTCGCCCACTCACCCCGAACTATGCTCATTTTATGCAACCCTCCGAATCCATCCTCAGAAAACCTCTTTACCCTCAAGGTATTTTTAATTGAGCAACCCAAGCATACATATTCTAGAATTACAACTTTTCGATACCACTATGGAATTCTTTGAATTCTTCACTTGCTTGATAATTTGATCTTTGATATCTTTGAATTCACCAACTTGTATTGACTTTTGGTATCTTCAACTTTTTGGATTTCTTGAAATTTTGATCTTTAGACCTTCACTTCATTTGCTCCAAAATTCTTACAAATTTTCTTGTAATTCTCTCCCTTTTTTTTTACATGTATACCTCACTTTTTTTTCACTCAAATCCCTACATGCTTAAGCAAGGGCGCTCAATCTCAACCTTTATTGGCTAATGATAAAAATTTCCCTGGATACATTTTAGGTTTAGGCTGCTAAACATATTGCATCCCTCAGGCTGAGCAAGGTCGTGTTTTTGTCTCGTGATTTCACTGAAATAAGGAAGCCACAAATGCACTAGAACGTATATAGGCTCAACTAAACATTTGGGTTTTCATGCAATTATTAACACAATTCTAATATGGAATCCTAAGTTTTACCAAAATTTTCTAAATTAAATCCTAAATAATACTTTTGGTATGCAAATTTTTTTTAAAATTGACTATTATGTAACCAACCCCCTACCCCACACTTATGTGATGCAATGACCTCATTGCATATTATGCATAAAAACAGAAAAATAAAGAGGGAATTGGAACAAACTCCCCTGGGATAGCAGTGGATAGGTTGATCACTCTCATTTAAGCTCCAACTTCAATAAACTTTAGACATGGGAACATCCCATCCATGTCTCGTGTGTTTCGTCTCGTGTGGGTCGCGCCAAATATGCGAAAATCGGTGTAAGATCTTCAAGAATGGATATGGAATTAGAAGGAAGCAAGTGGTATAAGTATTAGCATCAAATCAGCAGTCGTTCGGCATAAAAATGAACGACTCGTCGAGTCTTATGATGGACTCGTCGAGTAGCAGCGCGCCTTCTCAGAATTTGTGGAAATACACGGCTACTCGTCGAGTCAGTTTAGTGCACTCGATGAGTTGGCCACTGAACGAAAAATATTGGTATGTGGCAACTGTTTTAGCCTCTAAAAACTTCTTTAACCCTTCCTCACATGCGGACTCAATTGCTCATACCCCTAGGACCGGACTCGACACTTTGACGTTAAAAACCCGCTTCCTTGACTCGCTCTCACTCGCAAAAACATCCATGCTTTACATCTCTATACCATCCTAAGCAAGCAATCATAATTCAATCCTGAAAAATAACTAAAGCAAAAACCATTAAACATAATAAAATCTCAAAGCATACACACCAAAAAAAATAAAACAAAACAAAATAAAAATTGTTTGATTAAAAACACAAAAACATCAAAATCAATCTTCATCCTCCTCATCATCATTGTTGGCTCCACCTCCCCCGACTCCGCTTCGTCGCGAACCAATCCTCTCATCCCAAGATGGAATGAATGGGTAATTCCCACCATCAATATGTGGAATATTGAAGTGGTCAAAAAGTCGTATGTGGGATTGGTTGCTAAAGTTCAGCTCCCTCGCCATTTGATCCTGCATCCTCCTCATCTGTAACATCCGGATTTTACCAGGTAGCTTGTAATCTAATTTTTTTGTTATATTGTGAGAGGGACTCGGCGAGTTGGAGCTCAGACTCGCCGAGTAGGGACGCGGGATGGAACATTGGTGCGCGCCTGGACTCGGCGAGTCCAGGATATGGACTCGGCGAGTCTGCGCTGTGTAATGAAACCCTAAATCTCCGGGTTTGAGGCCTATTTAAAGGGCCTTATGGCCGTCATTTGTGCTCACCCAACCCTCAGTGAGTGTCCCTAGTGTTCTTGAGCGATTTGTGAAGAGAAGGGAGCCATTCTTGATCTTGTGTGTGTTATTTAGCAAGAAGAAGGAGACCCTAGGCAAGAGGAAGCAAAGGAGGTTGCTATTTCGTGGATTTGGAGCTTAGATCATCACTCTAGAGGTATTATCTCTGACCATTTTCTGTTTAGTGAAGCTTGTTGCGATTTAGGGTTTGTTGAACCCTTTTATGGCAAGATTTGGTGTCCTTTTGGTCCCTTATGAGGTTGAAACCATAGATCTGGACCCTTAGAGGTCCAGAGTGTCCCTTTACCCAAGCTTTTTGGGGATCAATGGAGGCTTTCGATTGGAATCCTCATGCCTTAGGTCAAAAACTCCATTATTGAGCTATAGGGTGTGTTATGAGCACCAAGATAGGAGCTTTACGTGATGAATCAGTCGAGGGAGGCCAGATCTATAGTTTTTGGAAGCAGATCTGACCTTAGAAGCGAGTTTGAGTGGTTGCATGGCATGGACTCGCCGAGTCTGTTCATCCGACTCGGCGAGTAGCTTGAAGATTGCCTTGGGACTGCTCAATGAGTGGTCCAATCGAGTCATGGGTAGACTCAGTGAGTCAGGGTGAGTTGGAGAGGGATGACGAGTGGACTAAGTCAAACTTGGACTCGCCGAGTTGTCCTTGAGACTCGGCGAGTTGAGTCGGGGTGGCCCCGCGATTCATCCAGGTGAAACTCGTCGAGTAAAGGGGGGGATACTCGACATGTAGTAAGAGGATTTCAGAGGGTTGGTGAAAACGTCTAGACTCGCCGAGTCGCCATGGTACTCGCCGAGTCCGGTCAGAGTTGACCATTGACCGTTGACCAGAGTTGACCCGTGTTGACTTCTTATAGATAGTCAACCTTAGAGATATAAAGTGTTAATTAGAAACGTATAATTTTATAGGAGGATTAGAGCTCGGAGGATCGAGCACGAGGGATTTCCAGGATTCGTGAGATACCGAGATACGCGAGGTGAGTCTTCTCACTATACTTTACCTTGAGTAGGTAACCAGAGCTATTTGATGGGGTATTTGTTTGCTATGTATGTTATGTGTTGTACTGCATGATTTCTATGTGATTTATGTGGTGCATGTTTATCAGAGTTAGAACCTGAGGGTTCACAGAGTTTGGGTGCACGGACCCACAGAGTTATAGCCTAGAGTGGCTAATATGTGTTATATGTGGTATTTTGGGGAACTCACTAAGCCTTGTGCTTACAGTGTTGATGTTATTTGTTTCAGGTACTAGTGACGACCGCAGGAAGGCGCCGGCTTGATCCGTACACACACACGTTTGGAGCTTGACGTTATGATCTTGGGATTTGTATTGTTTTGTTGGACAATTAGAATGGCTGTGATAATGAATATTGATGGAATTATGTTTTATAAAAATTGAAAAAAATTTGGGTTAAATCTTCGGTGTTACATCATCTCTACATTGTACCAATCCATTGGTACGTCTTCATTCTCGACCGGAATCACTGGCGGCTCGTCCTCCACATCCCGTTCTCTTCTTGATCTCACCCTCCTTCCCGGTGCTTCGAGACCAACAACGGGGTCATCATTTGGGAAGACATAATGGCCACCACCATAGTCTTCACTTATCCGTGCTCTTCGGAAAAGAATGGGATTAAACGGGGGTGTCGGAATCAATGTCATGAAGTTCCAGGCACCACGGTTCATCAACCCGAATGAATTAGCCAATCGAGTGACAAACATTCCTCCATTGATACGATAGGTTTTGCGATCTTTGACCGCACCCTCCGAGAGGTATGAAGCAATACACCACGGGATGTTGCAAAAGACGCCGGGTGTTATTATGCTCCATAGGTAGAAAACGTCAAGGTTGGAGACCTTGTCATCGTCTTTCCTTTGGTTGATGGTGGAGGAAATAAGGCAGTGAATGAGGCGGTGAGTCGGGGATCGGATGCTCCCTTCTTGTGCAGACTTTGGGATGTAAACTTTATTTCCTATGGTATTCCACCAACCCGTGCTTGTAACTCCATCGGGGAACACCATGTGAGTGTTTGCCAAAAAGGCCCGAAAGATGTTTGTTGACACCAAGGGTTGATCATAAATCCCTAGTCGGCAGGCAAGGTCCACCACCGAGCATTGACGATACTCGCCCCCAAGACAAAAAGTAAAGCTCGCCGGATGATACACATCCACTCCCCCGGTAAAAGATACCGTGGAGAAAAACTCCAAGCAAAGCTCTAAATAAACCGGCTCTTGTATGCGGAAGACCCGGCTCCACCCATCGCAGATCATTGTCTCGCCTTCATGTTGGAACTCCTTCAAAAGGTAAGGAGCTAATTCTTCTTCATATCTAACACTTTGCAGCCACTCCCAATCAATTCTGTTCGGCACATACACCTCCTTCTTTTTAATGTCGGAGAGCTTCTTCTTCCACTTCCTCATTGTTGAAGCGGATTCAATTTGCGGGAAATTTAACCATGGAAACTCCCCTTGGCTACCACTAGAAGATTGTCCTCTTCTGAACATAATTTCTGCAAAACATATACACAAAACACAGAATATAATTAAAAACTGGATTGTCTCTGTAAATCGACTGGACTCGTCGAGTCCATGCCCGACTCGGCGAGTCGCGCAACCTGCACGAGTCGGTCGACGGGTCTCATAAAATTGGACCATTAAACCTGTAAATTCTTTCAAGGGTTTTGTCTCAACACTTAGTATTGATGTTTTAAGGCCAAAATAAGCATGCAAAACAACTTAATTCATGAGAAATCAAAACCCTAAAAATTTAGAACTTCTCAAAAACGGGTTTTTCATGCAATTTCTACCTTGGATAGCCTTATAATCATGCTCTTAACATAAAATAGGAAGAAATTTGATACCTTTTTGGATTGTGCTTAAGAATTTTGGAAGATCTTGAAGAACTTGATGAATGCTTGAGAGAGAAGTTGCAAAAACGGCCCGTCGAGTGTATATGTGAAACTGATTCTTTAGGGTTAAAACCCTACTTACCCAATGTAAAATTAATTTTGAAATTATTTTTTTTTTGTAAATACGACCGACTCGTCGAGTCGTGGTCAGACTCGCCGAGTCCGGTCGCGAAGTCAAATACTTTTCTCAAATCCATGTGGACTCGTCGAGTCGTGGTAAGACTCGGCGAGTCAATTAAAAATTTGCATAATGTTCAAAAATTTTCTGTTTATTATGAATCATTTCACCCCACACTTAGGCTATGTACACTCTCAAGCAGACATGCCCGATGATTTGGCACATTATGAATAAAAACGAAGGGAATATATAAAAAAAAAAAACTAAAAGAAAAAGAATGCAAACTCTATATAACGGGTTGCCTCCCGCCAAGCGCTTCTTTTTGAGGAGTCATGAGCTAGACTCCTTCCCATCTACGTTTTGTCATCTTCGAGCATCGGGAATGCACGCCTAGCTTTTTGTGATTTGTACTTGGTCTTGTAAGTGTGGAGCTTTATCTTGTAAGCCTTTTTTAATTCATCTCTTTTTCTTTTCATTGCTTCATCTTCAGCTGCTTGGCTTTGCCTTTTCCTCTTTTTCTTCTTCACCCCCTTCTTTTCCACCGTCTCTTGAACCTCCTTTTCTTTAAATTTAATAACTTCACATTCCATGATGGTCCGTGCTCTAGGTTTAGTGGTAAATTTGTGAGCAGCTTCCTCCTTCCTTTCCTTTATTCCTGGATCCTTTCCCGTGCTTAACCCTTCCTTGAATTTGACCGTATCAAGACATGCAACATTGGCGTATTGAACTCCCCTTTCCTTTCCCTTTTCTGCTGTTTGTTCTTCTAAAAACTCCTGTATATTGCTGAAAGCTAAGGTATGTAAAGGACTAGTAACAAGCAGATCCAGGTCGGCCAAGTGTTTGCCCAAATCGACTGGACTCGTCGAGTCCATTGAAGTGACTCGGCGAGTCGGTACGAATTCCCACGAATCTTGGGTTTCTTCTGAGTGAGTTCCTTTCAGTAGCTTTTCCAGTTCTTCCAACTCCTTGTTGACATCTCCTTCTTCTTCAGAGTGCATCACAAACTTGCTTGGATCTTCTTTCATCAAATGCACAAGCTCTTTTTCTCTTCTTGCTTGATTTCTGGAATAGCTTTAAACTTCACGGCCTCATCACCCACTCTCAATGTCAATGTAGACTCACTTATATCAATTAAGGCACACGCGGTGTTCAAGAAAGATCTCCTCAAAATGATTGGAATTTCGGGGTCTTCTTCCATATCAACAACCACGAAGTCTACTGGGAATATGAATTTGTCAACTTTTATAAGGATATCTTCGCAAACGCCTTTTGGATGGATTATTGTCTTGTCCGCCAAATGGATCTTCATATGCACCGGTTTTGGTTCTGGTAGATTTATCTTCTTATAGAATGACAAAGGCATCATATTGATGCTTGCCCCCGAGTCAGCCAATGCTCGTGTGAAGATCTCAACTCAAGGAGATACCTTTTCACGGGAGAGATCATGAAGACACCTATAAGCACTTGGATGAAGTAAATGATGTGGCGGATTACTTCAATTTACCTAATGTACCCCGCGAGATCCAGTTACTACGCATTCCACTCTTGAGCTCCTAACCACTTCTCTTGCTTCCTTTCGCTTCCGAGCTTCATCTTTGGACTGAAAAACATAATTTAACACTTTTAAGTACCTTTTGTCCATAATATGCAACAATTTAGCTAATATATGAATAAATAAACTACACTTAATACACACTAAATATGCACATATCAATAACCTTGTCTTGTGATTACGGTTTTGACAAATTCACATGGATAGGGATACATACACCATAAAATCTAAGTGTCATAAGGTTTCTCTTCGATTCATGAAATTGATTGAGGAAACACTTTCACTAAGTAGATTTTAACTTGATAGCAATTGGGATATTTGCATTCTCAAAGTCATTAGTGGAGCATGTATGGTTAACCGGCACACTAACATGGACTTGTAAGAAATGACAAAGGTCTAAACAATTGAGTCTATGATTACGACATCCCTTTTGATAGTTTTGAAATTTTTTAGACACACATGTGTGCTATCTAAGGAAAGGTGTATGATTTTGATAAAGTTATATCAAATCATCTCGTATTCGAAATATGAACTTTGGTAAGAAGGTCAATTAAGTATTGATTTCTAGAAGTCCAACAGATTTTTGAGTACATGTCAAAGCTAGTGGGAAAATAAGCTTCATGCTAATAAGCATCATGGAAGTGGGAGCATGATATTTATAATAAGTGTTGTAAGTTAGCAATGTTAATTATAGAAAACAAAGGTTTCAATTGGGAAAAAGTTGTTTTGCCATAATTAAGGGAGAGGAAATTATACTTCACTTTAATTCTAAAAGCTTAGATTGAGGTTTTAATCATATTTAGTCAAGGATATATATATATATATATATATATATATATATATATATGAATTTCATGTTGGAATGGCTCAACATAAGGAAAATCTATATATAGGTCTATTATTTGCGTTCTAAAATTCGATTATGATTACGACATCCCTTTTCATAATCTGAATTATGAGAAATTGGCAAATAGAAATAGAAATATTATAGCAAAAGACTGGTCTAATATCATGTCTTTATGAATCGTGTCCCATATGCTTCGGATATAGGATCGATTACATGTGCTATAAGGTTCATCTGTTCTAAATTTTTCCAAATGCCCAGAACATTAAGAGCGAAAAGTACTAGAACTAGATATGGCTAATTTGATTAAGCAATTGTCGAGGACAATTTAAATTTACCAAAGATTAGTTGCTCAGGGATAGTTGGAAGTATAGTGTCAATTTTGGAAGGACCATAATGCCATATTCTGGAAAGAGGCAACTCTTGTTCAGGAGTTATAGTCAAAAGGGGAATATGGAAATGTTCGCATAGGTGGAAGGTATTCATTAAATCTGTGTAAGATTAGGAAACTTAATGCAAGAAGAATGTTCAAAGGCAATGAACTTTGAATATAAGACTTCGATTTTATGGAGTTGATCTCCATTGGAATACTCTGTAATGTCTGTTGACAAGTCTTTGTGACTTTGTGCATAACCATTACAAGAGGACCAATGCATATAAGTTTAGAATCTAACAAATTTAAGTAAATGGCAGGAATTTCGAATTCTTGCATTTGCGGTAAGGATTTGAGATTGTGAAATGAGTATCACTGGAATTATGTTCAATCGATCTATTTCACAAAGTAAAGATCATAGAAAAACTTAGTATGCATACTTAGTGTATGGCATAACTAATTTTTAGACAAACATAGTGTGCATACTTGGAGTATGACATGACTAGTGTTTAGAAAAACATAGTGTACATGCTTGGAGCATGGGACAACTATTGTTGTAATTCAAGTATAAAGTTGATAGTTTGAAACAGTACGCAATGAATGATGGGTAATCAATATGGTGATAAATAAAAGGTGTTTTTTTATATTCATAAGTTCTGAGACCATATTGGATTCGATTATTCTTGTGCTTCACCTTGCATGTTTTGACTTCCAGAATAACTAAATCGCTCTTCCTGAATGACTAAGTTATTCAAACCATCCACAGTCGGTCATATGTTGGAAGTAGATATGAATCAAGACTGTCATGGGTTGGATTGTAGAGGTCTAAGATGTTGGACAAAGTGGTGCTACAACACTCATGAGTGCTCATAAGTTCTGAGTATTGGATTCAACCCACGCTCACTGGTATCACTTCATGGAATTTATCTCGAGTGATAGTGAGACGGTAATGTCATATAAGTCTTCAAACCTAGAGATATGACTTGTTGCCTATGAGTTGGTTATACATTGATCATACGAAACCGCATTGGTAACTCGATGTTATAAAACGTGCATTTGTGTATGATTCAACAAGTCGAAGAACAAGCATATGAGTCGAAGTTTATCCGTTCCTTCTTGGATTAGAAGCGATATCTGGGACCCTCGATGATTTTGGGTTGACCCATGTATCGGGCCCGGTCAGAACTAAGTTGATCTGTTCACTTAAGTTATATGTCAAACAAATCGGAAATCGGGAAACAAACTGCTGGATAATAAGTAAGACATTGTTCCATGTATTTGTCTGGCTGATATCTAGAACAGAGGATTATATGATCACTTATCTTAAATGGAATATCATCGCTATCTCAGTTCCGCGAAGACCTTGAAAGATCTATGATTGTTGATCGCTTACTGAAGTTATTCTTGCAGATATAGTTATTAGACTTATCCAAGTGGGAGACTGTTGGATTAGGTGTCTAAGTTCATAACTATTATGGGATGTACTTGACCCGATCAACATGGTCCATTTGGGTTGCATGGCATCAAGCATTTGGATAAACGAAAATGAGAGAAATAACACTTATGGTTTATTAATATATTGTAAGTTTTAATATATTAATAATAATATTATTTAATTAGTATTGATCAAGAATTAATCTAGAATTAATTAAGTGATCAAAAGGAGACTAATTAAACATATGGGTTGATTGTGTAAATCGTATATACTTGTATAGTGGGCTAGATGCTCCATGGATTATCAAGTTGGGCTAAGGTCCATTGGATGCTCCATGGGAGTTACAAACCCATGGGTCATGGAAATGAAGAGTCATGTCACGTTAGGGTTTACATGGTGTAACCCTAATTATAACACACTATATAAAGGATATGAAGCTCACCAAAATCGGTTACTAGATGCAAGATATAGGGCATAGCCGATTCTAAGTGTGTGATATTTCTCTCAAGGTTTATTCCAAGTACATTTGGTGTTGTGATAGACATTTGAGGCATCACACTTGGGTGCTAGGCTCATAAGGTTTTCAAGGAATCCAAATCACTACAAGGTATGTTTTCTTACTATCTTTTATGATTAAAAGTTCCCTTGTATGCTAGATAGGTTAAGAACCTTGGAAAATCAATTTTGCATGTATCATAGATAAAACATAGATCCAGGGTTTCTAGGGTTTCATGTACACCATAGCAGTGTTAGAATGCTCAAAACCCATCACTTACACCTAGTGCCACTGGAATCCCCACATGATCTTCCTATCGTGCGAACCCCCACACGGTCTTTACAATCAAGAGATGATATACAAACCACACAAGCAAATATACTAGAATGCCATGGAAACCTTCCAAGGTCTTACATATTAGTGCCTTGGGAACCCCCCGAGGTCTTTTGTGCGAGTATCACAACTAACTAGCATATCAAATATCCCATAACCAACTAATCGTAACTCATAACAATAATGGGCCAGCCTTCGTGCCTTCGACCCATGGTATGGTGAGGAGACTTACCTTTCGTGAATACTGAACGGACAAGATTAAATCAGATAGCCCCACACACTGCTCCAACTCAACTGCCTATAATCATTATGTGATTAGCTTGTCACAATTCCAAAATACCATAAATGCCCTCAAAGTCAACCATGGTCAAAGTCAAGGTCAACAGTCCATGTTGACCTCAACTCGTTGAGTGCATCCAGCAACTCGTCGAGTTACCTGAGTATTTGTCAGCTCGCCAAGTTACCTGTGTAACTCATTGAGCTCCTCAATGTTTAGAAGACTGAAAACTCTTGTAGATCAAAAACTCCAATCCTTCATTGAAATCACTCTAAATCTTGAAAACGGGTAAACCCTACCGGACTCGTCGAGTTGGCTAAGGGACTCGATGAGTTCCTTCAGTCCATTTTGTTTTCAGACGGTTTTAAGCTACCAAAAAGCTCCAAATTACAGATCTAGCCTCCTAAGGCATGATTTCCACATAAAGATGCAAACTCTACGTGCATGCAAGCTCTTAAGTGCCAAAACCAAGATAAGTGAGGGTTTTGAGCCAAAGAGAAGGGCCAATGCTTGATAAATTCAGTGACTTTATAACTCTAATGACTTAGAGGAGTCCAGATCTGATGTTGCAATTCCAGATCTTACCCAACACTCGAAATGCTTCACAAATATACTAAAAATGGCCTAAAACCCAAGAAAAAGGGGATTAAATGTTAGAATGATTAAGGTAACAACTTGTTACCTTCAAATGGGTGCCCAAACGTTGTAGATGCTGGATCTACAATCTCCTTCCCTATCCAAGCTTTTCAACCTTCAAACTCCTTCAACAAAGTGCACTAAAACCCCTCTCTTAGCCTCTCAATCACAAGGAAACAACAAATAACGGATTAGGTTTTCTTCTCTGGGTAGTGAAGTGGTAAGGGAGACCACAAGAGGCGGATTAAGTCCTTTATATAGGTTGCAAACCCTAAATATTAGGGTTTTCCTTTACAGCGCCTACTCGTCGAGTAGGATCTAATTCTCGCGTCCTCATAAATGATCTCTACTCGATGAGTTTGAGCTCCCCAAATCGTCGAGTCCTAGCATAAAACTCTAAAAACTCGAAAAATTAAATGATACCTAGAACACGTGTTACAGTTTTACAAGAAGTCTTATGAAAAAATCATATTCTTTTCTTGTATTTTGCATGTGTTTATCGTACATGTAAGATGTTTTTTTCGTAGACTTAACATTTGCAGAAAAAAAATATATTTTTTATTGTATTTTCAAAGGTCTTCTTGTAAAAGTATGGTATTTTCACATGTCCCAAAACTTATGATTTTATTGTTATTTTGCATTTTTTTTATCCTAGATCTAAGGGTTTTTTTTTTTTTTTTTTTTTTTTTTTTTTTTTTTTTTTTTTTTTTTTGGAGACTTAACATTTGCACATCAAATACAATAAATTATGTTTTTTTTGTATGTTTATGGCTTTTCCTATGAAAATGTAATTTCTCAGCAAAAATATGATATTTCGTAATGTTTTTGGTGTCTTGTCAAAATGCAATTCCTCAATAAAGTACAACAATCTTTTAGCAAATATGATTTTTTTTAAATCTGACATGTCTTAATAAAATATGAGATTTTCGAAGTAAAATATGATATTTTTAAAGGATTTTGGTGAGCCTACCAAAATGCAGTTTCGTAGTAAAATATGATAATGTATCGGTAAAATATGAGATTTGCACAGAAAAAATATAAACCACATGAACTTTGTTTTTCATGTTGAATGCAAGTTCACCGTAAAATATTACAATTTTTCAATAAAATATGATATTTTCCCATGTCAAATGCAACTTTGAATCAATACCTATGACATCCTCATTTTCATGGCCAGATTTGTTTATGCTTTATATAAAAATTAGAGCAACTTTTTAAAGAAAGTGCTGCAGAATTTTTTCCCAAAAATATGATGAAGATTTTATCAAAGAATTTTTGAAAAAATGTATTTCCTTATATTAAAACCTTGGGATGTCATTGTTAATAAAAAATCAAAAGCATAAACCGAAACAACATAGGCCTTACAACATCTATTTATGTCTACCGGTCTATAATCGATAAACTCTCATCCGATCATCACATCTATGATCTTGTGCCACTACCTGTAATACAAGAAACTGAGTGGGTCAGGCTTGGAAGCCTGTTGAGAACATAAGATTTTCAACCCACAATAATTAAGTTTATTAGTTTCATCAAATCAATCAACCCAATTACTTATTACCGTTATCCTCGCTTTTTGTCCCTAAAGCAACTAATTCAAGGGACCTAGCCTAAGGATTTCCATCGGGATAGATGCTACTGCTAAGGGGGTTCCTCAGCAATATATGTCCGTAAGGCAACCATGAGGGGGATGGAGTACACCGGTGAACACACCGTTCACAAACACCTACATGTTGCGAGCTTGCTAGCGTTCCACTAGACTGTCTAGAATAGTATGTGGCATCGTCTATACTTCGCTAGATGACTGGATCATCGTAAACATCGAGACCTCTCATCATTTTATTTCATCACACATCAACTATTTCATCTACCAATGTTCTACCTAACATATTTGTAGATATAAAATATATATAGTTTAAATCAAATAAAACATGTATATTTTGTTCATCCAACATAGATACCAAGAACATAGATAATATGCACACATAGCACGTAATTTATATTAGATACTTCACATCTATGTGTAAGTTGAAAGTAACTATGCACTCACTTGTCAAAGTGATGATTCCCAACTCGGGCAGCGCTTCGCTTCTAATAATTTTGTTTTCCTTCGACGAAACCTAATATCGTTATAGCTAGATTTTAGTCTAATATTTATTGCAACTAATTATGATCGATTTTGTTTTATAAGTGTTAAACAATACTTTTCAACCATTATGTACAGACAAGGGCCAGACATGAAACACCGGAGGGCAGGACAATTTTGGCATTATAGTACTTCTTAAATCCAACAACCCTATGCGACTCTTCAAACTAGATTCCCCATACCGCAAGGAGTTAAAAGATATTATTGTTGGATTAGGTGTTTAAGACCATAAATATAATTGGTATGTATTTAACCCGATAGTAGCATGGTCCTTTTGGGTTGCCTTCACCATAGCAATTTCATATGATGGGTTTCGGAGAAAAAGGTTAATTAATGATTTATTAATATATTATAAGAATAATATATTAATTGATAAATCATCTTATTTAATTATTGATCAAAAATTAATTTGGAATTAATTTAGTGATCAAAAGTAACTGATTAAAAGAACGGGGACTGATTATGTAAATCAGTAATAGTTGTAGTTTGGGCTAGTGGATCCTATTGGTATAGGGTGGACGAAAATCTATGGGGAGCCCATAGAGTTTCCATCCAAGGCTTTCCATATTAGGGTCCATGTGTTACATAGGCCCTAAGCAAGGTAAATTAGGGTTTCCAGTTGGAAAAACCCTAGCAGCTCAGCTATATAAGGAACCCCTAGGTTACAACTTTCGGCTATGAGTCCTTAGAGAACTGAAAGACCCCAACTTTCGTATTTTTGAAAGACTGAAACTTTCATACATTACAATATCATTACTCCAAAACATGCTATTTGCATATTCATAAAAGCAATATTTTACATTGATATAAAGGATTTACAAACTATTGGATACAAACCTTCTATTACAAAGTGTTATATATATTACATAACTACCTAGGATATTGTAATTTATACAAACATAAAAAGTAGTACAAAAGTACTATTACAAACTATTCTACATCTTTCAATAGTATGTAAACATACTAGTTATTTATCACCTGCAAATGTTAAACATTGATAGGGTAAGCGGTGACGCTTAGTGAGTTCAAAAATAGATACAATATAATGTTGTGCCATATATATACTTCAATGTGGCAAAGCAAAGAGGAACAATAAGATGTATGTGAGATCATGTGACAAGCGTTCATATCAATCAAATACATTATTCAAAGATATTCTTTTCAATTTTTGATATACATCAATAAAGCTTTGGCCCAAATGGCATAGACGACATGCAATTTCTGATTAACCTCTTGTTAGATTTTAGGCTTATAGTCCTGTCTAAGCATTTGCCAATGCCATAGAATAGAAGTCATTCTCTTACGGAGACATGCTCTACATGGCCACAGGCTACGTACCAGTACCAATGTGAATCTAAGTCTTTTCACTGATCAAATGGTCAAAGGTATTACAATTGCTATAAACATAGCGAATAACACGAGAAAATAATTCAGAATAATAATACTGAAAAGAACATAGCACATATAACACATAACATACAATTGTTCCTATATATTGAACTCACCTTAAGTTAACCGGGGGTTAAAATAGTAATTTGGACAGCACTTCGGCTTTAAATATGCCTTTCTATGTTGAAAATCGGAAGCTTGATTGAAAACCGGGCTCTGCAAAGGTAGGGCTTCAAAACCGAAAAGATAAAATTTTCAGGCTTCTCGGGGGTCTCGGGACGTATTTCGGGTGCTAAAAGTGATTTCGAGGCTCCGGGGAAAGTCAAAATGAAGAAAATATGGAAAGAGGGGCTAAAAATGTCAAATTTTCAAAGTTAGTCGGAAGATCTCGCAGGTCCTCTTTATATAGGGATTAAGGTTCGAAAGTCTGCGGCTAGGAGGAGTCCACGTCGAACCTGCAAGGTTCGGTCCGGAAGCAGCTCGGTGGCTCGGACGTGGCTTCTTCGTGCAAGCGTCGGATACGAAAAGAGGGACGTGGCTCGCATCGGATTGGCCACTAATGCGAGGCGTGTCCGGCTCTTACAGGACCTCGGTCTCGGCGAATCAGAATAAGACGTGTATCAGTTTCGGATTGGGCCACGACCTTGGTGACGCACCTGCTTTGTGCGAGGTCACGTGGTAGCGACGAGGTCTCCGGTGGCTGGTATTGTTCATGCGAAAATCTCGAAAATTGAGCTCAGAACTTCTAAAATCCATAACTTTCTCTTACGAGCTCCGTTTTTGACGTTCTTTATATGAACGCGTAGCTAAAATTACGCTCTACAACTTTCGTTTAGACTTCGTCGGCTAATTTTGAATTTATTTTTAATATTATTATTTTTAACAGACCGGGACAGGAAAATCCGTTAAAAATTCATAACTTCTTCATCCGACATCCGTTTTCGTCAGACTTTTTACTGTTGTACTACATATGACAAGACCTTCGATTCTCGTTTAGGATGTATCGGTCAAATATCGCTCGATCTAAAATTCGAGTTTTTAGCCGTCTACTACTAAGTTGAAACTTCAAAAAATCATAACTTCCTCATACGAAGTCAGACTTTCATTTAGATTTCTCGGTTTAACGAATACTAAGACTTTCATTTAGATTTCTAAGGCTAAAAAATAGTTTATCAAAAACTCACTTTTTACGTCATTCGGCATCGTGCCGGTTTTGTCGCGGATCTTCAGTTGGTCATAACTTCTTCGTTATAACTCGGATTTGGACGAGGTTTTCACCTACAAATTTCTAACGAGATTCTCTACAACATCGAATAATAAAATTTTACTTATTTAAAATTTCATATTTTCACTAAATTTCACTCTTTGGCTTTTAATCGTAATCTCATAAGACTTCCAATATTTTCTGAGTGATTCTAAACATAGTTTTACTTCATTTCTAGTAAAAACCATCTGTTAGAACTCAATACTCAATTTTACATAATATTTCACAATTTTATGCATTACAAAACACGATTTTAAAACGTGTATGCTATAAATACCTCCTCCTTTTGAGGATTTCATCCCCGAAATTACATCGATTAAAATAAATGGGGATATTTTGCTTTTATCTCATTCTTATTCTCCCAAGTATAGTTTGGGCCACGATGGTGTTTCCACTTGATAAGCACCAATTCTACTTCTTTATTGCGTAGCTTAGTTGTTCTTTCATTCACGATTTCTTCAGGCTCTTCTACATATCTTAACTTATTATCCAATTTCACTTCGGATAATGGAACTGTCTCATCGTAGATGCTCAAGCATTTGCGCAGATAACTTACATGAAACACATCATGAATACCCGCCAAATCTTCAGGCAATTCTAAGCGGTAAGCTTGCCTTCCAATTCTCTGGATGATTTTGAAAGGACCAACAAATCTAGGACTCAACTTTCCTTTCTTCCCAAATCGCATAAGGCCTTTCCATGGGGATACCTTCAGCATCACGAAATCACCCACTTGAAATTCTATAGGTCGTCTTCTCTTTTCCGTATAGGACTTCTGTCGATCCTGGGCCGCATTCATTCTTTCTCGTACGAGTTGAATCTTGTCGGTGGTGTCTTGAATCATTTCAGGGCCTCCAAGGATCTTCTGTCCTACATCACACCAACATAACGGCGTACGGAATTTGCGACCATATAATGCTTCATATGGTGGCATTTTGATTGAAGTGTGGTAACTGTTATTATACGAAAATTCGACAAGTGGTAAGTATTTATCCCAGTCACCACCGAACTCCAAAACACATGCACGAAGCATATCTTCTACTGTCTGGATTGTTCTCTCTGTCTAACCATCTTTCCGAGGATGATAAGCGGTGCTGAGAGCAACTCGAGATCCCAATTTGCGTTGTATACTTTCCCAAAAGTGAGAAGTGAAGCGAGTATCGCGATCAAAAATGATCTTTAGTGGCACACCATATCTTGCAACAATCTCATCCAGGTATACTTGTGCGTATTTATCTATTGGAGCCGTTTCACGCATGGCGAGAAAATGTGCACTCTTAGTCAGACGGTCGATGATTACCCAAATGCTATCATTCTGTCTAGCAGTCTTTGGCAATTTGGTAATAAAATCCATGGATAGCTCTTCCCACTTCCATACAGGAACACTAAGGCTTTCTGGAGTTCCATAAGGCTTTTGGTGTTCTGTTTTGACTTGTAAGCATACTAAGCATTCTTGTACATATCTTCCGATGTCTTTCTTTAATCCAGGCCACCAATAATCAGCTCTTACATCATAGTACATTTTACTTGTACCAGGATGTATTGATAGTTTAGATGTATGAGCTTCATCCAAAATCTTCTGTCTTAATCCACCAATCTTTAGAATCCATAGCCGATTCTTAAATACTTTTAATCCTCGTGGATCATCAAGTAAAACATCAACATAATGTACCATTCCTTCCTTCTTTACATTTTCTGGCTTTAAGGCTTTAACTTGCCACTTCTCTAGTTCATCAAGAATGGTGAACTTCACCGTAGTGTGACTAATAGTATAACACATACTATTACGATAAACTTTCCTGCTAAGTGCATCTGCAACCACATTAGCCTTTCCAGGATGGTACAGGATTTCGCAATCATAGTCTTTGATCAGCTCCATGGCTCGTTGTTGTCTCATATTCAAAGTTTGCTGACTGAATATATACTTGAGACTCTTGTGGTCGGTAAATAATTGGCATTTTGTACCAAAAAGGTAATGTCTCCAAAGTTTTAGGGCAAATACTACTGCAGCGAGTTCAAGATCATGGGTGGGATAATTCTTTTCATAATATTTCAGTTGTGTTGAGGCATAGGCTATCACTTTACCACGTTGCATCAATACACAATCGAGTCCCAATCTTGAAGCATCGCTATATACGGAGAAATCATCATCACCTTCTGGGAGTGATAAGATGGGAGCATGAGTCAAAAGATCTTTTAGAGTTGAGAAAGCTTTTTCTTGAGCGTCACCCCATTCGAACTTCACTTCCTTCCGTGTAAGACTTGTGAGAGGTACGACTATACGAGAAAAGTCTTTAATGAACCTCCGGTAATATCCCGCGAGACCTAAGAAACTTCGAATTTCGGAAGCATTACGGGGCACTTCCCAATTTTGAATGGCTTCGATTTTGATGGGATCTACAGATACACCGTTACTAGAAATAATATGGCCGAGAAATTGAACTTGACAGAGCCAAAATTCACATTTCAAGAATTTAGCATAAAGTTTCTCCTTTCGAACAAGTTCTAAGATTTCACGAATATGAACGGCATGATCGGCTTCAGACTTGGAATAAATTAGAATATCGTCAATGAATACGATGACAGACTTATCGACCATTGGGCGGCACACTCGATTCATCATATCCATGAATACGGCAGGAGCATTTGTCAAACCGAATGGCATGACAAGGAATTCGAAATGCCTATAACGAGTACGGAAAGCAGTCTTCGGTACATCTTGCTCTTGTACTTTCAACTGATGATAGCCAGATCTCAAATCAAATTTTGAGAAATAGCTAACACCCTGAAGTTGATCGAATAAATCATCGATGCAAGGTAGTGGTTACTTGTTCTTGATAGTCACTTTATTCAGCTCACGATAATCAATGCACATTCGCATCGATCCCTCCTTCTTCTTGACAAACAATACTGGAGCACCCCAGGGAGAGGTACTCGGTCGAATAAAGCCTTTTTCAAGTAATTCCTGCAGTTGGATCATCATTTGTTTCATCTCGGCTGGTGCAAGACGATAAGGAGTCTTTGCAATCGGAGCAGCACCGGGCACAAGGTCAATTCGGAATTCTACTTGTCTGTCTGGAGGAAGTCCAGGCAAATCATCGGGGAAAACATCGGGATATTTGTTAACAATGGGAATATCCTTTACAGTTTTATTCTCCTTTCTTGAGATGTCAACTGTATAGGCCAGATAGATAGGACAACCTTTCAATATGAATTTACAAGCTTTGAGGAAAGAGATTATTTTTAAGATTCTTTGTTCACCATAGACATGAATAGGATCTTCCCCTTTAATAGGAATGCATACCATCTTTTCGTAACACAAGAGTTCTTCATGGTTCTTTGACAACCAATCCATGCCGAGAATAATATCGAAATTGGGCAAAGAGATAGGGATTAGGTTAGCAAGAAAATTATAGCCTTCAATTTCTATGACACAATCCCTATAGATTTTATCAGTAAGTAATGATATACTTCCTGCAGTATCTACGTGAAATGCTTGCGCGAGTGCATAGCAAATAGTTTGAAAAGAATGCACAAATTCATAAGATACGAAAGAATCTGAGGCACCAGAATCAAATAAGATGTGAGCAGGTCTAGAGTTGACAAGAAATGTACCTGTCACGACATTTGGGTCCTCGCGTGCTTCCTCTGTGGTAATCTGGAATGCACGACCCTTAGCTTTTGGCACCTCCTCCTTTTTAGTTGGAGTATTCTTCGTTTGTTGGACAGGGACTTGACTTCTCGCTTGTTGTTGAACAAAAGCTTGACTTCCTATCACTTGGCTGGTAAGATTAGGGCAAAAATGCTTCTTGTGGCCAGTAATACCACATGCATAACAAGGCACATCCTTCCTTAGGCAAGCTGGCTTGATATGACCTGTTTCTCCACACCCATAACAGACAATGGATTCCTTGTCTATTTTGCATTGACCCGGATGATTCCTTCCACAAACGCGACATGACGGCGATTGAATAGAAAAAGATTGTGACCTACCACGGCCACGAAAAGCACTCTGAGATTGTTCTTGCTTGCTTGGATCAGTTCGAATAGATTGAGCTGGTGGTATAGTGGAAGCAGGAGTAGTTCTTTCAGTACGTGGATGCTTTGGAATAGTGAGAGTGGCACCACGTATTTCTAAGTCATGCTCACGCTTTCGAGCATACTCAACGGCTTTATCGAATGACAGAACATCCTGGTTGACAACGAAATCATGGATTTCATGTCGTAGTCCCTCCATGAATAACTGAATTTTCTCGTCTTCAGTTGGAATATACTTCGTAGCAAACCTTGCTCTTTGATTAAATTGAGTTTCATACTCATTCACAGTCATTCCTCCTTGTTTAAGCTCGAGGAATTCCTTCTTCAATCTTCTCCTCATATCTAGATGAGAATACTTCTCTAGCACACGAGTCTTAAACAACTCCCAGGATAAGTTCTCCTGGTCACATCCATCGAGAGCTTCATATGTTGCTTCCCACCAGACTAAAGCTTCTCCAATGAGCATTGCAGAAGCGTAGATAGCCTTGTATTCATCATCCACATGAGAAACACGAAATACTTTCTTGGTGTTCTGAATCCAAGTTAGAACAATTATAGGATTAAGTTCACCAGAAAACTCTGTAGCACCACTACTCTTGAAATCTTTGAACGAAGGACGCTTCACCTTTCCGCTTGAAGATTCTCCAGTGACTTTCTCTTTTCCTTTATCATCATTCTTTTTGTGTTCTTCGAGAGTTTGTCGAATAACACCAGTAAGTTTACCTAGAAGTATCTCCTCACGAGGAGATACTGGAGTATTCACTTCCTCGGGTTGAGGATCTCCACCAACATCAGGGGTATGGCTACTTACTTGTTCAACCATCGATCTAAAATATGGAGTAAGATAGTATTTTAGAATATTAGGGTTTACTATTACCTAATACTTTTACTTAAATATTTCCTATGGTTTGTATCCCTATACTTACAGTGATTAAGCTCATATATTGAACTTCCTATAGTTTAAGTCTAAATACCAATCCGTGGAATTTAGTTCGCTTAAACTACTGCTCTGATACCATGGTTGAAAGACCCCAACTTTTGTATTTTTGAAAGACCTAAACTTTCATACTCTACAATATCATTACTCCAAAGCATGTTATTTGCATATTCATAAAAGCAATATTTTACATTGATATAAAGGATTTACAAACTATTGGATACAAACCTTCTATTACAAAGTGTTATATATATTACATAACTACCTAGGATATTGTAATTTATACAAACATAAAAAGTAATACAAAAGTACTATTACAAACTATTCTACATCTTTCAATAGTATGTAAACATACTAGTTATTTATCACCTGCAATTGTTAAACATTGATAGGGTAAGCGGTGACGCTTAGTGAGTTCAAAAACAGATACAATATAATGTTATGCCATATATATACTTCAATGTGGCAAAGCAAAGAGGGACAATAAGATGTATGTGAGATCATGTGAAAAGCGTTCATATCAATCAAAGACATTATTCAAAGATATTCTTTTCAATTTTTGATATACATCAATAAAGCTTTGGCCCAAATGGCATAGACGACATGCAATTTCTGATTAACCTCTTGTTAGATTTCAGGCTTTTAGTCATGTCTAACCATTTTCCAATGCCATAGAATAGAAGTCATTCTCTTACGAAGACATGCTCTACATGGCCAGAGGCTGCGTACCAGTACCAATGTGAATCTAAGTCCTTTCACTGATCAAATGGTCAAAGGTATTACAATTGCTATAAACATAGCGAATAACACGAGAAAATAACTTAGAATAAAATACTGAAAATCACATAGCTCATATAACACATAACATACAATTGTTCCTATATATTGAACTCACCTTAAGTTAACCGGGGGTTAAAATAGTAATTTGGATAGCACTTCGGCTTTAAATATGCCTTTCTATGTTGAAAACCGGGTGCTTGATTGAAAACCAGGCTTTGCGAAGGTAGGGCTTCAAAACCGAAAAGATAAAATTTTCGGGCTTCTCGGGGGTCTCGGGACGTGTTTCGGGTGCTAAAATTGATTTTGGGGCTTCGGGGAAAGTCAAAATGAAGAAAATATGGAAAAAGGGGCTCAAAGTGGCAAATTTTCAAAGTTAGTCGGAAGATCTCGCAGGTCTTCTTTATATAGGGGTGAAGGTTCAGAAGTCTGCGGCTGGGAGGATTACACGTCGCACCTACGAGGTTCGGTCCGAAAGCAGCTTGGTGGCTCGGACGTGGCTTCTTCGTGCGAGCGTCGGATACGAGAAGAAGGACGTGGATAGCATCGGATTGGCCACCGATGCAAGGCGTGTCCGGCTCTTACAGGACCCCGGTCTCAGCGAATCAGAATAAGACGCGTATCAGTTTTGGATTGGGCCATGACCTTGGTGATGCACCTTCTTCGTGCGAGGTGACGTGGCAGCGACGAGGTCTCCAGTGGCTGGTACTGTTCATGTGAAAATCTCGGAAATTGAGCCCTGAACTTCTAAAATCCATAACTTTCGCATACGAGCTCCGTTTTTGACGTTCTTTATATGCACGCGTAGCTAAAATTACGCTCTACAACTTTCGTTTAGACTTCGTCAGCTAATTTTGAATTTATTTTTAATATTATTATTTTTAACAGATCGAGACAGTAAAATCCGTTAAAAATTCATAACTTCTTCATCCGACATCCGTTTTCGTCAGACTTTTTACCGTTGTACTACATATGACGAGACCTTCGATTCTCGTTTAGGATGTATTGGTCAAATATCGCTCGATCTAAAATTTAAGTGTTTAGCTGTCTACTGCTAAGATGAAACTTCGAAAAGTTATAACTTCCTCATACGAAGTCAGATTTTGGCGTTCTTTTTATCGAATTTATCGGTTTAACGAATACTACGACTTTCATTTAGATTTCTAAGGCTAAAAATTAGTTTATCAAAAACTCACTTTTTACGTCATTCGGCGTCGTGTCGGTTTTGTCGCGGATCTTCGGTTGGTCATAACTTCTTCGTTATAACTCGGATTTTGACTAGGTTTTCGCCTACAAATTTCTAACAAGATTCTATACAACATCAAATAATAAAATTTTACTTATTTAAAATTTCATATTTTCGCTAAATTTCACTATTTGGCTTTTAATTGGAATCTCGTAAGGCTTCCAATATTTTCTGAGTGATTCTAAATATAGTTTTACTTCATTTCTAGTAAAAACCATCTGTTAGAACTCAACACTCAATTTTAAATAATATTTCACAATTTTATTCATTACAAAACACGATTTTAAAACGTGTATGTTACAAGAACCCTTTGGCCGAAAATTATGAAGCTCCATAACCTTTCTCCTTCTTCCTTATTTCTAGTGGTGTTTGTGACTCCATTAGAGTGCAACAATTAAGGCACTAAGCTCTTGAAGGTCAAGATCAAGCAATCAACAAGCAAGGTATTCTTTTAACTATTGTTTATTCATCAAATCCAAAAATATGTATGCTAGATAGGGTTTTGTGTTGGAAAAATAATATGCATGTATAAATTGAGAACAACTTAGATCCAAAGCAATTAGAGTTGCATGTGTACCATAGGAATGTTGTAATACTCAAAACCCATCAGTGGTATCAGAGCTTAGGGTGTTTTTTTTTTTTATATTTGATGTATTTGTGATTTGTTCAAAGCTAAAAAAAATGTTTTTTGTACTCTGCCTAATGAACATGACGTGTTCATAGTTGAACACGACGTGTTGGTCCTACATGATGTGTTATGGCATGACACGACGTGGCGACTCGTCTGTTGGCATATTTTTTTGGTTTTAAGCCAAAATTAGATGAGGACCATTACCTTAAATTGTTTTAACTATTAAAAATTGAATTTTCAATTTTTGTGATGATTATCCTTATCTAATTGGAAGATAATGGTCAATTTTAGAGATAATGTCCAAAATTATGTAACTAGTTTATTTATTTAAAATTTAATCTAGAAAGTTTTGAATAGTTTCAAAACTTGTCCTCAAGTTTTGGAATTTAAAATTGATTAAAAGTTTTAATTTTGAAATATTAAATTCTAAAACCCTAGTATTTTAAAAGTTTAAAATACAACCCTTATTCTATTATAATATTAAAAGATATATATATATATATATATATATATATATATATATATATATATATATATATATATATATATATATATATATATATATATAGTCTTACCGTTAGTAGGCCTCATTCACAAAGTCGATCTATAGGGAAACTGCCTATAAAATGATTGTTGAATGGGTATCCCCTCTAACCCACCGCTTCCTTGATTGGTGGAGGGTCGTTAGCCGAACGGGTAGGATATGACATTAATTCCTCATTAATAAGTAAAATGAATATTATAAAGTAACTAAATGTTTTTATAAATTCCCAATCTTAGTTACTTTTGGAAAAATGTGAAAATGATGTTATTCCATGAAATTGCACTTTGCACCTTGCCAAACCGTTAGTGGAGCGTGTGTGGTTAACCGACACACTAACTTGGACTAACAAGGGTGGCAGAAGGTAGCTCGAGAATTACCATAGATCAATGGAGCATGTGTGGTTAACCGGCACATTGATTAGGTGGTAAATAACATCGAGTGTGCCATGCTAATTTGCATGGTTATTCACACCTTGTTTGTGATCCTCGGTGTCCCAGTCACAAACTTGAAGGGCATAATCGAGATTAAACATGTTGGTGAAAAGTTCAATGAATTTCAAAAGAATCTAGGAATTTCATTTCATTTATAACCTAATTGGTCATTTCGTTTTTCATGGTGGAATTGATAAATCGTCATTTACCTACCTTCATATAATTTTCAATTGGATTACGACATCCCTTTTCCGAATTGTGAATTATAGTGTCGGGTCCTAGCCTTAATATTTTATTTGGGTGTTATATTAAGGATTGCTTATCTAATCAAAACTTTGTTCCTTTTCTTTCTCAGATGTTTGGCTCAAACAACGCTTTCAGCTCGAACCCCAACTCCTTAAGCTCCTTTTCTCTTTTGAACATTTGTGGCAGGGCCACCTTTGATGGATCCAATTTCAATGATTGGATTCACAATGTTCATATGGCCCTGCGAACAAGGAGAAAGAATACATCATCGACAAAAAGCTCAAAGAGATAGTTGAAACCAAAGCTTCTACTGAAGAAATAGCTGAGTAAAGGGTGTTGGATTTAGTGTCTAAGCCCATAACTATCATTATATTATTTAATTAGAATTGATCAAGAATTAATTTGGAATTAATTTCGTGATAAAAAAGACTAATTAAATATAAGGGGTTGATTTGGTAAATTATTCATTCTTATGGTGTGGGCCAATGATCCATGATTACTTATATTGGGCTAAACCCATGTGACAACCCATGGATGATCCATAGAGGTTTAAACCCATGGAGCATGAGGAATGTGGAAGGTCATGCACATTAGGGTTTACATGGTGTAACCTTAGTTTTTCCACACTATACAAGAAACACATGAGCTCCTAAAATCGGCACCCTAATGTTCTTGGAAGAGCCATAACTGATTTTTTAGTACAAGTATTCTCTGTCAAGTCCTCCATTGTTGGTGGTGTTGTTTGAAGCATCTGAGGCATCATATTTAGGGTGCTAGGATCTTAAAGGTCCAAGGAATCAAGCTACAAGAAAAGGTATGTGTTCTAACTAGTTTTTGTTATACTAGTACCCATGTTTGTATCCTAGAAATGCTTTGGAAAATCATTTTCCATGTATAATTAGAGAAAACATAAGTCCAAAGCATTTAGGGTTGTATGTGCATCTTAAGGTTGTTAGGATGCTCAAAACCCTTCAATGGTATCAGAGCTTATGATTGTTTTCTATTATACTTAATGTTATATTGATTTTCAAAGTGTAAAAAAACGAATTTCTTCTTTCTTTCAAGTGAACTTGTCGAGTTTACTACGTGACTCTCTGAGTCCCTTTGCTAAAAGACCAACTCGACGAGTTCAGTTCATGTACTCGCAGAGTTGGTGCTCCAATGGGCGGATTTTCGACTTTTGGCCTGAAATTGGATTAGGATCAGTACCCCAAACTGTTTTTTGAACCATGAAACCTGTTTTTCCATAAGGTAATGATCATGCTTGTCTAATTAAAAGATAATTGTCAAAGTTTCAAGATTTATATTAGTTTATATGATTTCTTGAAATTTTTTGATGTGGATTATCTTTGCTTATGAGTTTGTCTAGATCATAGATATTATTTGACACTTCTTGTTAGTTTAATTCTTGATCTAAATGCCTTTTAATGGATTCCATAACTTGTCCTCAAGTTATGGAATTCCAAAAGTCTTTTTCATAAAACTCATTAAAACTCATAAGTTAAGAAAATGAAAAGTTTTGAATAGTGTCAAAACTTGTACTCAAGTTTTGGAATTTATAAAGTCACACTTAAGATACTTTAATTCCAAACCCTGCAATTTTAAAAGTTTAAAATTCAACACTTATACCTTATATTATTATAAGTTTACTAATATATATATATATATATATATATATATATATATATATATATATATATATATATATAAGATCAAGTCAGTCTCACTGTTAGTAGATCTCATTCACGAAGCCGGTCTATATGGGGGATATAAGGTTACTGCCTATAAAATGGCAGTTTAATGGGTGTCCACTCTCACCCACCGTTTCCTTGACTGGTGGAGGGTCGTTAGCCGAATGGGTAGGATAGGAATATAATTCTCATTAAAAGTATAATGATAAGAATCAAGTAACTAAATGTTTTATTAAATTCCCAATCATAGTTACTTTAGGAAAATGTGAAATTGATGCTAATCCATGAAAATTGCACTTTGCGCCTTGTTAAGTCGTTAATGGAACGTGTGTGGTTAACCGGCACATTAACTTGGACTAGTAAGAGTGGCAAAGGGTGGATCGATGTTTATCATTAGATCAATGGAGCATGTGTGGTTAACTGGTACATTGATTGGGTGATAAATAACATCGGGAATACCAAGCATATTTTGCATGGTAATTCACACCTTGTTTATGATCCTCGATATCCCTATCACAAACCTGAAGGGCATAATCGAGATTTAAACATGCCATTGAATTGTTCAATGAATCTCAAAGGATCTAGGACTTTCAATCCAATTAAAACTCAATAATCAATTTCATTTTTCATGGTGGAAATTGGTAAATCGTCATTTACCTACCTTCAAATATTTTGCAAGTTGGATTACGTCATCCCTCTTCCAATTTGTAAGATATTGTGTTGGGTCCTAGCCTTAATATTTAATTTTGGGTGTTATATTAAGGACTCATTATATAATATAAACTTTGTCTTTCCTTTTTTCAGATGTCTTCCAACACTACTTCTGGATCAAACCCTACTGACTCCTTCTCTCTCATGAACTTGTGTAGGAGAGTCATATTTGATGAGTCCAACTTCAATGACTGCATTAGGAACATCAGGATGATTACTCGCTATGAGGATAAGGAATATGTCCTAGACAATGAGCTTAAGGAAATCGATGAGTCTTCTGCTACTCCTGAGGAGATCGATATCCTAGACAAGGGGCTTAAAAATGTTGTTTCTACTCCTACTGCAACTACCCCTGTTCTGGAAATTGGACAAGGGAAAGGGAATAAGAGGAAGGCTCCCTCAAAGACCCAAAAAGGAAAGTCTCTTGATGGATCCTCTTCAAGTGGGACCAAGGCTGGTTCTACTGCTCTCTCTTCTATTCCTAAGGAAGTAGAGTGTTTCTACTATCACGCAAAAGGGAACTGGAGGAGAATCTGCCCCAAATACTTGCAGGATGTCAAGGATGGGAAGGTTAAACCCACCCATGCAAGTATTTATACTATTCTATCTAAAAACTCATCACATTCTAACTCATGGGTTCTTGACACAAGTTTGGTATTTCACATTTGTTTTAATGTGCAGGGCCTAAAAGGAAGTAAGTACATGGAGCACGGGAAGAGAAACTTGATCATGGGGAATATGAAGGTTTCACCTGTCACCAAGATTGGAGTTTACTCTTTATTTCTTAGTAGTGGGTTAGAAATAGATTTGAATAATTGTTGCTACTCGTTTTATAATGCGAGAAATGTTATTTCCTTTCATGGTTTGTAGAAACAAGGTTGTAACGTCATAAAATTTCCAACCAAATTTTTTTTTTTTTTCATTTTTACAACCATCAAAACATGAGTAATAAGTTTAGATTCCAAAGTAACAATGTAGTCACAACCGATTACATAACAAAAGATAAAATAGCTTTCCCCGAGTGTGTGTACGGTCACGCTGGCGCCTTCCCACGGTCCTCACTCGTACCTGAAACACATAATGCAACAACTGTAAGCATAAAGCTTAGTGAGTTCCCAAAATACAACATACGCACATACGCCTTTCCAGGCCTTGACCTTCCGGTCCATGTGTCTCAGGGGACTTCCGTCCCGACTGGGTAGACCTTCCGGTCCTACCCACGTCAACCCTTATAGTCCATATGACCACGCCTTCCGGCCCATATCAAACATATCATACATGACACATATAGCAAATAACTTAACACACATAAGGCATATATTTCATATCAGATTCGACCTTCCGGTCACACAGTCAAAACCCTTCCGGGTACAGTATAGTGAGAAGACTCACCTCGTATGCCTCGCTAAGTCGCTAATCGTGAATCCTGGAATCACTCGGGCTCGAACCCTTGAGCTGCAATCCTCCTATGATATTATAAATCTATAATTATTACTTGTACCACTAAGGTGGACCATCCATATCAAGTCAATACAGGTTGACTTGGTCAGCAGTCTTTAGACAATTTGGACCAGACTCGGCGAGTGCACAATAGCGACTCGGCGAGTCTACGCGTTTTTACCAACTCTCAAGAATTTTCCCTTTGACTCGTCGAGTACTCCCCCGACTCGACGAGTTCCACCTGGGCCTGAATCACAGGGCCACCGCGACTCAACTCGCCGAGTCGAAGGTCAACTCGGCGAGTCCCAACCTGACTTGGTCCTCCTGTCAAAACCCATCCAACTCTCTGCGACTCACTGAGTCGCCCACGACTCGGTCCGGACTACACACAGGATGGTCTCAAGGACAATCTTCAAGCGACTCGTCGAGTCTGTTCTTCAGACTCGGCGAGTCCATGCCATGCACCAGCTAAAACTGGCTTTTGCGGTCAGATCCGTTCCATACATACATAGATCTGGCCTTCCCAAGCTTATTTGTCACGTAAAGTCTTAGTCTTGGTTGCCATGCAATGCATACAAGGCTTACTTTGAAGAAACAACCACTTGTTTGGCAAGTTTAGCTTCTAACTCAAAAGAATGGACATAAAGCTTGTCATGAGGGGTCTCCTGGACCTGCTTAAGTCCAGATCTAGGTTCCATGTCTCCATGGGACCTCTCATACTTCTTATTCAAGCCAAGAAATGCAAGAAGAAACCCTAGATTTGGCCCATCAACACAAAACACGAGGATTGGCTCAGAAAATTTACCTCAAGAAGACCCCCTTGATGAAATAGCAACAGATCTAAGCTCCCCAACACTTCAAGCTTGCTCCTCTCCCTCCTTTCCTTGCAATATCACACAAAATGATGAACAAAAGGCCTTCAAACACACTCACAAGGACTTACAGACGTATGGAGGCTCTTAGGGTTCAAGGTGGCCGCATATGAGGGCCATAAGGTCCTTTAAATAGGGCTTAGGACCGGGAAATTAGGGTTTCATCAAACAGCACGGACTCGCCGAGTCCATCCCTTGGACTCGTCGAGTCCGGATGCAAACCCCCGCTCAAAAACGCGACTCGACTCGGCGAGTCGACTACCGACTCGCCGAGTCCCCTCACAGAATGACAAAAAATATATGAAATGAAGATACCTGGGGATTCGGGCTGTTACAAATCTCCCCCACTAGAATAAGACTTCGCCCTCGAAGTCCCGCTTAGGCAAAAAGCTTCGGATGCTGCTCCCGCATCTCATGTTCCGGCTCCCAGGTCATCTCTGATCCCTTTCGATGCTGCCACTGAACCAATACCAGGGGTACCTCCTTGTTTCTCAAAACCTTGATCTTCCGATCTTTGATGGCCACAGGTCTTTCAGCATAATTCAGATTTGCATCCACCTGAATATCCCCTAACGGAACCACCGCTGATTCGTCGGCTATACATTTCCGCAGTTGCGACACGTGGAAAGTATCGTGAATCTGTCCCAACTCTGCTGGCAAGTCTAAACGGTAGGCTACCCGACCAACCCTTGCAATCACACGGAAAGGACTAATATACCGGGGCCCCAACTTGCCCCTCTTCCTGAACCGAATCACTCCTTTCCAAGGAGAGACCTTCAGGAGCACGAGATCACCAACTTGGAACTCAAGCTCGGACCGTCGCCTGTCTGCATAACTCTTCTGCCGGCTCTGAGCGGTCAACAACCTTTGCCTGACCATCTGAATTTGCTTGGTCGTCTGAAGCACGATCTCCGTGCTACCCATAACCCGTTGTCCCACCTCACCCCAACAGATGGGGGTGCGACACCTCCGCCCATACAACAGCTCAAAGGGTGGCATACCAATGCTCGAATGATGGCTGTTGTTATACGAGAACTCTGCTAAAGGTAGATAGGTGTCCCAGCTCCCTCCGAAGTCCAACACACATGCCCGAAGCATGTCCTCGAGTGTCTGAATTGTCCGTTCACTCTGGCCGTCTGTCTGAGGATGATATGTCGTACTGAAATGTAACCTAGTACCCAACTCTTCATGGAATTTCTTCCAGAACCTGGAAGTGAAACGCACGTCGCGGTCCGAAATAATCGAGATCGGCACCCCGTGCCGAGATACTACTTCCCTCACATATAACTCAGCCAACTTCTCCGCAGAAGAGCCCTCACTAATAGCTAGAAAATGAGCGCTCTTTGTCAGCCGATCCACAATTACCCAAATCGCATCGACTCCTCTCGCCGTTCGCGGTAACTTGGTGATGAAATCCATAGAGATTTTCTCCCACTTCCATTCGGGAATCTCTAGCGGTTGCAGCTTACCGTGCGGTCGCTGGTGTTCGGCCTTGACCTGCCGACAAGTCAAGCACCTCTCGACGAACCAAGCGACATCCCTTTTCATACATGGCCACCAGTACTCCTTCTTGAGATCCAAATACATTTTCGTAGCACCAGGATGAATCGAGAATTTCGATCGATGTGCTTCCTCCATTAAAAGAGTGCGCGCACCACCCACAAACGGCACCCAAATCCGTTCCTGACAAGTCATAAGCCCTCGACCATCCGCAACAAATCCCGATACCTGAACTACCACCCGTTCCTTCTTCTGGTGTTCCGGCTTTGCAGCCTCCATCTGATCCCCTCGAATAATGTCCAGAATCGGGGTCAAAACCGTCAACCTCATACAAATATCTCTGATAGGGGCGCTATCCGCCCTACGGCTCAATGCGTCGGCTACCACATTAGCCTTGCCCGGGTGGTATAGGATCTCACAATCGTAATCCTTCACCACATCCGACCACCTCCTCTGCCGCATATTCAGATTTGGCTGATCCATCAAGTATTTCAAGCTCTTATGGTCCGTGTAAATCGTACACCGAACCCCGTACAAATAGTGTCGCCAGATCTTGAGGGCAAACACCACCGCCCCCAATTCCAGGTCGTGCGTGGGATATCTCAACTCATGAGGCTTCAACTGCCTCGAAGCGTACGCTATCACATGACCCCTCTGCATAAGTACCGCCCCCAAACCTGATATAGAGGCATCACAGTATACCACAAAATCCTCCATCCCTTCCGGGAGTGCAAGCACCGGAGCCTCGCACAATTTCTGACGAAGCGTCTCAAATGAAGACTGCTGCTTCGGTCCCCATGAAAACGCAACACCCTTCCGGGTCATCCTAGTAAGTGGCACAACGATCTTGGAGAAATCCTTGATAAATCTGCGGTAATATCCAGCCAGAGCCAGAAAACTCCTGATCTCGGTGGGCGATCTCGGCACCTCCCACCTCAACACCGCCTCAATCTTGGCCGGGTCGACCAATATCCCCTTCTGGTTCACAAGATGCCCGAGGAATTGGACCTCTCGTAACCAGAAATCGCACTTGGAGAACTTGGCATACAGTCTCTCCGATCTCAAAACCCGAAGAATCTCCCGAAAATGTTCCTCATGCTGGTCCCTAGTCCTCGAATACACCAAAATATCATCGATGAATACGATCACCGACCGATCCAGCATCGGTCGGCACACCCTGTTCATGAGATCCATGAATGCGGCCGGGGCATTGGTGAGCCCAAAAGGCATCACCACAAACTCATAATGTCCATAACGAGTCCTGAAGGCAGTCTTTTGGATATCCTCCTCGCGAACCCTCATTTGATGATATCCCGACCTCAAGTCAATCTTGGAAAACCAAGATGCCCCCTGCAACTGATCGAACAGATCGTCGATCCTAGGTAACGGGTATCAGTTCTTAATCGTCAGCTTGTTTAACTCCCGATAATCGATACACATCCGATGTGAACCATCCTTCTTCTTGACGAACAAAATCGGCGCTCCCCAAGGCGAACTACTCGGTCGAATGAATCCCTTCCCCAACAGCTCCTGAAGCTGCGAGGATAATTCCTGCATTTCCGGTGGAGCGAGACGGTAAGGCGCCTTGGCGATGGGCACCGCTCCCGGAACCAAATCGATACGAAACTCCACTTGCCTCTCCGGAGGCACACCTGGTAACTCCTCGGGGAACACATCCGCAAACTCGCATACAACCGGAACGTCATCAATCGAATTGGGCCTCTCCGCGGTCACACGGGTATCCATCACATAGGCTATGAATCCATCACAGCCTTGCTGCAAACTCTGCCTTGCCCTAGCCGCTGAACAAAACACCGACCCACACCGGGTCCCTTCGCCATAAACCGTGAGCACTCCCCCACTAGGGTCTCGAATCATCACCAGCTGTCTCTCGCAGTCAATGACTGCTCCAAACTTACTCAACCAATCCATGCCCACGATAATGCAAACATCCCCCATAGCTATAGGGACCAAGTCTATAGGAAACTCGACCCCAAAAATCTCGAGCACGCATCCTCGAATCACCTCGGTGGCGTATACCGCTCTCTTGTTTGCTATAGCAACTCACAGGGGACGACTCATCGTCTCCCGATCAATATCGATGTGCTGGCTAAAAGCCAACGAAACAAAGGACCGACTCGCACCTGAGTCGAATAATACCAAAGCAGGCACATGATTCACAAGAAAAGTACCTACGCAAATAGTAATATAAGCATAATATCTCAGCATAAATGTAAATACATGAAAGAATACATACCAGCCACTACATCAGGCGCCGCGCGGACCTCCTCCACAGTCAACTGGAAAGCTCTCCCACGAGCCTTCGGGGCCTCGGTCTTCACTGGCCGCACCTCAGGAACCCTGGCAGCAGGCAAAGATCCCTGGCGAAGCTGGGGGCACTCGGCCTTCCGATGGCCAGTCTGGTTGCAATGGAAGCAAACCATAAATCCCTTGGGGCAATCCCTCGCAATGTGCCCCTCCTTGCCACACTTTTAGCAAGCACCCGATCGACATTCCCCCTCGTGACCCTTGCCGCACTTCCCACAAGTGCGGCTCTTCTGTCCTCCGGATCTCAAATCAGCGGACTTGGTCCGCTTGGCTGCCGGCTGCGACTGAGCCGGCCGCCGATCCACCCGTTGAGACTCGACCTCCTCCCTGGCCTGGGTCTCCAACTCGATCTCCCGCTTCCTAGCATTCACCTGAAGCTCAGCAAAAGTCTGATATGACGAGTTCGATACGAACTCCCGGATGTCTCTCCTCAGCACTCCCAAATACCGGCTCATCCGAGCCTGCTCCGTGGACACCTGCTCGGAGCAGAACATCGCCCTCTCGTGAAACTTTCGCGTTATCACTGTAACCGAATCGTTACCCTGCTTGAGGGTCAAGAACTCCTGAACCAATCGTTCCCTCTCTACCGGGGGAACATACTCGTCTCTGAACATAGCAGTAAATCTCTCCCAAGTCATGGCTGAAACCTCCGCAAGAGTGAAGTTCGCCGTCACGAACTTCCACCAATCCTTTGCTCCCAGGCGGAGCTGGTTCAAGGCGAACCGCACCCTCAGATGCTCCGGACATGAACAAGTATAGAAGCATCCCTCAATATCAACAATCCACCTCATCGCAGCAATCGGATCCTGCGTCCCGTCAAACTCTGGTGGTTTCGTGTTGCTGAACTCCCGGAACAGCAACGAGTCACCCCCCTGTGGTCTGGCAGCAGCCACAGTTGCGGTAGCTGCAGCGGCGGCAGCCTCAGACAACGCGGCGTACCGCTCATCAAATGTCTCCATCAGCGTGGTCTTAATAGACCCAAACATCTCTGGAATCTCGGCCCGGATCGCTGCAGCTACCTCCTCATGAATCATCTGACGAAGCTCCTCGTCAGTCACTCTACTCGTGCCAGGTCTGTGTCGTGGTCCAACCATGATGTCTCTGAAATACAACATAAAAATATCAGAGACTCTATCGGGCAAAATCGCTCTCGATAACGCAGTCCTACTCAGTCTCCGATACTCAGGGGTTCTTACTTGGGCTACCTACTGACCCGGTGTCCTTGGTAGTACGGGCCCAATACTACCAATTACACCGCGTCGGTATTCACCCCAAGTCCTCCTCCCCAAACCCCGAATCCTGAGCACTCTATTCTTATCATACTCTAGTTACTCACTCACTCTCGAGCACCTCATAGAAGCAAGTTTCCCTAGACTAAGGCATCACAAGATCAGGCCACTCTAGTCCTAATATGTATACCTAGTCTACTAGCATGCGTATCATATCATATCATGTATCGTAACACATATAATAAGAGTATTTTGGGGATTTTTACCGTTCGGGCGCTGGCTGACCGTACACACTTTTTCTTTTTTTTTGGTCGTCTCATTTGTCAAAAAATTTTAAATTTTCTCAAATCCCCGGTTTGAGTTCAGTTACGCCCGAAGGTGTTCCCGAATCCCTCAAACCAAGGCTCTGATACCAACTTGTAACGTCATAAAATTTTCAACCAAATTTTTTTTTTTTTTTTTCATTTTTACAACCATCAAAACATGAGTAATAAGTTTAGATTCCAAAGTAACAATGTAGTCACAATCGATTACATAACAAAAGATAAAATAGCTTTCCCCGAGTGTGTGTACGGTCACGCTGGCGCCTTCTCACGGTCCTCACTCGTACCTGAAACACATAATGCAACAACTGTAAGCATAAAGCTTAGTGAGTTCCCAAAATACAACATACGCACATACGCCTTTCCAGGCCTTGACCTTCCGGTCCATGTGTCTCAGGGGACTTCCGTCCCGACTGGGTAGACCTTCCGGTCCTACCCACGTCAACCCTTATAGTCCATATGACCACGCCTTCCGGCCCATATCAAACATATCATACATGACACATATAGCAAATAACTTAACACACATAAGGCATATATTTCATATCAGATTCGACCTTCCGGTCACACAGTCAAAACCCTTCCGGGTACAGTATAGTGAGAAGACTCACCTCGTATGCCTCGCTAAGTCGCTAATCGTGAATCCTGGAATCACTCGGGCTCGAACCCTCGAGCTGCAATCCTCCTATGATATTATAAATCTATAATTATTACTTGTACCACTAAGGTGGACAATCCATATCAAGTCAATACAGGTTGACTTGGTCAGCAGTCTTTAGACAATTTGGACCAGACTCGGCGAGTGCACAATAGCGACTCGGCGAGTCTACGCGTTTTTACCAACTCTCAAGAATTTTCCCTTTGACTCGTCGAGTACTCCCCCGACTCGACGAGTTCCACCTGGGCCTGAATCACAGGGCCACCGCGACTCAACTCGCCGAGTCGAAGGTCAACTCGGCGAGTCCCAACCTGACTCGGTCCACCTGTCAAAACCCATCCAACTCTCTGCGACTCACTGAGTCGCCCACGACTCGGTCCGGACTACACACAGGATGGTCTCAAGGACAATCTTCAAGCGACTCGTCGAGTCTGTTCTTCAGACTCGGCGAGTCCATGCCATGCACCAGCTAAAACTGGCTTTTGCGGTCAGATCCGTTCCATACATACATAGATCTGGCCTTCCCAAGCTTATTTGTCACGTAAAGTCTTAGTCTTGGTTGCCATGCAATGCATACAAGGCTTACTTTGAAGAAACAACCACTTGTTTGGCAAGTTTAGCTTCTAACTCAAAAGAATGGACATAAAGCTTGTCATGAGGGGTCTCCTGGACCTGCTTAAGTCCAGATCTAGGTTCCATGTCTCCATGGGACCTCTCATACTTCTTATTCAAGCCAAGAAATGCAAGAAGAAACCCTAGATTTGTCCCATCAACACAAAACACGAGGATTGGCTCAGAAAATTTACCTCAAGAAGACCCCCTTGATGAAATAGCAACAGATCTAAGCTCCCCAACACTTCAAGCTTGCTCCTCTCCCTCCTTTCCTTGCAATATCACACAAAATGATGAACAAAAGGCCTTCAAACACACTCACAAGGACTTACAGACGTATGGAGGCTCTTAGGGTTCAAGGTGGCCGCATATGAGGGCCATAAGGTCCTTTAAATAGGGCTTAGGACTGGGAAATTAGGGTTTCATCAAACAGCGCGGACTCGCCGAGTCCATCCCTTGGACTCGCCGAGTCCGGATGCGAACCCCCGCTCAAAAACGCGACTCGACTCGGCGAGTCGACTACCGACTCGCCGAGTGCCCTCACAGAATGACAAAAAAATATATGAAATGAAGATACCTGGGGATTCGAGCTGTTACAAAGGTTATAGTTTTTCATTTGATAATGAAATTGGTGCTATAAATGCTTATTATAATGTTGTTTTTTATTTTAAAGCATTAGCTTGTAATGGTTTATATGAAACTATGAATGTTGTAGACAACGTAGGAAATAATGTGTTGCATATTGATTCTTCCAATGACTTGGATAAAGCATGCTTGTGGCATTGTCGTCTTGGACATGTCAGCAAGAAGCACATAGGCCAACTCCAAAAGGCTGGAGTTTTGGAGTCATTAGACTTAAGGTCGGATGACACTTGCGAATCTTGTTTACTGCGAAAGATGACTAAATCACCACTCACTGGTACTTGTGAAATGGATGAAGGTTTGTTGGATCTCATACACACCGATGTGTGTGGTCCCTTTAGAACCGCCATAAGGGATCCTAACCGCTTCTATATGACTTTTACTGATGATTATAGTAGATATGGCTATGTCTACTTAATCAAGCATAAGTCAAAAACCTTTGAGAAATTCAAAGAATTTAAACAATAAGTGGAGAATCAGCTGGGCATGAAGATAAAGATGCTCCGATCCGATCAGGGTGGTGAGTATCTTAGTATCGAGTTCCTTGACTATCTTAAGGAATGTAGGATTGCTTCACAGTTGACGCCACCTAGGACACCATAGCTTAATGGTGTGGCTGAGAGGCGCAATCAAACCTTGTTGGAGATGGCTCGTTCTGTGATGAGTCGAGCTTCGTTACCTATCTCATTATGGGGGTATGCCTGAGAGACTGTCGTCCATATCCTTAATCTAGTCCCTACCAAGAAGATTTCCAAAACACCTCACAAGATGTGGACTGGGAAGGTTCCCACATTAGACCACGTCAAGGTTTGGGATTGTGAGACTTTCGTGAGATGCGAGACTCACAACAAACTCAAACCTGAGTGATGTATTTTCATCGGATACCCACATAAATCTTTTGGTTATCTCTTCTACAGACCGAGTAACAATGTTGTCTTCATTGCGAGGAGAGGCATCTTTCACGAGAAAGAGCTCGTAGGCCAAGGAGACAGTGGGAGGCCAATTGAACTTGAAGAACTTCAAAAGTCAAGCGGTGAAGGAACCTCAAACACTAGCGATCAACCTAAGGAGGAAACTCCTATTGAGTCGATTGGTGAGTTTGTACCTCTGAGGCGTTCCAGTAGAGTTAGGGTTCCACCTGAGTTTTATGGTTTCCATAATACTATAGAAGGTGATACATTTATCAGTGATAGCATAATGGTAAATTTGGATGAACCTAACAACCACAAGGAAGCCATGGCAGGCCTCGAATCTGCTAAATGGAAAGAGGCGATGGACAACGAGATTCAGTCCATGTATGACAATCAAGTTTGGAACTTGGTTGACAATGTACCGAGTCGTAAGACGGTAGGGTGCAAATGGATCTTCAAGAGGAAGACCGACATGGATGGGAATGTACACACTTCTAAGGCGAGACTGGTTGCGAAGGGCTTTACTCAAACTTCGGGAGTTGATTATCATGAGACCTTCTCAATTGTAGCGAAAATTAAGTCTATTAGGGTTATGATAGCCATAACTGCATTTCATGATTATAAAATATGAAAAATGGATGTCAAAACCGCTTTCCTTAATGAAAAGTTGGCTGAGGATGTTTACAAGAGTTAGCCAGAGGGTTTTGTCGGAGCATAGTACCCTAATAGAGTGTGTAAGCTTATGAAATCCATCTATGGATTGAAACAAGCACCTCACAAATGGAATCTTTGTGTGACATCCCCATTTTCACGGCCATAAAAGACCGATTTTGTTTATGCTTTATAAAAATCAGAGTACTTCTTTTAATAAAAATGTTGTACAATTTCTTCCCAAAAAAACATGATGAATACGGTATCAAAGCATTTTCGAAGAAACGTATTTTATTCATTTTAAAACATTTGGGATGTCATCGTCAATACAGAAATAGAAGCATAAACAGAACTTACATTCATTTACACTAGTGATCTATATCTCCTTAATCTCTCAGTGTAATGTCACTTCATATCGACACCTGTGATATAAATAAACTGAGTGGGTCAGGTTGAGAAACCTGGTGAGTACATAGGGTTTTCAACCCACAATAATATAATTATTATGTTTAAACAATCAAACAATCAACCCAATTACCCAATTACCCAACCCCATTATCTTCTTTAGTCTTAAGGATCTACCCTAAGAATCAGCTATTCCTCGTTCACTCATTGCTAAGGATCGTCCTAAGGAATCGGCACGAAGTCCATTGCTGCCACGGTTTACACAACGGGCACTAAGTCTGCATAGTCGCCAGGGTTTAGGCATCAAGTCTACATGATCACCAGGGTTTAGGCATCAAGTCTGCATGATCACCAGGGTTTAGGCATCAAGTCTGCATGATCACCAGGGTTTAGAGTACACCGGGTGAACACATCGTTCACAACACCTACAAGTTGCGAGCTTGCTAGTGTTCCACTGGACTACCTAGAATAGTCCATGGTTGTCATCCATACTCTGCTGAATGACGGGGCCATCATTTGGGAAAGGCTTCTCACATCATCCACCACTCACCCTCACCTCGTTGTCTATAACACATATCAACTCATCATCCAACTCATGTTCCATCTATTACATCTACCCATGTTTTACCCCCAACATTATCGTAGATATAAAATACATATACAATTTAAATCATTTAAAACATGTATAAAATAGTTCATCTAGCATAGACAGCAAGTACTCAGATAATATGCACACATAACACGTAATTTATATAAAATACTTCATATATATGTGTAAGATGAAAGTAACTATGCACTCACCTGGGAAGGTGGTGACTTGGTACTCGAACAACACTTCGTTACTGTTAAAACAATTTCCCTCGGACAAAACCTAGTATCATTACCACTACAGTTTAGTCTAACGTTAACCGCGACTAATTAATAGTCTAGATATTATTACTATTATATAAGCATTAAGAAACACTCTTATATAACTCATAATAATATCCCCAATACTCATTATAATTTCCTAATAACTTTACTATATTAAAACATAAGCTATACAAAAGACAGGGTAGGCATAGCTCACTTACAACGGGTTTTTCGCAAAACCGGGCTTCGCTAGAGCAGCGTTTTCGAGCCGAAAGGCTCTTTTCTCGGGACTTCGAGAGCCTCGGGGCTTCCTTCGGATGCTAGGGGGTTTACCTAGATTTTAGGGGGCTTAAGGGAGGTTAGAGAGAGAAACTAGAGAGAGAAAGAAGGGTTTGAAGGTGCGGGGAAATGGAAAGACCCGGAACCTCTATTTATAGGGTGGGGAAATGGACTCATCGAGTAGAAGGACCTACTCACCGAGTTGGGGCACGTGGCAACCTTCCGGTGGTGCGACGTGTCCAATTCTGATGGTGCCACGTCACCCCCTATCGCGTATCAACCTTCAAACTTAGAAAAATCATAACTTTCGCATACGAGTTCCGTTTTTGACGTTCTTTTTTTTGCAACGTGTAGGTAAAATCAATATCTACAACTTTCATTTAGACTCCGTCGACTAATTCTCGACCGATCTCAAATTTAACAGTAGGAGGCGTTTAGACTGTTAAATGACCGCGGAGAATTCGTAACTCCTTCATACGAACTCCGTTTACATCTATCTTTTTACCATTGAGTTCCTATTAATGAGATCTTCAACTCTCATTTAGGTCGTATAAGCCAAAAACCGCTCGAACTAAAAATCGAGTTTTGGGTCGTGTACTGCTAAGCCAAATCTTAGAAAATTCATAACTTCCTCATACGAAGTAAGATTTAGGCGTTCTTTTTATGGACGCTCTTGGTTTAACATATTCTAAGACTTTCATTTAGATCACTAAGGCTAAATCTAGCTCTATCGTAAATTCACTATTTATGCTTCCCGGTGTCGTGTCAGTTCCGTCGCGAAACTTCAACGGGTCATAACTTCTTCGTTATAACTCGGATTTCGACGCTCTTTATATGCACATAAACCTTGTGACATATTCTAAAACTTGGTTAAGATTATTTATTCTAAATAATCTTTTTTCAAAAAGTCGTTTTCGACCCCTATTATCTCTAAATTGACTAGCTTGGATCTGCGGGCGATACACTTTGTTTCGATGAGAAAGTCAAAGAGCTTGGCTTTTCGAGGAGTGAATATGATTCATGTGTATATGTCAAGGCTAGTGGGAGTATAATTAGCTTATGGTATTTTATGTGGATGACATACTATCATAGGAAACGACATCCCAACCTTGTAGGATGATAAGTCATGGCTTGGGAAGTGTTTCGCTATGAAGGACCTTGGAGAAGATGCCTATATTCTGGGGATAAGGATATTAAGAGACAGGAGTAAGAGACTAATTGGACTTAGTCAAAGTACCTACGTGGAATAGGTGTTGAAAATATTCAACATGATGGATTCCAAGAAAGGTGACTTACCGATGCAGAGCAATGCCAAACCGAGTAAAACTCATAGTATGAGGCAAAGGCTTAGATAATTGAGATGATTCGAATACTATATGCTTCTGCTGTTGGCTCGATCATGTATGTTATGAATTGTACTCCCCCTGATGTGGCCTTTGCTTTGAGTATGGTCAATAGATATCAAGGGAATCAGAGCAAGGCTCACTGGACTACGGTAAAGAACATTCTCAACTACTTACAGAGGACTAAGGACTGGGTCCTTACCCTTGGTGGGAGTGATGACTTGAGGGTGGTGGAGTATAGTGACATCATTTTTTTGTCAATCGTTTATTATCATTTCAATTTGCATGTTTTGACTTCCAAAATAATTATGTTATGGTTTATCATATTATTCAAATTCTCCACAGTTGGTCATATGTTGGAAGTAGATATGAATCAAGACTGTCATGAAGTTGGCTTGTAGATGTCTAAGCTGTTTGACATTGCAAGAGTTGCTACAGTACTCATAAGTTCTGAGTATTGGATTCATCCCATGCTCGCTTGTATCACTTCATGGAATTTATCTCGAGTGATCGTGAGACGATAATATCATATAAGTCTTCAAACCTAGAGATATGAGTTGGTTATACATTGGTTGTACAAAAACGCATTGGTAACTCGATGTTATAAAACGTGCCTTTGTGTATGATTCAACAAGTAGTAGAACAAGCATATGAGTCGAAGCTTATCTGTTCCTTCATGGATTAGAAGCGATATTTGGGCCCCTCGATGATTTTGTGTTGACCCATGTACCGGGCCAGGTCGGAATTTAGTTGATGTGTTCGATTAAGTTTTATGTCAAACAAATCAGAAATCGGGAAACAAACTGCTTGACAATAAGTAAGACATTGTTCCATGTATTTGTCTGGCTAATATCTAGAACAGAGGATTATATGATCCCTTATCTAAAATGGCGCTTCATAGTTCAACAGAGTTTTAAGAGCTATGATTGTCGGTCGATTCTTGAAGTCATAATTGCAACTATAGTTATTAGACTTATCCAAGTGGGAGACTGTTGTATAAGGTGTCTAAATCCATAACTACATTTAAGATGTACTTGACCTGACCCGGCATGGTCGATTTGGGTTGCACTTCACCCGAACAATTTATATGGATAATCTTTTAAAAATAGTATAAGTGATGATTTATTAATATATTATAAGTTCTAATATATTAATATGAAATCATATTATTTAATTAGTATTGATCTAAAATTAATTTAGAATTAATTTAGTGATCAAAAGGATGACTAATTAAATATGGACTCTTGTATTTATATAGTGTGGGCTAATGCTTATTTAGAATGGTCTAGGCTTGCATGGTAAGTCCATGGATAGTCCATCGAGTTTTAACCCATGGATCTCATGGAAATGAAAGGACATGGGTATTAGGGTTTACATGGTTGTAACCCTAATCCACCAAACTATATAACGGAGTCCTTGGCACTTGAATTTGCACTAGTTTGTGTGTGAGAACTAAGGGTGGTGATTTCTTGAAGTGTTCAACTATTCTCTCAAGTTTCCAAAGGTTTTGTGGTGATTTGTGACTTCCATTGGAGGCATCCGCATTATTGATGCTAGGCTCTCAAACTCCTAGCAATTAACCACTAATAAAGATATGTAATTCTTCTAGAGTTTTATGATTCAAGTACCCCATGCCATGCTAGTTAGGAAGTAAACCTTGTAAAAATTATTATTTGCATGTATCTTAGAGAAAACATAGATCCAAGGTTTCCAAGGTTGCATATACACCATAGGAGTGTTAGAATGCTCAAAACCCTTTAGGTACGAATTTTTTTGCACACTTATTTTTTAGCCTTTTGCTAAAATAGTTATGTTCTTAAGATCGTGTAAGGACGTAATTGTATATATTTATTAATATATTATTATATTACACTTTTATTCTATTACATGTGTTTATTTGCACTAATTCCTACCCGCAAACCGACTAACACCAAAACAAATAAATACTCTGAAGGGTTTTGAGCATTCTAACACTCCTAAGGTGTACATGCAACCCTAGAAACCTTGGATCTATGATTTACTAAGATACATGAAAATTTGATTTTCCAAGGTTCTTCAACTATCTAACATAGCATGGGAACTTGAATCATAAAGCTAGTAAGAAAAACATACCTTGCTTGTTGCTTGGATTCCTTGAGAACTTTGTGAGCATATCACCTCAAGTGTGATGCCTCAAATGTCTCACACAACACCACAACACTTAAAATAACCTTGAGAGAAGTTTACTTATCACTCAAATCGGCTAGCCCTCTTATTCTCTTCTTAGTGTGCCGATTTTGCTAGTCATGGGGTTCTTATATAGTTGTGTCACAAGTAGGGTTACTCCATGTAAGCCCTAATATGCATGGCTTTCCATATTCCATGATACATGGGTTTGTAACCTCCATGGACTATCCATGGAGAACCTTATGGGTTTTAGGCAAAGTCATATAAACCATGGATCATTAGCCCACTATACAAGAATAGTTGATTTACACAATCAACCCCATATATTTAATTAGTCTCTTTTTGATCACTTAATTAATTCCAAATTAATTATTGATCAATACTAATCAAATAATATTATTAATATATTAGAACTTATAATATATTAATAAACCTTAAGTGTTAATTCTCTCATTTAGTCTATCCAAGTGTTGTAATTCCATGCAACCCAAATGGACCATGTCAACCGGGTCAAGTACATTCCAGGAATAGTTATGAACTTAGACACCTAATCCAATAGTCTCCAACTTGGATAAGTCTAATAACTATAACTACAATAATGAATTTAGGACCAAATCAACAATCATACCTCTTTCAAGGTCTCACAGAACTGAGATGATGATGATACACCATTTAAGATAAGTGATCATGTAATCCTCTATTCTAGATATCAGCCGGACAAATACATGGAACAATGTCTTACTTATTGTCCAGCAGTTTGTTTCCCGATTTTTGATTTGTTTGACATATAAATTAATTGAACACATCAACTTAGTTCTGACCAGGCCCAGTACATGGGTCAACACAAAATCATCGAGAACAGATAAACTTCGATTCATATGCTTGTTCTACTACTTGTTGAATTATACACAAAGGCACATTTTATAACATCGACTTACCAATGCGTTTTCGTACAATCAATGTATAACCAACTCATAGGCAACAAATCATATCTCTAGGTTTGAAGACTAATATGATATTACCGTCTCACGATCATTCGAGATAAATTCCAAGAAGTGATACAAGTAAGTGTGGGTTGAATCCAATACTCAAAACTTATGAGCACTCATGAGTGTTTTAGCAACACTTTTCTATGTCCAACATCTTAGACATATACAAGCCAACTCATGACAGCCTTGATTCATATCTACTTCCAACATATGACCGACTGTGGAGAATTTGAATAATATGATATACCATAACATAATTATTCTGGAAGTCAAAACATGAAAAATGAAATGATAGTAAACGATTGAAAACATATAGAAACACCTTACTCATAAATAAATAGCAATTTTTATTCATAATCAAATGTCAATTACACTTTACACATATCAAAGCTATCTAATTTCTGAAACTGATATCATCTTTCAGCCCTATGCGCCTCGCATGCTGGAGATGCTTAACCCTACCCAGTCCCTTCGTGAGGGGATCTACTGGGTTCTCATCTGATGATACCCTATTTTCCACGAGGAGTCCTTCTTCTATTCGATGTGTGATGAAATGGTATTTTTTGTCGATGTTTCTGGATCTCCCGTGATCCCTTGTTTCCTTGGCTAAGACAACTGCACTTTCACTATCACAGAAAATATCTATAAGATCCTTTATATCTGGTACAACTCCAAGGTCTCCAATGAAGTTCTTCAGCCATATAGCCTCCTTTGCTGCCTCACTGGCCGCTATATACTCTGATTCTCAAGTTGAATCATCTATTGTCTCCTGCTTGGAACATTTCCAAGAAATTGCTCCTCCGTTTAGGGTAAAGACCAAGTATGACTGAGAGCAGAAATTATCCCTATCATTTTGGAAGCTAGCATCACTATACCCTAATACTCTCAAGTCATCACTCCCACCGAGGGTAAGGACCTAGTCCTTAGTCCTCCGCATGTACTTGAGAATGTTCTTTACCTCAGTCCAGCGAGCCTTGCTAGGGTTCCCCTGATATCTGCTGACCATGCTCAACGCAAAGGCCACATCAGGACGAGTACAAGTCACAACATACATGATCGAGTCTACAGCGGAAGCATACGGTACTCGACTCATTTCGGCTATCTCATCCTCTATACTCGGGCTCTGAGTCTTACTCAATTTGGTGTTACTTTGGATCGGTAACTCTCCTTTCTTGGAATCCTGCATGTTGAACCTTCTCAACACCTTATCCAAGTAGGTACTCTGACTAACACCAATTAGTCTTTTACTCCTGTCTCTCTAGATCCTTATCCCAAGGATATAGGCAGCTTCTCCAAGGTCCATAGCGAAACACTTCCCAAGCCAGGACTTCACTTCCTGCAGAGTTGGGATGTTATTTCCTATGAGTAGTATTTCATCCACATACAGTACCAAAAATCTAACTGTACTCCCACTATCCTTGACATATATACTAGATTCATCTTCACTCCTCGAAAATCCAAACTCTTTGACTTTCTCATCGAAAAATGATTCCATCTGTGAGGTGCTTGTTTCAATCCATAGATGGATTTCTCAAGCTTACACACTCTATTAGGGTACTTTACGCTGACAAAACCCTCTGGTTGACTCATGTAAACATCCTCAGCCAACTTCCCATTAAGGAAAGCGGTTTTGACATCCATTTGCCATATTTCATAATCATGAAATGCAGCAATGGCTAACATAACCCTAATAGACTTAATCTTTGCTACTGGTGAAAAGGTCTCGTCATAATCAACTCCTGAAGTTTGAGAAAGCCCTTTGCAACCAGTCATGCCTTATAAGTGTGTACATTACCATCCATGTCGGTCTTCTTCTTGAAGATCCATTTGCACCCAACTGTCTTACGACCTGGTACATTGACAACCAAGTTCTAAACTCGATTGTCATACATGGACTGTATCTCGCTGTCCATAGCCTCTTTCCATTTATTATCCTCAGGGCCTGCCATGGCTTCCATGTAGTTGTTAGGTTCATCCAGATTTACCAGTGTGCTATCACTGATAAGTGTATCACCTTCTGTAGTAATATGGAAACCATAGTAATGCTCAGGTGCATTCCTAACTCTTGTGGAACGCCTTATAGGTACTGACTCTTCTATCGGATCAACAGGAGTTTCCTCCATGGGTTAATTGCTAAGGTTTGAGGTTCCTTCACTACTCGACTCTTGAATTTCTTCAAGGTCAATTTTCCTCCCACTGTTTCCTTGACTCATGAACTCTCTCTCGCGAAAGACTCCTCTCCTTTCTACAAAGAACACTTTATCATTGGGTCTGTAGAAGCGGTAACCAAAGGATCTCTGTGGGTAGCCGATGAAAATACACCTCTCACCTTGAGTTTCGAGCTTATCGTGAGACTCACGCCTCACGAAAGCCTCGCAACCCCAAATCATGATGTGGTCCAGATTGGGAACTTTTCCAGTCCACATCTCATGAGGTGTTTTGGCAACCTTCTTTGTAGGGACTAGATTAAGGATATGGGTGGCAGTCTCTAAGGCATACCCCCAAAATGAGGTTGGTAGCGAAGCTCGACTCATCATGGAACGAGCCACGTACAACAAGGTTCGATTGCGCCTCTCAGTCACACCATTAAGTTGTGGTGTCCTGGGAGGTGTCAATTGTGAGATAATCCCACATTCCTTAAGATAGTCACGGAACTTTGTACTAACATACCCAAAGGTTTCCGACTTATGCTTGATTAAGTAGATATATCCATATCTACTAAAATCATCAGTAAAAGTCACATAGAAGTGGTTAGCATCTCTTGTGGTGGTTCTGAAGGGTCCACAAACATTAGTATGTATGAGATCCAACAAACCCTCACCCTAGCACAATAACCAGTGAAGGGTGACTTTGTCATTTTTCCAAGCAAACAAGATTCACAACTATCATCCAACTTTAGGTCAAATGACTCCAAGACTCCATCCTTTTGGAGTTGGCCTATGTGTTTCTTACTTACATGTCCTAGACGATAATGCCATAATGATGCTTTATCCAAGATAGTGGAAGAGTCGATACATAATAAATTATTTCCTAGGTTATCTACAACTGACACAATTTCATACACACCATCACAAGGTAATTCTTTAAAATAAATAACATTATTAAAGAAAGAATTAATACCACCACATTCATTATCAAACGAAAAGGTAAACCCTTGTTTGTACAAACCATGAAAGGAAATAATATTTCTTGCCATTTTAGACAAGTAACAACATTTATTCAAATCTAGCACTAACCCACTACTTAGCAACAAAGAATAAACTCCAATCTTGGTGCTAGGTGAAGCCGGAATAAGAAAGAGCTCATAACCACTACTTGTGAACAGCTCTCCTCAACTGAAGGCGCACCTACTGTTACTAGAAGTCTAGTCTCTCTCAGGTCCAGTTTCGATCTCGAACTACAACATAGGTTCCTATTCCCAATCATCAAGTTTATCTTGCCATGCCCCACATTCTGACTTCTTCTTACTCTCTGCAAATCAGTACATAGGTGAATACCACAACCTGTATCAAGGACCCAAGAATTAGAATGGGATGAGTTATTAGATAATATAGTGTAAATGACTACATGGTTGGGATTTACTTTCCCATCCTTAACATCTTGCATGTACTTCGGGCAGTTTCGCTTCCAGTGCAACTTTCATGGCAATAGAAGCATCCAACGTCCTTAGGGTTGGCGGAAGGAGTGAAGAAACCTTTCTTGGTTCCACTTCAAGAGGAGCAATCAAGGGACTATCCCTTGGTACCCTTCGAAGGGCTCTTCCTCTTCCTTCCTTTTCCTTGCCTGATTGCCAAGACAGTAACCGCGGTAGGAGTAGGAGTAATAACAACCGACTTAACTTTAAGACCACTTTTTGCGGTCTTCAAAATTCGTTGAAGTTTGATGAGTATAACTTCCTCCTTGTTCATGTGGTATGTTATCCGAAATTGATCATAACACGAAGGTAAGGAGTGCAAAATGATGTCAATAGCCAAAACCTCAGGGAGATTCACATTCAGTTTCAGCAAACCACCTACATACCTTTGCATTTTTTGCATCTGGCCCATGATGGGTTCACCATCCTTCATTTGGGTTGTTATCATGGAGGAGATGATTTCATACCACTCTTGACGAGCACTCTGATGGTATCTTTCCATCAAATCCTGGTGCATCTCAAAAGGATAGAAGTCCTCATAGGACTTTTAGAGCTCAGCTGTCATTGTGGCCAACATGATACATACCACTTTGGTAGCATCTAAGCTATCAATTGCGCGCTATAGCGTTTTGCGGAGGTCAAGAACCGCTATTTTCAACTTAGCGTTTTCATTTCGCGGTACCGCTATTAGCGGCGCTATTCACCGCTATTTACCGATATTTCAATAACCGCTATAGCGGCGCTATGGGCGCTATTCCATTTTCGTTCACATTTGGGGTCATTTTGTTACTTTGTCAATGAAAAACTAGTTTTAATGATCTCACTACACTTTCATTTTAAAATGCCCAAACAACTAACATAATTAAAAGCATTCACAGCAACTACGTCTACCGACAACTTTCTTTCTCATCTTTTTCTGTACTCACGACGACTTGAGCTGCTATGGTCGGACTTCATTAATGCTTTTTGTAAATCGAACCACACCTATGAGGCTACGACTTGGGACTTAACTCTTTATATCAACCATGACCTACTAATACGATATTGAATACGGGCAATACAATTAATCTCTATTTGACACTTTGACACTACGTAGTTTCCTTATTACCATAATAGAATATTATGTTATGTTTTATATGACTTTTTAGGTTTATGATATTAATTCTATATAGACTTATAGTATTAATACTCATATATATATCACTTCTATATAAATTATAATATAAAATTATAAATTATACATAATATTAAAAAAAAACGTTGTATCACCGCTATACCACCGCGATAACCGCGATCTCAAATAGCGGCATGTGACCGCTATTGAAATTTTGATCGTGATAACTGCATAGGGTAGCATCTCTCTCATGTGCCTGGTATTCAGCGATCTCCTCACGAGTAGCAGATGACTTGAGTTCCTTAAGCTCCCTATCGAGGATATATTCCTTGTCCTCATACTGAATGACCATCCTAATGTTCCTGATCCAATCCATAAAGTTGGATCCATCGAAGATGACTCTCCTACAAGGGTTCATGAGAGAGAAGCAGCCTGTAGGGTTTGAGCCAGAAGCAGCATTGTTGGAAGACATCTGAAAAAGAAGAAAGACAAGTTTTGATTAGATATAAATATAGTCCTTAATATGACACTCAAATGTAATATTAAGGCTAGGACCCAACACAATATTTTATAACTTAGAAGAGGGATGTCGTAATCCAAGCTATAAAATATTTGAAGGTAGGTGAATGACGATTCACCAATTTCCACCATGAAAAATGAAATAAATTATTAGGTTTTAATTGGTTTTGAAACTCCTAGATTCTTTGTGATTCATTGAACTTTTTAATGGAATGTTTCAATCTCAAGTGTACCCTTCAGGTTTTGTGACTGGGATGCTGAGGATCACAAAACAAGGTGTGAAGTAACCATGCAAATTACTTGGTACTCTTAATGTTTATCACTCAATTGATGTGCATGTTAACCTCAAGCGCTCCACCGACCTATGACAAACCTTAAGCCACCCTTTTCCTACCTTGTTAAGTCTAGGTTAGTGTGCCGGTTAACCACACACGCTCCACGAACGACTTAAGCAAAGAGCAAAGCGTAATTTCATGGGTTAACACCTTATTCACATTTTCCTTAAGTAACTAAAATTGGGAATTTATAAAACATTTAGTTACTTTACATTCATCATACTTTTATTGAGGATTTAAAGTCCTTGTCATACCCATTCGGCTATTGACCTCCACCAGTCAAGGAAGCGGTGGGTGAGAGTGGACACCCATTAAGCTGCCATTTTATTGGCAATAACCTTATACCCCCCTTATAGATCGACTTCGTGAATGAGGCCTACTAACGGTAAAACGACTTGTTTATTTATATATGTACATATATATATATATATATATATATATATATATATATATATATACATACATATATATATATATATATATATATTAACTTATAATATTATAATGTATAAGGGTTGAATTTTAACTTTTAAAATTCTAGGGATTGGAACTAAAGTTTTTAAAGTGAATTTACATGTTCCAAACTTGAGGGCAAGTTTTGTAACTTTCCAAACTTTTAATATTTCATAACTTATGAGTTAATGATTTATTAAAATGAGAGACTTTTCATTTTATGTAACCTATGTGTTTCTTTAATGGACTTTAAAAAAGTGACTTTTGGTAATCCATAACTTGAGGACAAATTATGGATTCCATTAAAACATATCAAGATCAAGAATTAAACTAACAAGCAAGTTGCAAATAATTCCTATGATCTTCTAAACTCATAAGTTCATGAACATTCATATCAACAATTTCAAGAATCATAAATAAAGCATACAAAACTTGAAATTTTGATGATAGCTATTGAAAATGGATTAGCATAACCATTACACCAATTAAAACAAGTTTTATAAGACCAAAACAGTTTAGGGTAATGTTTCTAGTCCATTTCCACCAGCAAAACTCGAAAAACTGCTCACTGGAGGACAAACTCATCGAGTTCTCAAAGGAACTCATCGAGTTCATGTATTAACTAATGAACTCGGCCAGTTTTTTGCCAGAACTCGTCGAGTTTTCTTGTCTGAGTATTTTTTGGCTTTTAAAAAACAGGTTTGCATCAAGTATCAAGAAAACAAGCCTAGGCTCTGATACCACTGAAGGGTTTTGAGCATTCTAACAATCCTAAGGTGAAAATGCAACCTTAGAAACCTTGGATCTACGTTTTACTAAGATACATGAAAATTTGATTTTCCAAGGTTCTTCAACTATCTAGCATAGCATGGGAACTCGAATCATAAAGCTAGTAAGAAAAACATACCTTGCTTGTTGCTTGGATTCCTTGAGAACCTTGTTAGCCTAGCACCTCAAGTGTGATGCCTCAAATGTCTCACACAACACCACAACACTTGAAATAACCTTGAGAGAAGTTTACTTATCACTCAAATCGTCTAGCCCTCTTATTCTCTTCTTAGTGTGTCGATTTTGCTAGTCGTGGGGTTCTTATATAGTTGTGTCACAAATAGGGTTACTCCATGTAAACCCTAATGTGCATGGCTTCCCATAATCCATGATACATGGGTTTGTAACCTCCATGGACTATCCATGGAGCACCTTATGGGTTTTAGGCGAAGTCATATAAACCATGGATCATTAGCCCACTATACAAGAATAGATGATTTACACAATCAACCCTATATATTTAATTAGTCTCTTTTTGATCACTTAATTAATTCCAAATTAATTCTTGATCAATACTAATAAAATAATATTATTAATATATTAGAACTTATAATATATTAATAAACCTTAAGTGTGAATTCTCTCATTTAGTCTATCCAAGTGTTACAATGCCATGCAGCAAGAATGGACCATGCCAACCAGGTCAAGTACATTCCAGGAATGGTTATGAACATAGACACCTAATCGAACATACTCAGCTGACAACCTAAATCCTCTAAGTTTGACCCAAATTCAAACTCGTTAAAATTCAATGTTCAACAAAAGTCAACGATCAACCAAATCAACCATCACGATGAGGTGGTGACCTCTTGGCCAAGTCGTGAGCATGCCCAAACAAAACAGTCGTAAGGAAGAACCCCACCACGATGTGGTGACGTCTTGGCCTCATCATGGTTATTTCCAAAAGCCATTTTTCTCATTAAGAGCTTAATCCTTATAGATCAAGGCTCATACTTCCAATTTTGATTCTTCTTAATGGCTTAATGGCTTAATGGATAAAGTTTCCAACTTTATCCATTAGGACCTAACCACAAGAAAAAAACTTAAACCCTAAGCCCAAAAGGTCCTCAATATGAACATAACTTGTGAATGGAACAAAATGGATCGCGACTTAACACTTTTTCCATCAAAGGCTTATACTTTCAATATGACCCCATTTGAGTGGTTTTTGAGCTTTTGGTGGTATTTCAAGCTTTTTTGTGTTCATAGAAGAAGAAGGAACTTCTTATAGAAGTGTGGGATGGCTTGAAGCTTTTGGATCCAAGATTGTTGCATCTTGATCTACATTTTGGAGGTATAAAGTTTCTATCTTGATGATCTTATATGTTAGATCTAGTTCATGGAGTATTTTGTGCTTTTTGGAGTCTTTTGTGATAAAGATGGGTTTTTGATCTACTGTAGAAGCAATGGGTGCTAGATCCTAGCTCCATTCTGTCCCAAGGTTCATAAAAATGCTAGCTTTATGATGTATTGTGGTCCATTAAAGCATTAAAAACTTTAAGTCCGTATTGAGATTTGAGTCCTTTTTTGCCATGCAATCACGTAAAGTTGCCAAATTTACGTGATAAATAGTCTTATAGAATAAGATCCAGGAGTTTGGCACTTTGTCTTAACTAATTAAGGGCTTATTGGAGTGAAAAAGGGGTCCAAGGAGTATGTTGGGCGTACGTATGTGTACGCTCAGCATAATGTTGAGTTTGTGCTAAAAAGACTTGTACTTTGTGCTTCAAAGCCATGTATGCAGAGCGTACATCTTGAGTACGTGAGGCATAATACCCAATTAAGAATTATTGGGCCTTTTTAGTGTAGGTTGTCACACCCCCAAACCGGAATGGCGGAAACGTTCGGGGGGTGGTTGACGTCATGCGTAGTATCACAACAGTTGTATCATAGCAAGCATAGTAAACACAACAAAACATTGAATACATATATGAATAAGGTTTACATTGTCTTAGTACATAGTTTTGTTCATGACAAAAGTAAAATCAAAAGACGTGACTCTAACGTGTCGAATTCTCCAAAAGTCCAGGAAGTACTTATCTACTAAATCCCTGAGAATAGAAGCAGTTTTGAAAGAATATCAGCATAAAGTTGGTGAGCTCATAAGCATTTATTTTTTATGGAAAATGTTTCCTTGAATTCTTTTGAAAAGTGTTCCTCAATAAAATCCTATATTTTCTTATGAAATGTGTGTTTGAAAAACCATTCCTTCCATGACTTCCAGATTCATACAAGGTATGTACAATCCAAGGAGTCATGGAATGAATATGAATATCCGTTAGTTACATGTAAAAACAATCCGTTTATGAAAAGCTGAGTTATCCCGGGAAAATCCTATATTTTCCCTAAAAGTTGATGGTTGGTTATCCGTTTTAAACTGAGGTGTACAAGTATCTACCATACTTATATCAGTAAACATACTTTTCTTTTAAAAACCCCGGTTACTACCAATGAGGTATATTAGCACTATTTTATAAATAAAACTAATAAAATAAAATGTTTTGAACTAAATCCTGAAGGCACTATTAATACCCTCTAGTAATCAAATCGGTTATGACCTTGAGGTTAGTTCACTTGATTCATTATTACAAAAGTAAATATCTGTTATCTAGGTTTTGAGTTTTATAACCATAACTGACTGGATATAGCCCACAGTGGCCTATATCCTTAATGACTTTGTCACCCGTACACCTGCCGGTCCGGTTGTAGCTAGCAGTGAGGTGCAGGGTTGTCAGTACCGTATACATCTATACACAACAATCACGCTCTCCCTATAAGAGACTCTGGTCATAAGTGCTACTCCTACACTCTGTTTCTTGTGGTGAGTGTTACCAAGGACGTGTCTCCAACTTAGACTAACAAATTTAAAAGTAATAATATGGGAAATCCTTTTGTGATTAACATGAATCCTTTATAAAATGATACATTTTGCTACATGATTCATAATTTCATTGCTCTAGTTTTGAAAACTGTTTCTACGAGTTGATTCGTTAATTTTTTGGTAAAACTGTTTTCCTGTTAAAAGCATTCTGAAAATATAAGTATCTTAAACAAAATAATATACTTTGAGCACAAGTTTCCTTGTGATTTTGCTTGTATTCCCCCCCCCCCCCCCCCCGCCCCTCTGAAAACATGAAAAACTCAGAAAAGCATAGGGGTGTGAAATCACCATTTGACGTGTAGGATCGTTAGGGATGTTGAGTGTCAAGTGCAACCTCAGGCAAAAACGGACCCTACTTAACATATAATGATCTATGGACATAATTAATGTATAATACAACTAATCATGATAAGCGACACCCTACGGGGACTAGGAAACACTTGGGACAAGTGTTACAATCACATATGATTGTATGAAGGGAATGTAAGGCCATACAAAAGAGTGTGTGGTCGGAGTGTGTGGTCGGAGTGCATGGTCGCAGTGCGTGGTCGGAGTGCGTGGTCGGAGTGTGTGGTCAGAGTGCGTGGTTGGAGTGCGTGGTCGGAGTGCATGGTTGGAGTGTGTGGCGGAGTGTGTGGTCGGAGTGTGTGGTCAGAGTATGTGGTCGACTTTAAGGTGAATCAAGGCTAAAATCATGAAGTCTTTCAACTATAACAAGCTAAAAGGATGGAATACTTACATTTTTTAAGCCTTAGAAGTGTTTGTGGTTGATTCTAGTAGTGAGAGAGAGAGGTGTACGATTGAGGAGATGGGAAATGAAGTGAAAATGAGCCTCGTCTATATATAGATAATGGGTGTGCGGCCACACACTCGGGTGTGCGGCCATACACTCAGGTGTGCGGCCACACACTCATGTGTGTGGCCATACACGTGGGTGTGCGGCCATACACTCATGTGTGCAGCCGTACACTCGGGTGTGCGGCCACACACTCATGTGTGCAGCCATACACTCGGGTGTGCGGCCACACACTCATGTGTGTGGCCATACACTCCTTTTGATGGAGTGTTTGGCCTATTTGCAACCCTAAATCTTAAACCAATCCATCCCTAATTCAAACGTTGGTTCTACAAGGCTATAGATCATCCAAACAGGCTCAAAACAATGCTAAAAGATAGCTGAAACGAGTTTAGCATTGATAGAATTGGCTAAGTGTACAAGATAAAAGTTTCGGGTTGTCACATGGGCCTTGTTGGGCCATTGGGCTTTTGTTTTTGGGCCATTGTTAGGCTAAGGATTTTCTTGGTATTGTTCCCTTGAGATTTTTAGGCCCGTTTAGGAAGTTGGGCTATATTGGGCTTTTGTTGTTGTTGTCTTGGGCTTTAGATTGCCATTTTGGATTTTAGGATTTCTATGCATGTTGGGCTGGGCCTTGGTTATGAAACAAGTAAGGATAGGGTAAAATGGTCTTTTACCCTTTAGGAAGTTAGTTATGGAGTGGGCCTTGGATTTTGGGTTATCAAGTTAATTATTGATTAAGATTTTAATTTATTGTTAGTTAGCGTGAGGTTATCCGGTTCGGCGGTACGAGCAGTCATTTGAGTATCAGAGGATTGAGGTGAGTTTTCCTTATTGTACTTGTGGGTCGAAGGCACCAAGGCTGGCCCTTTAGATTGTTATCATGGTTTAACGTATGATTGTGTATCGTAGTGATCTACTAGATCTGTATCCTGGTAGATAGGATATTGTTATGACGTAGTGATCTATTAGATTTGTATCCTGGTAGATAGGATGTTGCTATGCTGTAGTGATTTGTTAGATCTGTATCCTCGTGGATAGGATGTTAGCATGCGGTATTGATCAGTAAATTTGCATGTTTGTCTGATGCTCGGTTATATGTTTATTAGTTATGTGTATGTCAATATGTTATGGTACGTTGGGTTGAGGTGGTCCTGCTTTGTGTTGAAGGCCAAGACACCCAGGGAGAACCGGATAGACTGTAGGCCCTGCGAGGCAGTCCAATCATGTCGAAGGACCAGAGGACGGTCCAGATAGGCTAAAGGCTCAGTGCGGTGATCCAATCGTGATGAAGGTCCCGTGAGCGGTCCAGATAGGTTGAAGGCCTCTAAAGCGGTCCAGTCATGTTGAAGGCTCTGTATGCATGATATTTTTTGGTATATGTCATCTGTTTGTGTGGTGGTACTTTGGGGAAACTCACTATGTTTTGTGCTTACAGTTTTGGTTTATGGTTTTAGGTGCTTCAGAGAACCATGGCAAGGCGAAGGTGTGACCATACACATCTTGATCTTATGTCATTGATCTTGGGAGACACTAATTTTTAAATAATATTATGGAAAAAATGTTTTGTAAACACTTTTATTAGTAAATGGGTTGTTTTGGCAAGTATTAATTGGTTGAACTTTTTGGTTTGTTACATAAAAAAGAGTAAATTGAAATTTTGGTCCATGTGATATTTCAAAAGGTGAAGTGTGAGTCCATTTTTTCATTCACATAGTCTAAAATTGCAACTCCTAAGCAGATTTGGTTGCTATCAAATTCCAAAAACTGCATTTGTAACATCCCAAAAATCATTATAAAAATTTTCATTTTTAAAACCAAATCAAATCCATAAATTATTCAAAACATAGTTTCCAAAAGTCATAATCATAATTTGACTATCCAAAATCATGGATCAAGTAAATATCGAGAAGGATGTGCCCAATCATGCCTTTACCTTGCCCATATCCTCAGATGTACCTGAAACCATAAAATCAAACTATAAACCAAAACTTAGTCAGTTCCCCAAAAATCACCACATAATACCAACAAGAGCAATACATACAATATTGTTTGTTGGCCCATTGCCTCAACCCAACCTTCCAGAGTTTTGTTGGCTTACAGCCTCAACTCAAACATCATGGGTTTGTTGGTGTACCACACAAAGCAATATACCTCAACCCACCCATCTAGGGTTTGTTGGCCTCCTGCCTCAACCCAAACACAATATGTTGACAAATGCAACAGATAGATCATAATCAGCAAATACAACTAATCATACAATCCTATCAATATAACAAGTTACTATATCATAGCACATTATATATACTAGGATACATAACACAATCTAGTAGGCCGACTTTGGTGCCTTCAACCCACGAGCACAGTGAGGAAGACTCACCTCACAAACTAGAAGATAACTAGATTGATCACTACTCCAAATCTGACTCTACATAACACCTATACCACAAATAGAGACTGAGCCTGAATCTACTTCTCAAAATACCTCAAATGACATAAAGTCAAACATGTTCAAAGTTAACGTTCAAAAGTTAAAACTCAACCTCCAGTTGGTTTCCATGTCGTGGATATCCTTGGCCACATCATGGTAATGAAACGACAAAACAAACAAGCACTAGCCAGTTGCTACGCCATGGCGACCTAAGGCCACACCGTAGGCACTAGATTTCTACCGGTTTAATGTGTTAAGTCATTTTCTTTGATTCTAAGGGATCCAAGGCTCAAATCTATTCCATTCTATGGTCTAAATGGATAAGGTTTCCACCTTTATCCCTTTAGACTCCCCAAGAGATAAAGATCTTAACTCCTAGGTCCAAAAAGGGCAAAACACAACTTGGCTTAATCAATAAGCACTTAATTTTGAAGAACTCTTGTCCAACATTTCTAGAAAGGTTTCTAGCACCGTTACTAACATAAAAATCCCTGCTTTTCAAACATGCATGTCCAATGGATGTTTTGAACTCCTATTAGTTAAAAATAAGTGCTAATGGCCAAAAATTCATGTATGACACCAAAACTCATTTCTAATCCGGATCCAAAGCACCAAATACTCAAAATGGTCTGGAAATTCATAAAGTTACAAACTTTGTGAGATCTCACCACTCAAACCCATCAATATATGAAGAAAATGGAAAACAAATATATGATTTATCAACTTAGCAATGAAAAAGGTTGGGTCTTGGACACTTACCAAGGTCTAGAAGATATGCTAACTGATGTAGATGATGCAAGCAAGGTAAATCACCAGACCAAAGGCTTGCTTCTCCTTCAAAGGTCACAAAAAACACCAAAATGAGTTTTCAATTGTAATGGAAGCTAAAGTTTGGGTTTATGAGCTTGAGAGGGTGATGGAAGATGAATGATCACGAAACCCTAGCATTAATGTTCATTAAATAGGGCCCAAATCCCAAGGATTAGGGCTCTCTAAAAACACATGCCACGCCGTGGCGAATGTGGCCACGTCGTGGCGCCTATGGCTATGCCAGGGTGGGTCATTTAAACTCGCGATCCAAAACAATACCGCCATACCATGGTGAAGCTCCACCATGTTGTGGCTATCCCAAAAATAAAGTTAACATTTAAAAATTGACCCATGCTTGGAATGAGTGGTACAACAATTTAAGTCCATGTTTTTCAGTTGGAAATTAATTCGATGAACCATATTTACATGGAGCTTTTAATGCATGGAGGTTTTAATTTTGGACTCATCATGCAAATGAAAAAGAAATAGACTCAAACTGCACTTTTTAGGATACCACATGGACCATTTTTTCAATTTACTTATTAAAAAATTATATTGGTCCTAGAAGCTACCTTGGTATATGCTACATTCACACATGGGTTCCACTTAGCAATCAGAGAACATGCCCTCAAAAATTAAATAGATTTTCGAATTACATGCATTATGGAATAACATGGACAATAGTATACCATATCAATGTAAGTAGTTGGGTTTAACTAAGGGCTTGTTTGATATTTGGTTGACCAGGTCCAATTAGCAATTTTGGTTGCTTCGGTCTGGTCATCCCGTTTTTTAAACCCAAAAAATGGTTGACTCAGTCAACTATCACTAACCTGAGGGTTTGCTTGGTCCACTGAATGAAAGTGGCCAACTAAAAAATTTGACTGATATGCCCTAAAAGAAAAAAATAGTGACAAATTTTATTTATGATATTGCTTATCGTTGTGTCTCCCTCCCTTCTTCCACCTTGCAGCAATCTTCCATCCGGCCAGATCGACGCCACCTTCTCAAGCTTCCCCACCAACCTCCACCTATCGCCAACGTCGACTTGTTGCATAGGTATTTCTTCGTCTTCTTTTCTGATGTTGGTGTTTTTATGTGTATGTTTGTTGAATTAAATCATAATTATCTTGTATGTTATTACATTTATTGGAAGTGCCAACCTCTGCTTGTCATTAAACTACTTTACTTCTCTATTTTTTCTTTTTTCTGAAATTAGCTGAAAAAATCTTTAATTTCATTTTTTTTCTGAAAAATATGATGTATGTATGCTTGTATGTTGGTAATTTTCGATTATGGTATGTAATATGTATGAAATTAGAATTTTATTTTGGTATTGTTGGTGTGTTTTATGCATGAAATTGGGATTATATGTTGGTGTGTTTTATGTATGAAGTCGAGATTGTATATTGGTAATTATGTTGGATTCTTTCTCAATCAACTTATGTCTAAGAGTGTTCAAGGATGGAAAATGTTAGGGGCAATGATGTGAAAATGGTGTCAAAAGGAGAAGAGGACATAAAAGTTGCCAATGATGTTATTGAACTTTGATTGGCTGAAGAGAATGAGAAGATCAAAGATGTTATTGATAAATTGAAGGTGTTGCAACCAAAGATTGTTCATGGAAGGCATAGACAGGTTGTTGAGTATAAATGTGTAATGCCCCGAAAATACTAGGTAAAATTTTCATTTTTCAAATAACTAAGACCATTCGATCACTTGTTTAAAAGAAAATCAGAGTATAGAGTATGCTCAAATATCATAGTAATATCATAAAATGGATAGTGCGGAATAAATCTCTAGGGAATGTAGTGCGATCACGTCAGACCTTTCCTATTGAATCCAAATGTACTTGAAACAATAAACATAAACCATAAGCATAAAGTTTAGTGAGTTCCCCAAAATATCACATACCATACATAACATAACGGGTGTGTCTCAGCCCCAAGTGAATGTTATGTGTCTAATCATAATCTTACTATCACTTCCTGCCATGGTCTTACACATGGTCTTTACTTGTACAAGTGTTAGGGACCAGATCCTAGTCTTCCATACAACTGCTAAGGGTCAAACCCTAGTCTTTCATACAAATTCCAGGAGCCAAATCCACTTTTTCCATGCAAGAGTCACAAAGACAACTAGCATCCTACATAGTATAGTGTGACATCCCCAAAATCTCGGCCAGAAAAGACCGATTTTCATTTATGATTTTAAAATAATTTCAGAGTAAATCATTTTGATTTGAAAGAGTCACGGAATTTGTTCCCAAAAACAAAACATGATAAAACAATGTTTACCAAAGCATTTCATAAAAGAAATGTATTTTCATTATATAATCAAAACTCGGGGTGTCATGTTCCGATACAGACCAATAAGCATAAACGATAACACTACAAGTCATTCAACAAATATATACATATACAGACTTGTAAACAAAACAACTTGATGGTTCATCCATCTTACGCCCTTGCGCCACTTCCTGTAATACAAATAAAACTGAGTGGGTCAGGCTTGGGAGCCTGGTGAGCATATAGGGTTTTCAACCCACAATAAATAATTAAATTAATTATTATCAACCAACAATAACCCAATTACCCATTCCCATTATTCTCACTTTATGTCCCTAAGATAACTAACACAAGGGACCTAGTCTAAGAATATTTCATCGGGGTGACAACACATGCTTCGGGGGTTCCTCAGCAATATAAGTCAAATAAGGCAACCATGAGGGGGATGGAATACAGCGAATGAACACCCAAGTTCATTAACACCTACATTTTATGAGCCTGCTAGCGTTCCACTGGACTGTCTAGAAAAGTCTGTGGTCGTCATCTAAATTCCGCTAGATGACTGGATCAAAACAACATCGACGCCTCTCATTTGTTTATTACACACCAACTATCTACCCATGTTCTACCCAACATATTAGTAGATAAAAATATATATTTTTATACATAGTTTAAAACCTGCATAGCGTTCTCGTTCAATACATATTCCAAAACAACAGATGAGACACATACACATAACATGTATTTCATAGAGAATAAATCGTATCTATGAGATAGAAGAAAGTGAATATACATTCACGCATATAACAACAAAATATACACATAACACGTATTTTATATTAAATACTTGATAACTATGCGTTAGAAAAAAGTAACCACACACTCACACATATAAACAACAATATACTTAGTACACTCAAATCATACTTGTATTATTATCATGTTTATGAAAGGTAGTATACACTCACTTGATCAGAAGATGATCGGACAACACTACGACTTGCAAAAGTAGTAATCCTCAGCAGATTTGGAAGATCTCTACAAAAATCGAACCTCTCGCGGGCAGAGCTTCGGCACGGAAACCGCACTTCTCGGGATCTTCGGGATCTCGGGACTTGCTTCGGGACTTGGGAATATTACCGGGGCTTCGGGGTGGCTTCGGGGGTAAAAATGCAGAGCTTCGGCACGAAATGGAGGAGAAATGAGCAATTATGCCCGGACCCCTCGCATCCTATTCATAGGAGGCTGGAACCTCCCAGTACGCGGGGCGTACATGCCTCCGAAATCGTCACTGCATGCGTCATCCGAAGTGTCGACATTTCTTGCTGTACGCGGGGCGTACTCCGTATGATCCCGGTGACTCGCCTTCGGATAAGGCCGAATTTAATAATTAAATTTAATTATTAATTATTTAATAAACTTCGGAAATTCATATCTTCTTCATACGAACTCCTTTTTCGACGTTCTTTATATCCACGCGAAGGTGAGACTACGCTCTACAACTTTCTTTTAGACTCCGTCGGCTAATTTTGACTTTATTTTTATTATTTATTTTTAATAGGACGGGACAGAAAATTTCGTTATAAATTCATAACTTCATCGTTTGACGTCCGTTCTCGCCTAACTTTTTATCACTTTGATACTAACAACGAGATCTTCGATTCTCGTTTAGATCACTAAGGCTAAATATTGCTCTAACGTAAATTTCACTTTTTACGTCATTCAGCGGTGTCGGTTCTGTCGCGAAACTTTGACAGGTCATAACTTCCTCGTTATAACTCGGATTTCGGCATTCTTTATATCTTCGGAAACCTTGTTTCAACTACTACAACATTATCTAAAGATATCAAGTTTATTATACACTTAAATTTTGACGCTTATTTTTATTCTTAATTAATCAAACCACATATTTAAGCAATTAAGCACAAAACACATAATACTCAAATAATACACTTCTATTATTTCAAAACGGGTTACAAAGGTTAACCTAGACTAATACATTGCTAAAAATGGCAAGCCCAGAAACACAGGCGTTACAATTCTCCCCACCTTAGGATGATTCCGTCCCCGGAATCACACCTCAACAAACAAATGCGGATAGCGACCCATCATCTCGCTCTCCGTCTCCCAGGTGAGATTCGGCCCATTCGTGTGTTTCCATCGGAAAAGCACTAACTCGACCATCTTGCGTCGCAACTTCTTAGTCTTTCGGTCAACAATTGCCTCTGGCTCTTCAATCAACCTTTTGTTCTCATCGATTCTCAACTCCGAAAGTGGAATCATGTCGGGAACTTCCCCTGTGAACTTTCGTAAATAACACACATGAAAAGTGTTATGAATCCCATTCAGTTCTTCTGGTAGTTCGAGCATGTAAGCTTGGTTCCCAATCCTCTGAAGAACTTTAAACGGTCCAATAAACCTTGGACTTAATTTTCCCCTTTTTCCAAATCTTATAAGCCCCTTCCACGCGAGACTTTAAGCAAAACCAAATCCCCAACTTCAAAAGTCACCGGTCTTTGCTTTTTGTCAGCATAGCTCTTTTGACGATCCTGAGCCGCTAACATTCTTTCCCTAATTATTTTCAACTTTTCAGCAGTTTGATGAACCATCTCCGGTCCCATAAACTGCTTTTCCCCAGCCTCAAGCCAACAAGACGGCGTACGACACTTTTGTCCATACAAAGCTTGGTAAGGTGCCATCTTAATGCTCGAGTGAAAACTATTATTATAGGAAAATTCTACCAGTGGTAAATGTTCATCCCAATTACCTAGGAATTCCAAGGTACATGCTCTCAGCATATCTTCAAGTGTTTGTATCGTTCGTTCGCTCTGGCCATCAGTCTGCGGATGGTAAGCTGTACTTAAACATAACTTGGTACCCATTTCCTCTTGTAGACTTTTCCAAAACCTTGAGGTGAAACGACTATCATGATCTGACATAATTGTTAGCGGAACACCGTGAAGTCTCACAATTTCCTTCACATAAGAATTCACAAGCTTTTCCATAGACCATTTCTCCCTGGCTGCTATGAAATGCGCACTCTTAGTGAATCGATCGATGACCACCCAAATCATGTCGTGACCATTCTTTGTTCTGGGCAGTTTAGTGACAAAATCTATAGCAATGTCTTCCCACTTACCCATAGGCACAGGTAAAGGTTCTAAACTCCTATACAGTTTCTGATGTTCTGTCTTGACTCTTTGATGTGCGTAAACTCACTTAGTTTTAATCCTACTAACTTAAATGCAAAGACAAACACACAAAAGGCAGTGTACCTAAACTCACTTAGTTTTAATCCTACTAACTTAAATGCAAAGACAAACACACAAAAGGCAGTGTACCTATCGATTAGCAGTTTAGTTCAGGTAAGTAGGGTATCGAACACAGGGAACGGTAAACAATTAAAATAGGTGCTAATATTATCTAAATAAAACAAGTAATAGAAAGGGGGTTTTCTCTAGTTTTGCAAGACTAGAAACTTAAACAATTAACTAAAACTTAAAGTAAGAAACTAAGAGCTAAGCAAATAAAAATCAACTAAATTCAATAATAAAGAGGACTTCTGTTTAGGTTCGACTCATTTGTTCCCATGGATGATTTCAATGTATCGGATTAATTCTTCATTGGCTACCGACTAAGATGATTAGTTTCACGTTTGCTATTACTAATCCTTAGGAAACAAATTAACTCAAGCAGTGGCCAGTTGTCTAAATTAACGAATTTCCTAGTTATTGATTCGGGTTAAATAAGACTTGTAATGGTTAATTAAATTGGCCCTTCAATTAACCTCTTGCTGATGTTCATCAAACAATCTCACACATTAACTTACCTATCTTCTAGTTAATTCTAGTTTCACATTCGTTATTCCTAGACATACAACTATGTGGTCACAATAAATCATATGAAATTAATAACTAAGAGATGTTCATACAACTTAATTACTAATTTATTAACAGAAGAATAGTTATTGTTAACACATAAGGTTCTTTAACAAGCTTAATAAAACATAATCACCAATTAAAATTAATCCTACTCAAATAATTAATCCATGTTCACAAAATTGTCTACCCAAACAGAAGTTATGAGTTTTTAGCTCATGATTACAGCAGAAACAAGCACAAAAACGAAATCAATTGGTAAAAACATAGTTCAAACAAGAGATTAGGTAAGAGTAAACTTGATTTTGACTTGATTCTCCTTAAAATTGAATGTAGGGTTGATTCCCTTGCTTCCCACGCTCCAACAACACCTTTAGTCGACAATTGGCCTCCAAGGGTTCATCCATATGCTAGGGTATCGATCTGAAAGTCCCTTTATATAGATTTTCACAAAACAGGGGCTACTCGGCGAGTCCAGTGACCTACTCGGCGAGTACGTCACTTAAAACCCGTGTACGGCAAGTCAGCGCGTCCAGAATCGCGAAACTTCAGACCAACTCGGCGAGTAATCGAACCTACTTGCCGAGTACGTTTGGAATCAGCATTTTCTCAAAACACAAAAGTCATCCGAAATTGTGTCTAGTTTTCAGAACATTTTGAATCTCATCAATCGGAGTTACGGTTCATGAGATATGGCCAAAACACTGACGAGGGGTCAAGCTGTCCAGCAACGTCCTTCTTTCTTCAAAATCCATGATCCAAGCGTCCAATCGCTAGTTCCGCTTCATTTTCCTTTCGAGCATGTCTTTGTTGCTGAAAATGAAATATTTAATCTAATTAAGCACCTTTTGTTCATTAAATGAGACAAAATCAACATAAAGTATTAAGATCATGCATGAATTTTATAACTAAATATGCCCATATCAAAATACCCCACACTTGACTTTTGCTTGCCCCCATGCAAAACTGAATTTTAACACATTAGAATCACATAAGACAACTCCAATCGAACCCAACCATTATGCCAAGACCGCAACGCATGCATTTGTGTCTAAAATTTTTCCTAAAGAACCCCCCATACTCCAAATACTCACAATCCTCATAAACATTCGCCCACTTTTTCCGAACAATGCTCATTTTATGCATCCCTCCAAATCCATCCTCAGAAAACCTCTTAACCTCAAGATATTTTTGGTTGAGCAACCCAAGCATACATAATCTAGACAATTACAATTTATGATACCACATTGGAGCTCTTTGGAATTCTTCACTTCTTTGACATTTGATCTTTAATTTCTTTGAATTCACCACCTTGTTGTTTGATTTTTGGTATCTTCACTTTTGGAATTTTTGATCTTCATATTTGATCTTTACTTTAACTTCTCCAAAATTCCTACAACTTTTCTTGTAATTCTCTCTTTTTTTTTTTTAACATGTAACTCACTTTTTTTTCACTCAAATCCTACATGCTTAAGTAGGGGCGCTTAACTTCAACCTTTATTGGTTAACAATAATAATTTTCCTGGATACATTTCTGGTACACGATGCTAAACATATTACATCCTTCAAACTAAGCGAGGTCGTGTTTTTGTCTCATGATTTCACTAGAATAAGGAAGCCACAAATGCACTAGAACGTATATAGGCTCAACTAAACATTTGGGTCTTCATAAAATCATCAAACATAATACTAGCATGAACCCTAACCGTTTTTTTACCAAAGTTTCCTAAATTAGATCCTAGTAATTTTATGCATTTTTTTTAGAAAAAAATTAAGCCTAAATTAGGATTCTAAATTGACTAATGTAATGTAACCAACCCCCTACCCCACACTTAAATCATGCAATGTCCCCATTGCATGTTATGCATGAAAAAGAAAAACACAAAAGTAAAGAGGGAATCGGAATAAACTCCCCTGGGATAGCAGTTGCGAGGTTGATCTTCTTCATGTAAAGCTCCAACTTCAGCTGACTTTAGACATGGGAACAGCTCATCCATGCCTTGGGTGTCATTCGTCTTGTGTGGTTGACAACTCTAAATATGTGGAAAAAACATCTTGGAATCGCCTAGAAATGGTCTTCAAAAATATAGCCAATTGTCGCCTTGAATTGAATCAAATCGTCGACTCTAAGATAAAAGAATGAGCAACTCGTCGAGTTTTATGTGGAGACTCGCCGAGTTGAATCGTCATATGGGCAGAAATCGTGAATTTTCGTTGGAACTCGTCAAGTTATAAGGGTGCACTCGATGAGTTTTTGGCTCTGATCATTCAAATTCTTCTTTCTGCTTCAGGTTTGTTTTTGAGGTCAAAGAGGGTATTAAGGTAATACACCTCCTTATATTCTTCAATGACAAAACTTCTTTTTAACCGTTAAAACCATCGGACTTATAAAATCACTAAAATCTTCTAATCTTCTCGTCTACGACTCGACCACTCACTTTATTTCCTCATGCTCTATTCGTTCATTCTATCCCTCACCCTATATTCTGAAAAGATAAAAAACAAATACCAAGTAATAATAAAAATAAATCAAAATAAAAATCCTAAATTATCCCTAAATACTAGAAGTTTAGAAAGAAAAAGAAAAGCAAACTCTAATGACGGGTTGCCTCCCGCAAGCGCTTCTTTTTGTGCGAGTCTTTAGCTGGACTCCCAACTTAATAAACTTCTAATAAATTTGATGCCCATCCATCCGTTGCATTAGATATTTTCTTTGGACCAATTTGTAAAATTTGGCTCTTTTCTTCTAAAATTGGCCAACCAAGCTTGAATTCATAAAACCCAAGAATCTTGACAAGGGTTGGAACCGGTTGGATACTAATCAAAAATGGATCATGCCTCAGAACTTTCTCCAAAGTTGGAGTCGTCACCCCATGCTTCGAAACACAAACCGAAAGAACAGGGGGCCACATCATGGTAATGGTCAAACCACAACTTGGTTCCTGCAACTCAGGTTTTTCTTGTTCTTCATCTGACCCCTCTGCTAGCAATCTTTCTAGTTCCTCCAAATCTCTTTCTGGATTAAATTCTTCATCTTTTAACTCTAGCTCTTGTGACTCAGATTGTTCTTGTGTGTTGGGTAAGATGTTATCTAACCATCTATCAAATTTCTTCAAATCTTCATCCCATCCACACTCCTCATCTTCTTGCTCAATTTTATGTACTACTTTCTCAAGAAAAGCATCAAAAGCATCGAGATTTGGAAAATACATAATAAATAAAAATAAAAATAAACTAAATAAACAAAATAAAAAAAATTAATCAACAAATAAAAAAATAACAATTAGCAAATAAAATTAACTATTTAGAACCGTTCCCCGGCAACGGCGCCAAAAACTTGATGTGCGTAAACTCACTTAGTTTTAATCCTACTAACTTAAATGCAAAGACAAACACACAAAAGGCAGTGTACCTATCGATTAGCAGTTTAGTTCAGGTAAGTAGGGTATCGAACACAGGGAACGGTAAACAATTAAAATAGGTGCTAATATTATCTAAATAAAACAAGTAATAGAAAGGGGGTTTTCTCTAGTTTTGCAAGACTAGAAACTTAAACAATTAACTAAAACTTAAAGTAAGAAACTAAGAGCTAAGCAGATAAAAATCAACTAAATTCAATAATAAAGAGGACTTCTGTTTAGGTTCGACTCATTTGTTCCCATGGATGATTTCAATGTATCGGATTAATTCTTCATTGGCTACCGACTAAGATGATTAGTTTCACGTTTGCTATTACTAATCCTTAGGAAACAAATTAACTCAAGCAGTGGCCAGTTGTCTAAATTAACGAATTTCCTAGTTATTGATTCGGGTTAAATAAGACTTGTAATGGTTAATTAAATTGGCCCTTCAATTAACCTCTTTCTGATGTTCATCAAACAATCTCACACATTAACTTACCTATCTTCTAGTTAATTCTAGTTTCACATTCGTTATTCCTAGACATACAACTATGTGGTCACAATAAATCATATGAAATTAATAACTAAGAGATGTTCATACAACTTAATTACTGATTTATTAACAGAAGAATAGTTATTGTTAACACATAAGGTTCTTTAACAAGCTTAATAAAACATAATCACCAATTAAAATTAATCCTACTCAAATAATTAATCCATGTTCACAAAATTGTCTACCCAAACAGAAGTTATGAGTTTTTAGCTCATGATTACAGCAGAAACAAGCACAAAAACGAAATCAATTGGTAAAAACATAGTTCAAACAAGAGATTAGGTAAGAGTAAACTTGATTTTGACTTGATTCTCCTTAAAATTGAATGTAGGGTTGATTCCCTTGCTTCCCACGCTCCAACAACACCTTTAGTCGATAATTGGCCTCCAAGGGTTCATCCATATGCTAGGGTATCGATCTGAAAGTCCCTTTATATAGATTTTCACAAAACAGGGGCTACTCGGCGAGTCCAGTGACCTACTCGGCGAGTACGTCACTTAAAACCCGTGTACGGCAAGTCAGCGCGTCCAGAATCGCGAAACTTCAGACCAACTCGGCGAGTAATCAAACCTACTCGCCGAGTACGTTTGGAATCAGCATTTTCTCAAAACACAAAAGTCATCCGAAATTGTGTCTAGTTTTCAGAACATTTTGAATCTCATCAATCGGAGATACGGTTCATGAGATATGGCCAAAACACTGACGAGGGGTCAAGCTGTCCAGCAACGTCCTTCTTTCTTCAAAATCCATGATCCAAGCGTCCAATCGCTAGTTCCGCTTCATTTTCCTTTCGAGCATGTCTTTGTTGCTGAAAATGAAATATTTAATCTAATTAAGCACCTTTTGTTCATTAAATGAGACAAAATCAACATAAAGTATTAAGATCATGCATGAATTTTATAACTAAATATGCCCATATCACTCTTGCACAAGTCACACACTCGGCCACATACTTTGCAACATCAAGCTTCATCGTCGGCCACCAGTAGTAGGGTTTCAGGTCCCTATACATTTTAGTGCTACCGGGATGAATCGAGTACATGGTCTTGTGAGCTTCTTCCAGCAGAAGATCTCTGATTCCTCCTGACTTGGGTATCCAAATCCGATCCTGGAATACCTTCAGTCCATGACTATTTACACCGAACACCAACGTTTTGCCCAAACGTTCCTCCTTTCGGTCATTCTTCTCAGAAGCTTCCTCTTGAGCTTTCTTTATACCTTCCACAATGGTCGAGACAACTTCAATTATCAACGCTCTTGGCCTTTTCCTTTCAAGATTGACTTTCCGACTGAGAGCATCAGCAACAACATTAGCTTTACCGAGATGGTAAAGTATCTCACAGTCGTAGTCCTTGAGTAATTCCAGTCGGCGTCGTTGCCTCATATTCAATTCCTTCTGATTAAAGAGATATTGGAGACTCTTATGATCAGTGAAAAGTTTGCACTTCATTCCATAGAGGTAATGCCTCCATATCTTCAGAGCGAAAACTACCGTTGCCAACTCCAAATCATGAGTCGGGTAGTTCTTTTCATGCTCCTTCAGCTGTCGAGACGCATAGGCTATCACCTTTTCTCTTTGGGTTAAAACACAACCCAATCCAACACCAAACGCATCGCTATAAACAACGAAGTCTTCAACTCCATCAGGTATAGAAAGTATCGGTGCCTCGCATAGCTTCTTCTTTAGCTTCTCGAATGCTTCTTTATGCTTCTCACTCCAAGCATAAGTAGCTCCTTTGTGGGTCAAAGCTGTCAACGGAGTAGCGATCGAAGAAAAACCTTGGATAAACCTTCGGTAATATCTGGCTAACCCCAAAAGCCTCGGATCTCCGTGGGACTTTTCGGTTGTTCCCACTTCATTACAGCTTCAATCTTTGCTGGATCAACCATTATCCCTTCTTGGTTGACTACGTGACCCAAGAATTGGACTTCACGAATCCAAAAATCACATTTGGAGAACTTAGCATACAGCTTCTCCTTCTTCAAGACTTCTAACACTTCTCGCAAGTTTCTGCCATGTTCCTCCTGGCTTTTCGAGTAAATCAGAATGTCATCTATGAACACTATCACAGATTTATCAAGGAACGAATTACAAACTCTGTTCATTAAATCCATGAATGCTGCTGGAGCATTGGTTAGTCCAAACGACATAACCAAGAACTCGTAGTGTCCATATCTAGTTCTGAATGCGGTCTTCTCGATATCTTGCTCTCTTACTTTTAGCTGATGATATCCTGACCTTAGATCGATCTTCGAGAAATAGCTCGAACCTTGCAATTGATCAAACATGTCATCAATCCTTGGCAACGGATATCTATTCTTTATTGTTGCCTTGTTCAGCTCTCTGTAATCAATGCACATTCTCATACTTCCATCTTTCTCCTTCACGAATAACACCGAAGCTCCCCGGGGTGATGAACTAGGTCTAATGAAACCTTTGTCTAATAACTCCTGAAGTTGCATCATCAGCTCCTTCATCTCCGTTGGTGCTAATCGCTAAGGTGCTTTTGCTATTGGCGTGGTTCCTGGTAACAAGTCAATTCTGAACTCCACTTGTCTATCAGGTGGTAATCCAGGAAGATCTTCGGGAAACACTTCCGGATAATAACACACCACTGGAATACTCTGCATCACCTTCTTTTCCTTCTTAGCATCAATCACGAATGCTAAATATGATGTGCATCCCTTGGTCAAACACTTTCTGGCTTTCATTAGGGAAATGATTCCAGAATTCACTCGGCGTTTGTCCCCATACACCATAAACGAATCCTTTCCAGGCGGGTTTACTTTAACTATCTTCTTCTTGCATAAAATTTCAGCATCATTAGCGCTAAGCCAATCCATTCCCAACACGATGTCGAAACCATTAAGTTCGATAGGTAATAATTCTTCATTAAACTTATTCACATTAAGGTCGATTAAGATGTTTTTCATACGATGGCTAACAGGTACAAACTTGTCACTAGCAACTTCGACTAATAAAGCATTATCTAGTCTATCAACAGGCAGAGCTAGTTTTCTACCAAATTCATACGATATAAAGGAGTAGTTGGCTCCAGAATCAAATAAAATTTGGGCAGGCAATGTGTTTACAAGAAAGGTACCTGAAGCGACATCAGCTTCATCTTTAGCAGCTTCCAGTGTCATCTGGAATGCTCTCGCCTTCGGCTTTGGTGGAATGTTGGGCTTAGCTGCCTCCTTCTTCGTCGGACAGTCTTTCAAAATGTGCCCCTCTTCATTACAACCAAAACACATCCTTTTGTTGTTCGGACATTCATTGGCAAAATTTCCAACCTTTCCACACTTGTAGCAAGTTACACCCTCGCTACATTTCCCAAAGTGCTTTTTCTTACACTTATCACACCACCTTGCTTCGCCTCCTTTTCCTCCAAACTTTTTCGACTCAGATTTCGAAAATTTGCCTTTCTTACCGGAACCAGATATTCCCTCAAACTTTCTCTTCTCACCAGACTCAACCTTGTTGGTTGTTCTCCCCTTAATCATGTTCTCAACAGACTTGGCAGCCCAGATAGCTACCTCTAGAGTATGTGCCTGACGTACTGGCACCTCGTACTCCCATGGGAGTCCCTTCACATACCGGTCCACCTTTTTCAGCTTGTCTGGAACGATACGCAAGGCAAACTCCATCTTATCGGTGAAGTTATTGGTGTATTCATCAACTGACATGCTGCCTTTCGTCAATGTAAGAAACTTGTTCTCTAGTTCCAATAGATTTTGAGCCGAGCAGAACTTGCGCTTGAACTGCACCAAGAACTTTGCCCATGTCAATTGCAGTGGCTCATTTGGGCTTAAAGTCTTCCCTAGAGTGTTCCACCAACGAACGGCTCCACCTCGGAACTGACGTACTGCATAGATAGTCTGCAACTTGCCTCTGCAGCCACAAGTCATGAAGGCCAATTCCATTTCTGAGATCCAATCCATAACTCCTATCGGATCCTCCTTTCCACTGAAGGTCGATGGTTTGCAAGTTAGAAAGTCCTTGTACTTGCATCCCATTCCATCATTCCTTCCATCATGGTTGTCTCGCTTAACTATCGGTGGGTTGGCTTGACCAACAGACCCACTGAAGTTTCCACCTTCCGAGTGCCCTTCAATTAATTCAGGCTCTTCCACACGAATTGACAGTTCTTCACGAATCTGTTGAAGCAACCGTCTAGTTTCATCCATCTGACGATCCAACATTGTTTGAATCATCATTTGCACACCAGCCATGGTTATTGGCTCAGGTGCTGCTGCTACGACAGGTCTTTGTTCAATCATTGGTGGTTGACTCCTGTTTTCATCAGCATTTCCAACTCCACTTCTTGTTCTCACCATTTTTGATCTACACACCGAATAAGGTGAAATTAGATCCTCATTCACGATAGATATTCAAATCATCCTTATCACTCCGAAACGTTTACATGCTAGTTCTAATATCGTAGACGTACGCTTAGAATCCTACACACATAAAGTTTCTAGATCTGGTTGGCAACAGACCATAGATCCGAACAAATAATATCATATATGGCAACATATAACATTTAGCACATAAAGCATTTTAGGCAACTTTCCTAAAATAAACTAGTGCTCGTGTCTAAAATATAACAGACACACATCTCAAAATTCCACTTAGCATTCTAAGTTTAGGTCTAGAAATCCTACAAATTCCTAGTTCGCTTAAACTGATGCTCTGATACCAACTGTGACATCCCCAAAATCTCGGCCAGAAAAGACCGATTTTCATTTATGCTTTTAAAATAATTTCAGAGTAAATCCTTTTGATTTGAAAGAGTTGCGGAATTTGTTCCCAAAAACAAAACATGATAAAACAATGTTTACCAAAGCATTTCATAAAAGAAATGTATTTTCATTATATAATCAAAACTCGGGGTGTCATGTTCCGATACAGACCAATAAGCATAAACGATAACATTACAAGTCATTCAAAAAATATATACATATACAGACTTGTAAACAAAACAACTTGATGGTTCATCCATCTTACGCCCTTGCGCCACTTCCTGTAATACAAATAAAACTGAGTGGGTCAGGCTTGGGAGCCTGGTGAGCATATAGGGTTTTCAACCCACAATAAATAATTAAATTAATTATTATCAACCAACAATAACCCAATTACCTATTCCCGTTATTCTCACTTTATGTCCCTAAAATAACTAACACAAGGGACCTAGTCTAAGAATATTTCATCGGGGTGACAACACATACTTCGGGGGTTCCTCAGCAATATAAGTCAAATAAGGCAACCATGAGGGGGATGGAATACAGCGAATGAACACCCAAGTTCATTAACACCTACAGGTTATGAGCCTGCTAGTGTTCCACTGGACTATCTAGAAAAGTCCGTGGTCGTCATCTAAATTCCGCTAGATGACTGGATCAAAACAACATCGAGGCCTCTCATCTGTTTATTACACACCAACTATCTACCCATGTTCTACCCAACATATTAGTAGATAAAAATATATATTTTTATACATAGTTTAAAACCTGCATAGCATTCTCGTTCAATACATATTCCAAAACAACAGATGAGTCACATACACATAACATGTATTTCATAGAGAATAAATCATATCTATGAGATAGAAGAAAGTGAATATACATTCACACATATAACAACAAAATATACACATAACACGTATTTTATATTAAATACTTGATAATTATGCGTTAGAAAAAAGTAACCACACACTCACACATATAAACAACAATATACTTAGTACACTCAAATCATACTTGTATTATTATCGTGTTTATGAAAGGTAGTATACACTCACTTGATCAGAAGATGATCGGACAGCACTATGACTTGCAAAAGTAGTAATCCTTAGCAGATCTGGAAGATCTCTACAAAAATCGAACCTCTCGCGGGCAGAGCCTCGGCTCGGAAACCACACTTCTCGAGATCTTCGGGATCTCGGGACTTGCTTCGGGACTCGGAAATATTACCGGGGCTTCAGGGTGGCTTCGGGGGTAAAAATGCAGAGCTTCGGCACGAAATGGAGGAGAAATGAGCAATTATGCCCGGACCCCTCGCATCCTATTTATAGGAGGCTGGAACCTCCCAGTACGCGGGGCGTACATGCCTCCGAAATCGTCACTGCATGCGTCATCCGAAGTGTCGACATTTCTTGTTGTACGCGGGGCCGGATGAGCCCGGTGACTCGCCTTCGGATAAGGCCGGATTTAATAATTAAATTTAATTATTAATTATTTAATAAACTTCGGAAATTCACATCTTCTTCATACGAACTCTGTTTTAGACGTTCTTTATATCCATGCGAAGGTGAGACTACGCTCTACAACTTTCGTTTAGACTCCGTTGGCTAACTTTGACTTTATTTTTATTATTTATTTTTAATAGGCCGGGACAGAAAATTTCGTTATAAATTCATAACTTCTTCGTTTGACGTCCGTTCTCGCCTAACTTTTTATCGCTTTGATACTAACAACGAGATCTTCGATTCTCGTTTAGATCACTAAGGTTAAATATCGCTCTAACGTAAATTTCACTTTTTAAGTCATTTAAGCGGTGTTGGTTCTGTCGCGAAACTTTGACAGGTCATAACTTCCTCGTTATAACTCGGATTTCGGCATTCTTTATATCTACGGAAACCTTATTTCAACTACTACAACATTATCTAAAGATATCAAGTTTATTATACACTTAAATTTTGATGCTTATTTTTATTCTTAATTAATCAAACCACATAATTAAGCACAAAACACATAATACTCAAATAATACACTTCTATTATTTCAAAACGGGTTACAAAGGTTAACCTAGACTATTACATTGCTAAAAATGGCAAGCCCAGAAACACAGGCGTTACATATAGTGAGAAGACTCACCTCACACTCGCATTCAGATATACCACAACTCGCAAAGGCGTGAAACCGGTGCTCCAACCCACCTATCAGAAAAACCCTAGTCAAGCCTTAGTCAACACTCTAAGACTAGTCATTTGACTAAAAGTCAACCCAGTCAAAAGTCAACTAGTAAAAGGTCTCACATCATCACCAAACCATGGCTACGTCGTGGCTATCCAACTAAGTCACGACCATCTCCACTACCACGTTGTGGCAAACATGCCACCACGTTGTGGAAGCAAATCAACAAAATTGTTGTGATTCTATCACTCTCCACGTTGTGGAAAGCATCATGCCAGGTTGTGGTTACTATCTAAAAGTAACTTAATTGATTAAGCTCTCAATACTCAAAGTTCTTTTCTTAAACCTTCCGAAAGGTATCCTTGCCTCACAAGAGACAATAAAAATCGTTACTTAATGCACATGCATGTCTAATGCATGCCACCCATTTATCTATGTAAAAAATGGAGGAAATTGGGTCATAACCCCATGCATGAATTGAAAATCCCATAACAATTCCATATATGAAGCACTCAACCATTTTGGGACCTCAGGGATCAACAAAGTTGCAAACTTTATTGAATCCTTTCACTCAAATCATCAAATCATGAAGATTAAGCATCAAAACCTAGATCTAGAAGGAAGGGACCATAAAGATGAAAACTTTAGGACTTACAAAGAGTCCAGAAGATGCACACAAGGAGTAGAGATGAGTTGCTTGTTGAATCTAAGTACAAGAGCTCCTTCTTCAAAAAAAAAAAATCCAGATCTGAACCACTCAACCATTTTGGGAGATCAAGAATTAATAAAGTTGCAAACTTTATTGAATCTTTTCACTCAAATTATCAAACCATGAAGATTAATCATCAAAACCTAGATCTAGAAGAAAGGGGGCATAAAGATGAGAACTTGAGGACTTACAAAGAGTCTAGGAGATGCATACAAGGAGTATATATGAGTTGCTTGTTGAATTTAAGCACAAGAGCTCCTTCTTCTTCACAAGGTCCCAAAATCACCAAAAATGGGACAAGAACTTGAAAGAGAGGCTAGGGTTTCTCAAGGGTTCCTTGGAGGTGATGGAGGTTGAGGGTAGAGGAAACCCTAGCCGTCAATTCCTTTAAATAGGGTTCAGGCCTGTAAATTTAGGGGTTGTCTTCTTACAGACACCACGTCATGGTCAATACATGAACATGTTGTGGTCATTAAATGAGTTGCACGATTCTTGAAGATCTGCCACATCATGGTAATCCTCATCGCCACGTCGTGGCCATCCAAAATTCACAAACTTGAATTATAAAAATTATACTTTAAATCGAGTGTTACAAAATGTGTTGGAGTATGGTTCGTTTGAATGTTTGGAAGGGGGTTCGAGAAGTAATGAAATAAAATGATGTATTCTTATAACTTATTTTAGTTAGAGGTGTATTTGTGTTTCTATGTAGGGATATTTAGTTTGAATATTTGTTTAAAAACTTTTGCTTAGTAAAGGGCATAGGATATAACAATGTACTTGCTTTTCTTTTTTTACAAATATAAACAATATATAGCGATCGGTATGCCAAAGAATTGTTAAAAATGTTTAGTCCAATCTTTAGACATTGAAGTTTGATGGCTAAATTGTTGTAATTAGGTGGATTTTTTAAAGTACATTGTTGTAATAGAACAAAATGGTAATATGGTCGTTTTCATAATTCAACATAGTCAGTGAGATGCATAGCTCTGACTCAATTAGCAAATAGCTCTGACTCAATTAGCAACTATCAAATAGCCTTAAGAAAAACATGTATATACACGACTCATCTTCTAAACATATAAAGTACGAAAGTAAAGTGTTTTCTGAACTTCTGAACATTAGTGAAACCACTTCCTAAAAACCATCATTTTATCCATTTACGCGTACTATGAGTTTATATACTATTCATGTACAACCTTCCTTACAACCTTCCTTGCATTATCTTGTGATAGTGATACATAGGCATACGGTCAAATAAAATGAACTACAAAATCCATAAGATATCCAGAAATTGATCATCAGATAGCTTTATTTTCACACCCTGGTTTCTAACGAATAAGATTTACAATATTGTAGTCATTAGATTTTTTTTTTTTGACAATTTTTTTATATGTTTTTGGTGTTTTTTTCAACCATGCGATAAATATTATTCAAATCTTCTCATTTATAACTGGATAAATCAAATACCATTTTGTAAACTAATTATTTTGCAAAAAGACCTCAGTGAAATAATATTATGAATGATCTCACTATAAATTTGTTATGCGTTTTGTAAACTATAAAATATAAATAGTTCAAAAAATAAAATTGTAAAATAATAATGAGAAAAGATGAAAAATTTGTTATGATATGTTATACGTAATTGATCACTTATAAGGGTGGAGACCTTCCATTCTAACATTTTAGTGATTATCCCTATAGATATTATCAATGATAATAGATCTAAATCCCACTACAAATGTAAGAGACAAATAGACAATGATTAAAAGGGGGGAAAATAGTCAATGAAGTCATGAAGCAAGCCTTAGAAAAGCTGAAGAACCACAATCATTTAAGGGGAAAGAAATCAATGATTTTTAGTTTTGAAAATTTTCGGAAAATATATTTTATATATCCACTCAATTATTTTATCTTATTTATGTTTGAAACATATAACGTTTTAATTTTGGTTTGTAAAAATTACGTAATTTTTGTTTTTACTAAAACTTTTTACTTCAAGTTTGTTGCTTGATAAATTCAAAGGTCAGCCACTTAGCCGACTAATTTTAACATCTAGACAGCAACCAAACATAAAATTGGTTTCATTCACATCAAGGTAGCAAAAAGACAACAACGCCATATCTTCAACTGATTTTATGATTAAAATATAGAAATGTAAACTTTGTTGGTATAGATCAAAAATACAAGAATGACAAACGCACAAGGACGTCGACTTGTACATATTTGTTGTTGCGATTAGTTGTTGCCACATAAGTTCCATAAACTCTAACTAATCAAACAAAAATCTATCTAAAATTTGTCATGCCACATCTTTTACATCACAGAGATATATTGTTTTAAATCTATTTATTGGTTATTTTATGTGTCGTTTGATACATGGACAAGACATGACAAATCATAAAGATGGACAAATCATAAAGATGCGACTAATACTTAGGGGCAAAACTTGATGCGACTAATACTTAGGGGCATAACTAACAGGCTTCCAATGTACTGTAAATTTTCCGGTATGCTACATCTAAAATCATGCGTGTTACACCTTGGACTTTTTCTTGGTTCCGCCACTGCTAATACACATGTGTACTTAATGGAGATTAAGTAATGTATTAGCCCACACTTAGAGATTACTTCATAGAAACTATCATGAGTATTTCTAAGATAGTAATATCATATATTCTTCAAACATAAATGTATGAGATTCTTAGTTTTGTAGTATGTTGTGCTTTGGTGTTCTCCAACGTTGTTTGTAACTAGCAATCATACATGAAATGTCAAGGTATGACATGATGAGTGAGCGAGATCCATATAGTCAAAGTTTATTTATTCATTTTGCCCTAACGGGAGAAACGATATTTATATGACCCTCGATGATTTGGTGCTAACATTAAATGTACGTCCACTAAGTTGATAATGGTCAATAGTGTTTATAGTTCATTGTCATAAATTTCTATCAGAAAACAAAATCTTGAATGTTTGATTGACATATTTTCATGTCTTACGTTCATATGAATATCATAGAACAAATGATTATTTGATCACTTACAAAGGATTAATCATACCTTTAGGGCGTGTTTGGCTTAGCTTTTAAAAGTTAAAAGTCTTTTTCCAAAAAATTACAAAAAGTCAGAAAATCCTAACTTTTCCAAAAAGTTGTTTTTCCTTGTATTAAAACTCCAAAAGTTACTAGCTTGCTAGTAATCTTTTTATTTTTTTTCTTTTACAAAAAGAACTTTTAGCTGTGAAAAGGTAAGCCAAACACCCCCTTAGGTTCAAGGGCACTTCTAATAGGATGTTTGTAGTGGTATCGACAGTATCTGTTTTTCCTTTCCTGCTAGCAATGGAAAAAATTTCAATTTTTTTGTTACCTATCGCACACTAGGTAAAAAAAATTGTACCACTAAGTAAAAAAATGTGTCTAATATTTTAAATTTTAATCCACTATTAATATTAGCCTACAAAAGAATAAGACATGGGCAAAATAGGTTGATGGCAATTGATCTGATCGTTATTGAGAGGCATACACACACAAAATAAATAAATAAATAAAATGAGGCCAAGCTTCCTAACCTTCTGTGTTCGCATCCTTCATTCCTTCTTATGTCTGCCTACGTTTTTTCTTCACTCAAATCGATTTTACCGTTGCTCCTTCTCATCTTCTGTTGCTGAGTGAGTGGTTCAAAAATCGACTTCAAGTTAACGTTGATTACAAAATCAACTCCAAGCCCGAGGCCTAGAATGAAACAAAGTAAGTATTATTGATTCTTTAATATTTTACCAATTTTTTTACGTATTCGAAATTAGTATGTTTTTATTGAAGTTATTGTTTGACTTGGTGAAATTGTTATGTTTTTATTGAAGTTATTACTTGAATTAATAAAATTGTAATGTTTTTGTTGAAGTTATTGTTTGATTTGGTGAAATTGCTATGTTTTTATTAAACTTATTGTTTGATTTTGTGTAATGGCTATGTTTTCTTGCAGGCAGTGAAAAAAATTTCAAATTTTTTTTACCTGTTGTGCCACTATGTAAAAAAAATTATGCCACCACATGAAAAAAATGTACAATATTTTAAATTTTAATCCACTATTAATTGTAGCCGCCAAAAAGAATAAGATATGGGCAAAATTGGCTAATGACTATGGATCCGATCGACATTTAGAAGCATGCACAAAAAAAAGAGGCCAAGCCTCCTGACCTCCTGTGTTCGCATCCTTCATTCCTTCTTTTGTCCGCCTGCGTTTTTTCTACACTGAAATCGAATTCACTACTGCTCCTTGTCATCTTCTGTAGCTGCGTAAGTGGTTCAAAAATCGACTCCATGTTAACTTTGATTACAAAATGGACTCCAAGCCTTAGCCTAGAATGAAGCAAGTATTATTGATTCTTTGAAATTTTACCAATTTTTCTAGGCATTCGAAGTTAGTATGTTTTTTTATTGAAGTTATTGTTTGACTTGGTGAAATTTCTATGTTTTTCTTGTTGTTGGATAAGGTGTCTAAGTCCATAACTATTTCTGGTATGTACTTAAACCGGTTGGCATGGTCCATTTGGGTTGCATGGCATCATGACACTTGGATAGACAAAAATGATAAAATGACACTTATCGTTTTTTAATATATTATAAGTTCTAATATATTAATAATATCATTTAATTAGTATTGATCAAGAATTAATTTAGAATTAATTTGGTGATCAAAAAGAGACTAATTAAATATATGGGGTTGATTGTGTAAATCATCAATTCTTATATAGTGGGCTAATGATCCATGAATTTTGAATTGGGCTAAAACCCATAGAGTGCTCCATGGATAGTCCATGGAGGTTAAAACCCATGGATCATGGAGGAAATGAAAAGTCATGTCAATTAGGGTTTACATGGTGTGACCCTACTTGTGACATAACTATAAAAGGACCCCATGGGCTACCAAAATCGGCACTAAGTGAAGAACTAGAGGGCTATCTGATTTTGAGTGTGTGTGTGTGTGTGTACTTCTCTCAAAGTTATTCCAAGAGTTGTGGTGTTGTGTGAAACACTTGAGGCATCACATTTGGGGTGCTAGGCTCACAAATTTCTTAAGGAATCCATGCAACAAGAAAAGGTATGTTCTCCTACTAGCTTTTATGTTTCAAGTTTCCCATGCTATGCTAGTTAGGTTAAGAACCTTGGAAAAATCAAATTTGCATGTATCTTAGTAAAACATAGATCCAAGGTTTCTAGGGTTGCATGTACACCTTAGAAGTGTTAGAATGCTAAAAACCCTTTAGTGGTATCAGAGCCTAGGCTTGTGTTCTTGATACTTGATGCAAAATGCTTGAAAAAATCGATTTTTCTGTTCACTGTGCAGTGGACTCGCCGAGTCCATGGGGGAACTCAATGAGTTCAAGTGTAAATGCATCCTACTCGTCGAGTAGGTTCTTGCACTCGGCGAGTAGGAGCCCCTGTGTGCATAATTTCGAGTTTTGCTGCTGGAAATGGACTAGAATCATTACCCTAAACTGCTTTGGACTTGTAAAGCTATTTTTGGTGTGGTTATGATTATGCTAATACATTTACAATGGTTATTATCAAAATTTCAAGTTTTATATATGTTTTTATGATTCTTGAAATTGATGATATGAATGTTCATACACTTATGAGTTTGGTAGATCATAGGAATAATTTGCAAATTGGTTGTTAGATTAATTCTTGATCTTGTTGTTTTAATGGAATCCATAATTTGTCCTCAAGTTATGGATTACCAAAAGTCTTTCTTTTAAAGTCTATTAAAGAACACATAAGTTACATAAAATGAAGAGTCTTCATTTTAATAAACCATTAACTCATAAGTTATGAAGTTGAAAAGTTTTGAAAGTTACAAAACTTGCCCTCAAGTTTTGGAACATGTAAAGTCACTTTAGAAAACTTTAGTTCCAACCCCTAGAATTTTAAAGTTAAAATTCAACCCTTATACTTTATAATACTATTATATATATATATATATATATATATATATATATATATATGTGTGTGTGTGTGTGTATGTATGTATGTATGTATGTATGTATGTATGTATGTATATGTATGTATGTATAAGAACAAGTCGTTTTATCGTTAGTAGGCCTCATTCACGAAGCCGGTCTATAAGGGGGTATAAGTTTGTTGCCTATAAAATGACAGTTCAATGGGTGTCCACTCTCACCCACCGCTTCCTTGACTGGTGGAGGGTCATTAGCCGAACGGGTAGGACAATGACTTTAATCCTCATTAAAAGTATAATGATTATAAAGTAACTAAATCTTTTATAAATTCCCAAACTTAGTTACTTTAGGAAAATGTGAATTTGGTGCTAACCCATGAAATTACACTTTGCACCTTGCTTAAGTCGTTAGTGGAGTGTGTGTGGTTAACCGACACACTAACTTGGATTTAACAAGGTTGGAAAAGGGTGGCTTAAGGTTTATCATAGATCGATGGAGCGCGTGTGGTTAACTGGCACATCGATTAGGTGATAAACATTAAGAGTACCATATAATTTTCATGGTTATTCACACCTTGTTTTGTGATCCTCGGTGTCCTAGTCACAAAACTTGTAGGGCACATTCGAGATTGAAACATGCCATTGAAAAGTTCAACGAATCTCAAAAGAATCTAGGAGTTTCAAAACCAATTAAAACCTAAACTTGTCATTCACCTACCTTCAAATATTGTATAGCTTGGATTACGGCATCCCTCTTCTAAGTTATAAAATATTGTGTTGGGTTCTAGCCTTAATATTACATTTGGGTGTCTTATTAAGGATTATCTTTATATCTAATCTAAATTTGTCTTTTTTTTTTCCGATGTCTTCCAACAATGTTGCTTCTAGCTCAAACCCTATTGACTCCTTCTCTCTCATGAATCTTTGTGGGAGAGTCATCTTTATTGGGACTAATTTCAATGATTGGATTAGGAACATAAGGATGGTCACTCGCTATGAGGACAAGGAATATGTCCTCGACAAGGAGCTGAAGGATCTTGATGAGTCTACTGTTACTCCCGAGGAGATCGCTGACTTTAGGGCACATGAGAGAGATGATACCAAAGTGACAAGTATCATGTTGGCTACGATAACAGCTAAGCTCAAAAAGTCCTATGAGTACTTATATCCTTTTGAGATGCACTAGGATTTGATGGACAGATACCATTAGAGTGCTCGTCAAGATCGATATGAAATAATCTTCTCCATGATAACAACCTGAATGAAGGATGGTGAACCCATCACGGGCCACATGCAGAAAATGCAAAGGTTTGTGGAACGTCTGCTGAAGTTGAATGTGAACTTTCCGGAAGAGTTGGAAATTGACATCATTTTGCACTCCTTACCTTCTTGTTATGATCAATTCCGAATGAACTATCACATGAACAAGGAGGAAGTCACACTCAGCAAACTTCAAGGACATTTGAAGACCGCCGAAACCGGTCTTAAAGGTAAATCGGTTGTTACCACTCCTACTCCTACCGCCGCCCTTGTTCTGGCTATCGGGCAAGGCATAGCAAAGTAGAGGAAGAGACCTTCAAAGGGTACCAAGGGAAAGTCTCTTGATGGTTCCTTTTCAAGTAGAACCAAAGGTGGTTCTGTCACTCATTCTGCTAACCCTAAAGAGGCCGAATGCTTCTATTGCCAAGAAAAGGCGCATTATAAGCGAAACTGCCCAATGTACTTGCAAGATGTTAAGGATGGGAAAGTAAAACCCAACCATGCAGGTATTTACACTATATTGTTTAATAACTCACCATATTCTAATTCTTGGGTCCTTGATACAGGTTTTGGTATTCATATATTTTATGATTTCCAGGGACTCAGAAGAAGTGAGAATGTGGAGCATGGGAAGATAAACTTAATCATGGGTAATAGGAAAGCTTCACCTGTCACCAAGATTGGAGTTTATTCTTTGTTGCTAAGTAGTGGGTTAACTTTAGATTTGAATAAATGTTGTTACTCGTCTGAAATGGCGAGAAATATTATTTCCTTTCATGGTTTGTACAAACAAGGATTTACTCTTTCATTTGAAAACGAATGTGGTTGTATTAAAGCTTTCTTTAATAATGTTCTTTATCTTAACGCATTAGCTTGTGATGGTGTATATGAAACTGTGTCGGTTGTAGATAACCTAGGAAATAATGTGTTAGTATTGATTCTTCCACTAGCTTGGATAAAACATCATTATGGCATTGTCGTCTTGGACATGTTAACAAGAAACACACAGGCCAACTAAAAAAGGATGGAGTCTTCGAGTCATTTGACTTGAATTTCGATGATAGTTGTGAATCTTGTTTACTTGGAAAAATAACAAAGTTACCCTTCAATGGTTCTTGTGCTAGGGGTGAAGATTTTTTAGATCTTGTACACTCAGATGTGTGTGGAGCCTTCAGAACCTCCACAAGGGATGGTAACCGCTTCTATGTGACTTTTACTAATGATTATAGTAGATATGGATATGTCTACTTAATCAAGCATAAGTAAGAAACCTTTGAAAAGTTCAAAGAGATTAAACAGGAAGTGGAGAATCAGCTGGGCAGGAACATTAAGATGCTTCGATCCGATCGAGGTGGTGAAGTACAGAGTTTTTTTAACTATCTTAAGGAATTTGGGATTGTCTCACAATTGACACCTCCCAGAACACCACAGCTTAATGTTGTTACTGAGAGGCGTAATCGAACCTTGTTGGACATGGTTCGTTCCATGATGAGTCGAGCTTCGCTACCAATCTCACTTTGGGGGTATGCTTTAGAGACTGTCACCCATATTCTTAATCTAGTCCCTACCAAAAAGGTTTCCAAAACACCTCACGAGATGTGGATTGGGAAAGTTCCTAATCTGGACAACATCAATATTTGGGGTTGCAAGGCTTTCATGAGGCGCGAGACTCATGATAAGCTCAAACCTCGAAGTGAGAGGTGTATTTTCATCAGCTACCCACAGAAATCCTTTGGTTACCTCTTCTACAGACCCAGTGATAATGTGGTATTTGTAGGAAGGAGAGGAGTTTTTCGCGAGAGAGAGTTCATACGCCAAGGAAACTGTGGGAGGCAAATTGACCTTGAATAAATTCAAGAGTCGAGTGGTGAAGGAACCTTAAACCTTAGCAATCAAGACTGAAGAGGAAACTCCTGTTGATTCGATTGACGAGTCTGTACCTTTGAGGCATTCCACGAGAGTTAGGAATACACCTGAGCATTACTATGGTTTCCGTATTACTGCGGAAGGTGATACACTTATCAGTGATAGTACACTAGTAAGTCTGGATGAACCTAACAACTACACAGAAGCCATGGCATGCCCTGAGGCTGCTAAATGGAAAGAGGCTATGGACAGCGAGATACAGTCCATGTATGCCAATCAAGTTTGGAATTTGGTTGACAATGTAACAGGTCGTAAGACAGTCAGGTGCAAATGGATCTTCAAGAAGAAGTCCGAAATGGATGGTAATGTACACACTTATAAGGCGCGACTGGTTGCAAAGGGCTTTTCTCAAACTCCGGGAGTTGATTATGATGAGACCTTTTCACCAGTAGCAAAGATTAAGTCTATTAGGGTTATGTTAGCCATTGCTTCATTTCATGATTATGAAATATGGCAAATGGATGTCAAAACCACTTTCCTTAATGGAAAGTTGGTTGAGGATGTTTACATGAGTTAGCCAGAGGGTTTTGTCGGCGCATAGTACTCTAATAGAGTGTGTAAGCTTGAGAAATCCATCTATGGATTGAAATAAGCACCTCGCAGATGGAATCTTTTTTTTTAATGAGAAAGTCAAAGAGTTTGGCTTTTCGAGGAGTGAAGATGAGTCATGTGTATATGTCAAGGCTAGTGGGAGTATAGTTAGCTTTTTGGTATTGCATATGGATGAAATACTACTCATTGGAAATGACATCCCAACTCTACAGGAAGTGAAGTCCTAGCTTGGGAAGTGTTTCACTATGAAGGATTTTGGTAAAGCTGCCTATATCCTAGGGATAAGGATTTTGAGAGACATGAGTAAGATACTAATTGAACTTAGTCAGAGTACCTACTAGGATAAGGTGTTGAATAGGTTCAGCATGCAGGATTCCAAGAAAGGAGAGTTACCGATCCAAAGTAACGCTAGACTGAGTAAGACTCAGATCCCGAGTACAGAGGCTGAGATAGTTGAGATGAGTTGAGTACCTTATGCTTCTGTTGTAGGCTCGATCATGTATTCTATGACTTGTACTCATCCTGATGTGGCCTTTTCATTGAGCATGCTCAGCAGATATCAGGGGAACCCTGACAAGGCTCACTGGACTGCGGTGAAGAGCATTCTCAAGTACCTGCGGAGGACTAAGGACTGGGTCCTTACCCTCGGTGGGAGTGATGACTTCAGAGTAGTATGGTATAGTGTGACATCTCCATTTTCACGGCCATAAAAAACTGATTTTGTTTATGCTTTATAAAAATCAGAGTACATCTTTTAATAAAAATGTTGCGGAATTTGTTCCCAGTAAAACATGATAAATACGTTATCAAAGCATTTCCGAATAAAAGTATTTTTAATTCATTTTTAAAACATTTGGGATGTCATTGTCAATACATAAACATAAGCATAAACAGAACTTACATTTATTTACACTAGTGATCTACATCTCTTTAATCTCTCAGTGTAATGTGACTTCATCTCAACACCTATAATATAAATAAACTGAGTGGGTCAGGTTGGGAAACTTGGTGAGTACATAGGGTTTTCAACCCACAATAATATACTTATTATGTTTAAACAATCAAACAATCGACCCAATTACCCATCCCCATTATCTTCTTTACTGTTAAGGATCTATCCTAAGAGTCATCTATCTCGCATTCGTTCGTTCTGAAGTCCTTTGCTTCCAGAGTTATAGGACTGGCACTAAATCCATAGCTGTCAATACTCGTTTGTAAAGCACTAATTCCATAGCTTTTGGGTACTAAATCCATAACTACCAGTGTTTATCTAATAGGTACTAAGTCCATAGCTACCAAATCCTAACAGGTACTAAGTCCATAGCTACCAGTGTTTGTACAATAGGCACTAAGTCCATAGTTGTCAATGTTATTTGTTAGGCACTCAGTTATCTCTCATCATTCATCTACCCATCTCATACCCAACATACTTGTATATTTAAAATACGTATACAATTCAAATCATTTAAAACATGTATAAAAAAACGTTCATCCAACATAGACAGCAAGTATTCAGATAATATACACACATAACACGTACTTTATATAAAATACTTCATATCGATGTGTAAGATGAAAGTAACTATGCACTCACAACACGTAATATATATCAAATACTTCATGTCTATGTGTAATATGAAAGGGACCATGCACTCACCTGAGAAGGTGGTGACTCGGTACTCGGACAACGCTTCGTTTACTTTAAAATAATTTCCTTCGACGAAACCTAGTATTATTACCACTAGATTTTAGTCTAATATTTATCGTAACTAATTATTAGTCTTATTATTATTATTATTATTATTATTATTATTATTATTATTATTATTATTATTATTATTATATAAGCGTTTAAACAATACTTTTCAACCACTATGTACAGACAGGGGCCAGACATAAAACATCGGAGGGCAGGTGTAACGCTCTAAAATTTCATACCAATTTAAACATTTCAAAAACATCACAATTCATTAAGTTATTACAAAAAGGTTTTCAATACATTTATTATTAGAGTATTCCCAAAACCATAACCTAAAACATAAACATGAGGAGCGGTACAATCACGCCTTCGCCTTGCCACGGTCTCCTGAAGTACCTGAAAAACATTAAACCATAACTGTAAGCCCGAAAGCTTAGTGAGATACCCCCAAAATACCAACCACATATACCACGCAAAACATATCATAACCGAACAGAACAGCCATGCACTTCGGGTCTATTGTGTGACTGGTCCGTCACACCGAGCGTGCAGTCCACCCGGTCCACCCTCCAAGTCTAACCATATCCCTCGAGTTTGCAGTGTGGTTGGTCCGCCTACACCGGGCCTTCAACCCACCTGGTCCTTTCTCTGAGTCTACAGTATGACTGGTCCGCCCGCATTGGGCCTTCAGTCGGCCTGGTCCACTCTCCGAGCCTCGACACGTCTGGTCCACCCTCGTGGGGCCTACAGCCTATCCGGACCGCTCGCTGGGCCTTCAGAATAACCGATCCGCCCTGGGTATGTTGGCCTACAGCACAAAGCAGGACCCGCCTCAACCCATCCCCATTCAAACAACCATGTGCACATAAACATAAAATCATATAACAATTCACATCCAATCGAACCGATTTAGCAGATCACATAACATAACCTACTCTAAAGAGGATACCGACCTAACCGGCCACTAGCATAGCATCATCCTATATACCAGGATACCGACCTTAACCAGGTCTCTAACATATACCATCTTAACTACCAGGATGCAACATAACAAAGAACCTGTTGGATATAGTGTCTAAGTCCATAACTTTATTTGGTATGAACTTGACCCGACCCGGCATGGTCCATTTGGGTTGCATGGCATTGCAATACTTGGATAGACTAAATGAGAGAATAAGGCACTTATGATTATTAATATATTATAAGTTCTAATATATTAATAATAGTATTATTTAATTAGTATTTGATCAAGTATTAATCTAGTATTAATTTGGTGATCAAAGTGAGACTAATTAAATATATAGGGTTGATTATGACAATCATCAATTCTTTTATGGTGGATTAATGATCCATGGTTTATGGGTTTGGTTATAACCATATGGAGCTCCATGGATAGTCCATCGGAGTTACAAACCCATGGGTCATGAGATATGAAGAGTCATGACAATTAGGGTTTACATTTGTAACTCCTAATTATGACACACTATAAAAGAAACCCTATAGCATGCAAAATCAGGACTAGTGTTACTAGAGAGGGCATAACCGATTTTTGGGTGTAAGAAATATTCTCTCAAGTTATTCCAAGTTTTGTGGTGTTGTGTGAAGCATTTGAGGCACAACATTTTGGGTGCTAGGTTCATAAAGTCTTGAAGGAATCCAAGCAACAACAAGGTATGTATTTCTACTAGTTCTTTATGTTTTATGTAATCCCCATGCCATGCTAGTTAGGAAATAACCTTGAAAAAGAAATTTGCATGTATATAAAGAAAACATAGATTCAAGGTTATTAGGGTTGCATGTACACTTAGGAAGTGTTAGAATGCTCAAAACCCAACATATATGCCTTAGGATCGTTCCATGTGAACGGTATCCCTGTTCAGGTGTTGTTTGACTTGGGTACCACCCGATCGTTTGTTTCTCTTGCGCTTAACAAGAAGTTTTCCGAGTCTTCAGGCATATTGGATTGCCCTTTAGAGGTAGAGATCACCGATGATCGATCGGTGCGGGCATCAGCGGTGTTCATAGATTTCATTCTGAGGTTATTCGAGGAGCGCTACTTGGTGGATTTGGTTCCCATTCTGTTGCATGGGAATAAGGTGATTATAGGCATGGATTCGTTGAGCCCTAATGGGGTGGTGATAGATTGTGCACAACAGCTAGTGCGAATCAAGACCCCAAGTGGGGGAGAGTTGGTGATCCACGGCGAGAGGCTAGAACGTGGACCCACAGTATGTTCAGCAGCGAGAGCTAGGTGCTACCTTCAGCAGGGTTGCGCGGGATATGTCGCATATGTTGTGGATACCCTCGAGGCGGGTAAGGCGATGGTGAACGAGGTTCCAGTGGTATGAGACTACGGGGTGACAGTGTCAGTGATTTCAGATAGAGATATGCGTTTTACTTCTAGGTTTTGGAAGAAGTTTCATGATGAGTTGGGCACTCGTCTGCATCTTAGCACTGCCTTCCACCCGCAAACGGATGGCCAGAGTGAGCGGACCATCCAGACTCTTGAGGATATGTTGCGGGCATGCGTGCTAGATTTCGGCAGCAGTTGGGATACGTATCTTCCGTTAGCAGAATTTTCGTATAACAACAGTTACCATACGAGTATTGACCGCCCTCCTTTCAAGATGCTCTACGGGAGAAAGTGCAGGACCCCGATTTGTTGGGGTGAGGTCGGTCAACGTGTCATTGGGAGCACCGAAGTGTTGCTCAAGACGACAGAGTTGATCCAGCAGGTTTGTAGTAGACTGCAGACTGCGCAAAGTTGGCAGAAGAGTTACGCCGACAGGAGGCATTCAGACTTGGAGTTTCTGGTGGGTGACCTGGTCCTCCTGAAGTTATCACCCTGGAAGGGTGTCATTAGGTTTCGGAAGAGGGGCAAGTTGGGCCCCAGGTTCATTAGTCCTTTTGGGGTTTTGGCCCGGGTAGGTCGTGCCACCTATCGATTGGATCTTCCAGTAGAGCTTAGCCAGATCCACAACATTTTTCATGTTTCTCAGTTGAGAAAGTGTTTGGTGGACGAGTCAGCAGTTGTACCCTTGGAGGATATTCAGGTTGATAGCCACCTTAATTATATCGAGAGACCAGTTGCGATCATAGATCGAAAGGCGAAGACCTTGAGGAACAAGGTGGTTCAGTTGGTGAAGGTGCAGTGGCGACACCGGAAGGGTTCGGAGTGGACATGGGAGGCGGAGGAGGAGATGAGGGAGCACTACCCCGATTTGTTTCTGGAGACAACAGACTTCGAGGATGAAGTCTAAGATAAGCGGGGGAGAATTGTAACACCCCGTTCCTAATACGTATTTATTTTGATTAAATGTTCTTTTGGGAAGAGCTACTCAGCGAGTTGTAGCCCTAACTCGCCGAATAGATGTCGAGTGGATGCGGGCTTTAAGTGATCTACTCGGCGAGTCCACGCCTAGACTCGGCGAGTAGGCCAATCAGGAGGAGACCCTAATCCTTAGGGTTTGCACCCTATTTAAACATCCTTATAGCCCCATCTCAGCCTCCATCACCCTCAGAGCATTCCTTATTGAAAACCCTAGCCTCTATTGGTAAGTTTGAGTGATTATTGCCTTGTGAATGGACTTGTGGTGCAATTTGGAGCAAGTGGAAGAAGGGAGAGGTTGAAGAGGTCAAGGAAGGGGACATAGATCCAGAACACCTTCATTTGTGATCATCCATTCTGGTAATAAAGTTTCCATCGTGGTTATTGATCTATTAGATCTTGTTTGCCCCTAAATTGTTGCTTTTAAGCCCTAAAACCCCAAATCCTTGAAGAGAAACCTTATGGTTGGGTTATACTTCAGATCTGGACTCTCATTACCTTCTTGAAGTGTTAAGTTTCAATCATATTGGTGATTAAGGTCCCTCTTGAGCTTAAAACCCCATTAAGAGCTTGGTTTGGACATTTGAAGCTCCAGAAGCTATGCATGCACGTAAAGTTTGCAACTTTACGTGATAAGCATGCCCTAGAAGCCTAGATCTGTGGTTTGGAGCCACTGCATGGCTCAAATCAGGTCTGTATGGAAAAAGGATTGAATCAACTCGGTGAGTAGAACTTTGGACTCGGCGAGTCCTATGAAGATAGCTGTGGACTCGGCGAGTTGGATGAGCAACTCGGCGAGTCCGATGAAGATTGCCTTAGACTCGACGAGTTGGTATTCAACTCGGCGAGTCAGATGAACTTGGACTTAGTATGTATGCATTGAGGAAGAACGCGTTGAGTCTTCGCTAAGCTCGACGAGTAGAAACGGGCGTAGAACTAGAACATATGGAAGAGACTCGGCGAGTTGGCGAGCCAACTCGGCAAGTCCGGTCAACCAGGAAGTTGAATTTGACTGGGGGTAAAATAGTCATTTTACCCTAAGATTAGTTATCAGTATCTGACTTAGTGTTTATGGAAATTGTAGCCGGGGAGCTCCGGTTCAGCAGTCAGGCGCTCAGCAAGTAGACTTTCAGCAGCTACTTCAAGGTGAGTTACCTTCTGGTAGCAGTGGATCTAAGGCCATAATGTTGGACCACTAGTAGGAATTGTATCATTAGATGATTGTCACTGTGATATTCATCTAGGGTTTGCCACTACCTGTGTTATGTTTATGTGTTTGTACGATATGATGCTATGTGCTAGCGATAGTAGGGGAGATAGTCCCCAGGTTACGGGTCGATAGGGCCGAAAGGGCCGTCATGCCCAACCATGCTAAATAGATTATGTGATACGTGTTATGTGGTAGTGGTAAGGGTGAAATAGTCCCCAGTATCCGGTCGAAAGGACCGAAGGGGAGACCAGAACCCAGATATGCTAGTCAGTATCTGGTCGAAAGGACTGAAGGGGAGACCAGCACCCATATATGCTAGTCAGTATCCGGTCGAAAGGACCGAAGGGGAGACCAGCACCCATATATGCTAGTCAGTATCCGGTTGAAAGGATCGAAGGGGAGACCAGCACCCATATATGCTAGTCAGTATCCGGTCGAAAGGACCGAAGGGGAGACCAGCACCCAGATATGCTAGTCAGTATCCGGTCGAGAGGACCGAAGGGGTAGGTCGGGCACCCAGATATGCCTGACAATATTTGTATGTTATATGGTTATTTGGTATGAGGTACGTTGGGGGAACTCACTAAGCTTCGTGCTTACAGTTTTTAGTTGTTGTTTCAGGTACCTCTTCAGCCAAGGGGAAGGAGCTGGCGTGGTAGCGGCATATCACACACACGCTCTTGTTTTTCCGCACTATGAGACATTCTAGGATTTGTACTCTGATATTATTATGATTTACGTTCTGGTTTACAAACGCGAGATGTGTTTTATTAAATGATATGGTCGAATGATATTTTGTTACTAACGTTTTTGCAAATCACTTAATTAAAAATGAAATTTTTGGTCCATAATTTTTGGGATGTTACAAGGTTAGTGAGTTTCCCCAAAATACCCATACACACAACAATATACATATAATCACAAAACAACATACTATGGGTCAAGTCAACCATCGGGTTGGAATACCCCAGTCCCGCAACCATCAGGTTGGAATACCCCAGGCCCTCAACCTTCAGGTTGGAATGCCAATATACTATGAGTCCAGTCATCCTTAGGATGGAATACCTCAAGCCCACAACCATCAGGTTGGAATGCCCGGGTCTGTTGGCTCTCGTACAAAGCAGATACGTCTCAACTACCAATCAAACATGTGCACATATATCAGATAATCACATAATATTCTATAGACAGACAAACCAATCTAACGGATCATAACAGCATAATAACATCCTATCTATAAGGATACTGATCTAACATATCATAATAGCATAATACCATCCTATCTACTAGGACATTGATCTAACAGATCATACTAGCATAACATATCAGGATAACAATCCAAAAGGGTATACCTTGCTGCCTTAGAGCCTTAGGTATAGCAAGGAAAACTCACCTCACAACTATAGAACTGTAGTGATAAGGTCAAACTCTCGAATCATAGCCACGTACTCCACCACCTATATCCACCATAAAACACTTCCATAAATTACCCATTTACTAAATACCCCCATAAGTCAAACTGGTGAACCCTTGGTCAAAGTCAAAGTTAACGGTCAAGGTTAACAGTCCATGTTGACCCAACTCGTTGAGTGCAGTTCAATGGCTCGTCAAGTCCTTCCAGGACTCGGGAAATTGCAAAAACCCTAGCTGACTCGCCAAGTTTCCAGACAACTCGTCGAGTCCATGCGTGTCAAAAAGTTGGGAAAATCCTAACTGACTCGTCGAGTCATCTTGCTGACTCGCCGAGTCATTGTAGAAACTAACCACAATCAATCTTCATCGGACTCGCCGAGTCGTTTATGCGACTCGTCAAGTTCATGCAGTCCATTTCTTATCCAAACATTTTTAAGCCGTCCCCAAGCTCCATATTGTAGATCTAGCTTCCTAAGGCACAAATTCCACGTAAAGTTGCAAACTTTGCATGCATGCAAGGTCTTATAGGCTTATAATCACTAAAACCAAACCTAGAAAGAGGTTTAGGGCATGGTGAGGGGTTCATATGAGATCAAATTGATAGCTTTGTGAGTTTGAGACCTGGAGGAGTCCATATCTGAAGTTGCAACTTCAGATCATGGCTAATTACCCAAAATGACTCCCAAATATACTAAAGATTGCCCTAAACCTAATCATGAAGAGATCTAGCTAAAGATAAGCCAAGGCAACAATTTTTTGCCTTCAAAATGATGCCAAGATGAAGTAGAGTCAGATCCACAAGCTCCGCTTTGCTCTAAGCTCCTTATACTTCAAGCCTTCTTCTATAAATGCACCAAAAGCACTCTTTAATCCTCACAAACACTCAAGAACAAGGTCAATAGAGATTAGCGATCCTTTTGGCCATCAAGGGGTGATAAGGGACTGGAGGTAAGGTCTTAAAGTCCTTTAAATAGGGTGCAAACCCTAAAAAATTAGGGTTTCATCTCCCAGCTCCTACTCGTCGGGTCCGGGTCCTTCGACTTGTCGAGTAGGTCCAATAATCCACGCGGATTAACCCGCTTCTACACGATGATTTGGGGGAACCAACTCGTCAAGTAGGTCCATAAACGTGTACATAATGTTTTAAAACTTATACCTGGGAGTCGAGGTGTTACACAATCCCCGAATCCCTCAAACTAAGGCTCTAATACCAACTTGTAATATCCCAAAAATAAGACCCAATTTTTTCATTTTTCAATTAATAAATCAATATGCCAAAACATCACCATAAATCCCAAGTGGAACAAACATATCAAAACATCATAAAATATCAGAGTTATCATGAAATGTAGAACAATATCATATGTGCACTGTAATCACCCCGAGCTCTTCCCTTTTGAGCCAGAAGTACCTGAAACATAAAGTGAAAACTGTAAGCACGAAGCTTAGTGAGTTTTCCCCAAATACCACATACCACACATATCAAACATATAATGGGCCCCGTCCGATGAGTGTAGCAGGCCTCACCCTAACTCGCATAAGGGCCCCACTCACTGAGTATAACGGGCCTCGCCTTAACTCGCATAACAGGCCCCACCCACTGAGTATAACCGACATCACCCTAACTTTCACAATGGGCCCCGCCCAACATCCAAAAATACAAGCATAACAAATAATAGCATACAGATTACCCATTAGGCCCCGCCCACTAAGCATACAAACACATACACATGCAAGAGTCACATAGATATCTAGCACCCTAACATAATAAACCATGGGTTAGAATTAGCGCCTTTGGCCCGCTAAACATGGTGAGGAAGACTCACCTCAAACTGCTGAATCTCATATATAAATCTCTAACTACTGGTCCGAAAATCCCTGCGCTATCATCATAAAATAACATCCAATTAATAATTAGATCTCGACTCATACTAAGAGTCCAAACTAGGGTAAAATACCATTTTACCCTTTACCTAACTTTACCCAAGGCCAAAGCCCAAACCAATTACTAAAAAGTGCCAAATTCTAGAAATAGACACCCAAAGCCCAATTATGGCCCAATATTACAAATTGGACCCAAACCCCTTCATGGGCCTTCACCCAAAATAGTCCAAACTAGAAATTTAATGGCCCAACAAACCCCTAAACTCCTAAGGTCTACATATGGCTCAAAATCGAAGCTCAATTGTTGAGTACACTAGGCGTACTCAGCTCGTACGCTTAGTATACACGCTCTAGGGCTAGTACGCACAGCGTACCAGCTTCTACGCCCAATATTCTCCCAAGTTGGCCATTCCATGCCAAAAAGAACTTAATCCATTCAGACCCTACTCCATACTCTCAGATGTAGTCCCAAAAGATGATTTATCACGTAAAGTTGGCAACTTTACGTGCATGCATGGATTAATGGGTCTCTAAAGCTCAAAAGAGCTTAACCAAGGGTCTTAACACAAGCATGAGTCCATATACACCATAAATTTTGCATTTTTATGCTTAAGGGACCCCTAAAATGTCCAGATCTACAAGGTTAATCTTCTGAAATGACCTTAGCTCACAAGGACCAACCAAAAGGGACTAAAATGGCTATAAACGAGCCCAAAAGAAGATCTATACAAGGATTTGACAATGTATGGACTTTATACCTCAAAATTCACAAAATGAAGAAGCGAAATCTTGATATCTAAGCTCCTCTCCAAAGAATGAGTCTTCAACCTTCTTCTTGCACTTCAAGATGCATAAAAGCACACCAAAGTTCTTTACAAGATCTCAAAAACACCACACAAAGGCTAACGAATGAAATTAGGGTTTTGAGGATGTGGAGGCTGGTCTAAAATATCCAAGAGATGGTTTAAAGAAGCTTAAATATGGAACAAACCCTAAAAATTAGGTTTTGTGCCAAGCAAGCGTACGCCCTACGTAACACCACATACACCCAACGTACGTGGTCGAAGCCCGTGATCCTGATCCAACTAGTACGCTAAGCATACTAGCCAGAGGATAAAAAATGAGAATTATCTAATAAGTAAGGGTTAAAAAGAAACTTACAAGGTCCGAATGTTACAGTAATACTATGACATGTTAGTATTGTTAGTGATTATGGTTTAGACCCAAGCCCTTTTAGGGTTTATATTTGGTCTCTTATGTATATCTATTTATATGAAGTTTAACCATACTATTTGTCAATCAAGCAATCTATTATCTTACATGGTATCCAAGCTTTAGGTTAAAACCTTACTTCTGAATATAACTCGTAGTCGTTGCCCTCCACCTCTGAGGACATTCTCTGATAGTCGTCGGAGGTGTCTTCATTATGTTTCTTATTTTTCTGTTTCTTCTCTTTTCCGCCTAAATAATAAAATAGTTGTTGGCACTAAACCAAAGCTCTTACCTCGACTTTCTTCCACTGCCTCGTTTGTTTATGTCTCATCGTTGGATGACTCCTACCTCTAACCTTTCTTCCTTCTCCTCAACTTGCCTTTTCTTCAAATCTACTTTCTGATTCAGTCGGAATAGGCTCTGTCTTCTGCAACTAAAGCCACATTTCTTTCTCGTTGCTTTTTCTCTAGACTTCTTTGCTGCCAACTCGACGATCGTCGCAACCGCCTCTCCTCTCTTCTTAACAAAGGAACCGTCATTGGCCGCCGCTTCTTCTTTCTCCTTATCCAATGAGTAGTTGTTGTTAGCCGTCATCGTTAGAGCTCTGCCACCGATGATGCCGCTGTCTTCATTGATGTTATGTTTTATGTTTATGTTTTTCCAGTTTAATCGTCCCCTCCCAATCAAACTGCGAGGGGGGTGTTAGTGATTAGGGTTTAGGCCCAAGCCCTTTTAGGGTTTATATTAGGCCTTTTATGTATCTCTACTTATATAAAGTTTAACCTTACTATTTGTCAATCAAGCAATCTATTATCTTGCAAGTATGCTTAGCTAGACCAGTAGGGTCTTGATTATGGGTTGTTGTGTAATGTTTATTGATTGACATGATATGTGCTTGTTGGGCTAATGACAAGATCAAGATAGACCATGAGTCAAACAGTGCTCGGTGGGTTGATGACAAGATCGGGATAAGCCGAAACGTATAACCAAAAACACTAACAACTATTAGCCTAAACCATAAATCCCTTCTATTTCGTCATTCGGATTTATTCATTTCAATCCGGTTTGGGTCATTAGTCCTTTCGACATGCCGAATTCCAAGTCTCTTGATGCTAAGTATCACCCCTTGATGAGAGCTTAGTTGTTGAAATGTGAAAAAAATCATATGAGAGATCAATGGTTCATACTTTGATACATTTAAAATATTGATAGTGTTTCATAATTAACTTTCCACATAGGCTTTGGATGGGTGATGTGGGCCACTTAGATAATAAGGTTTGCTATTTTTTTTAAAATAGATGTGTCCGTTATAAATATATTTTGATATAGGAATTTTAGGTTTTGAATTTAATCTGTTTTGAAGGTGGATTTTGGCGGGACGGTGTAAAGGAATATTAATTGTCTGTTACGTTATAAATGAATGAGAAACTGTGAGCCGTATGATGTATTTGACAAAACTTTGTTGGCGCGTTTGTAAGCAACGGATTAGATTTATCCTGTTTTGAGCATTTACTAACATATACTGTCAGGAGGTCTACCACATAAATAAAATAATAATCTTTTTCACTACCTTAAATTTGTCAGATTCTCCTATTTTACCCATATCATCGGATACTCCCAACTATCAAAACCTTGGAACAACAACAGTTTTTATTAAACTCAAAAGATATATCATGTAGGATAATAGGAAGGACCACACCTACAGCCATACTTGAGATGTTCCAATCAGATTTTGGTTTCATTGTCTTTTTTTTAATTTATTTATAAAATCTTATTCGTATGAAGTTTGTTGTGTTCTTCATGAAAAAGTTTTCTAAATATGTTGGATATAGAATATAAAATGATTATTTCATATTGTAATTAGACTATTTCTATTTACAACAAAAACCAACCCAACTAATTATTAAAAAACTAATTTCTCATCCTTCCATATATACAACCAAACTAAACTTAAAGTTTCATTCTAACTAGCAACCCAACCCAAACTTAGTTTTTATTAATTAAATACAATTAATACAACTTACAAGTATTTTTATTCTATCAAAAATTATTAGAAGTACTAAAATTAGAATTAGTTATTTTAGTTTCATATAAATAAAAGTTTGTTACGAATAATCTATCAAAAACATATGTATAAAATCAAAAGATATGAAACCCACCGTTTTATACTTATGAGCAACCCAATTCAAAACCAATTTTGTATTAGATTATTATAATTCATAATTACTTTTTGTTCATGGTAGAATACGAAGGTAAAATAAAATTAATAATATATTATTTTTAAAATTGAATCTTTACTAATAAACTACCCATGTGGATCACTTAATATTAAAATATAACCCAACTTGGGTAAGATATTTTTTTAATTGTACACATTTAGTTCTTTTTTTTTTTGTAAAATAAACTTTTATATTAATATGTACACATTAGGTCATTTTCATCGGATTCTACAGGTTTTGCTGATTTGGAAGCACAAGTGACACTAAATAGCAATCAATTAGCTTAGTCACCGTCTCATTCTTTCTTCTGTGTTTGATTGCAACCCTATATGTCTTCCTCTCTAGTCGTGATACACCACCCACAACATCCCTAAAAAATCATTGTTGATGTTATCCTCATTCCTTCTCCATTTTCTGTCTGGAAGCACCTCCTACCGGAGGTGGATGATCCTCCAGCAACAAGAAAAGGGCAGCGACCCTTCTCTTTCTCGTCTCTTTTCCTTCCGGTCGAACAGCAACAGCCAAACACCCTTTACTTGTTGTGTTTCTCCGATATGTCTCTGTTTGCCTCCATCTTTGAGATATGTTACCAGAAAAAAGAAGAAATAATCGACGAGGGGGCTACTTCCTCCTGCCTCCCCCTTTGACCTTGTTGTTTTTGCCATCATTCCTCCTTGTTACGAGTGATGTGTAGGAACACACAAAGGAGTCGCCGGAGATCGGGGGTTCTCCCTCTTTTTCATGGTGAATAAAAGTTGGAAAAATCTCATTGTGGATATGTGGATGCCACCTGGGTATTTCATTTCAACAAAATAAAAGAAAGGGAAAATGACTTGATAGGGTAAGATACTTTTTGAAATGTACACATTTAGTCCTTATTATTATTATTATTATTATTATTATTATTATTATTATTATTATTATTATTATTATTATTATTATTTTGTAAAATAAACCCTCCACGTCAGCAAAACCTGTAGAATCCGGTAAAAAGGACCTAATGTGTACATATTAATAAAGTATAAGGGCTTATTTTACAAAAAAAAAAAGACTAAGGACTAAATGTATACATTTCAAAAAGTAGATTACCCTTTCAAGTCATTATCCCCACTCTAATCAATACAACTCTCAAGGCTAGACTAATCCCCCCTCTTAGCACTCTCAGAAGGGTAAAAGACCATTTTACCCCTCTCATGGCTCAAAGACCCTAACATTGACCAAACCCTAAAAGTCAAAAAAAGTTAACTCTCCGGGTTACGCTGCACATACCAAACCTGTACGCTGGGCATACCCGGCAACCTCACAAAAACAGGGAACGCGGCCCCCTACGTCGCGTGTACTGGGATTACGCCCCGCGTAACTCCCTGTTTCAGACTCCTTAGCTTTTGGGGTCTTAAACAGTTAAGACACACATCCAACTTTCAGATCTGGCCATCCTTAAGCCTCTTAATCCATAAAGTTGGTGACTTTAAGCCTTTGCATGGCTGTAAAAGTCACCAACACCCATAACATTCCATGTTCAACCCTAGAAAAGCCCATAACTCAAGCATGACTTCATAACAACGACCAAGTTGGGATTTTTATGGATCTACAACACACACACACATATATATATATATATATATATATATATATATATATATATATATCACTGAAATGGGACAGAACTAGGTCCATGGAGTCCCTTATGCTCATAAAGTCTCCACCTTTGGGACTTAAACCCTAGAAATGGAACATAAAACACCAAACCAAAATAAAGAGGAAAGCTCTGAGCTTTTTACCTCAAAGTGAAGCTCCTTCCTCTTAAGAACTTAGATCCAAGCTTGAACCTCAAACCCTAGCCTCCACAAGCTCCTCTCCTTCTTCTTCACTAACACACAAAGGCACTTTAGCTCCAAAACAGTCACACATAAGCTTTAGGACGAAGGAAATTGTCTCTTATGGTTTCACTCTCTGGTATGGTGGCTGAGGATAAAGCCTTAGCCCTCCTTATATAGTGCACAAGCCAAAAATTAGGGTTTTCATCTAAGACCGCTACGCCCAACGTAACCCTGGGTACACCTAGCGTACCTAAGCGAGTCCGCGTCTAAATTAAGCGCATGAGTACGCGCAGCATACTCTCCAGTACGCCCAACATACTCATTTGCTACAATTTCCACCCAAGGGCTAATCTTGACAACTTGACAAAATAGGAGGGTTAAATAGTTGTACCTGAATTTCGGGATGTTACAATCCATGAAAGCGGATCCGCTCATAAAAGAATTACATCCTTAGGTCTTTCATGATATACTACACACGTTAGTGTGACATTTGGTTTTAGTGAGAGTTTTATGGTGCTTTACGTTTTGTTTAAGAACAATTATATTTTTATGTACATAATTAAGAATTTGGTTAACTTCATTATTAGATGCACTTATTTGAAGTTTAATCTCACTTCAATCTAAAGAGAAACTATTTGGAAACCTATTTAGATTTTTAAAACCACACATCATGTTTAATCCATATCGTTAGTTATATATTTATATGTGACCATTGATGGGTTTAGTTACGTAAATTGTAACGAAGACCGCTTTGATCCTATATTATTATGATTAGTTGACGAGATTGTTTAAGGGTACCAATATTATGATGACATTCATTAAAGCGCTTATACGATTATACGTAGATTTATATATTTGTGGTCCAGTAGGGGATTGTTAGATAATTATAAGACTGCTTCTATATATATATATATATATATATATATATATATATATATATATATATATATATATATATAATGTTATCATTAAATCCAGTTATTATGATAAGAATATAAATTGTTGATGGACCGATTTATAAAATATTACTTACCTTGTGGGTTGAGTTACCGGTTTGACTCAAGATCCTCAAGATTCCTTCCATTTCTCAGGTTAGGGTATATCTCCATCTATATATACATGAGATGAGGAGTAGATCAAGATATACAAAAATACACTAAGAAATTTGTGGGTCTCTATGCTAGGGGATTTTAGAGAGAGTCTTGAGATAAATTGGGAAACTCAACCCTAGTCTTCAGATCTGAAAATCTCAATAAAACAAGGTATGAAATAATTCTTTCATGTTTAAGTTTTCTTTTAATCTCAAGATTAAAGACCTAAAGTTTATGTTTCCACGTTTATCTTTTGGATATAAAAATAACCAACAATGTGAACTTTGATCTGAAAGGATTAAGCTCTTAATGAGAGAAATGACATTCTGCCAGTGGCCACGACATCACAATGTGTAGCCACGATGTGATGAAGTTTAGAATCATGACTGTCTTGTCCTGGAATTGCCACGACGTGGATAAGGAGGGCCCACGATGTGGCAATGTCCTTCATGTTGACCATTTGACTTTGCATTCCCATGATGTGACTAAGGAGGGCCCACGACGTCGCATTGACTTTGACCAATCTGATTGTTGACTTTTTTGACCAGTTTGATTTAGGGTCAAACTTGAAGGTTTTATGTTGTTGATTAAGGTTCAATCATGTTTTGGTGCTAGTAGGTTCATGGGAGAAATCAATGCAAAATGGGAGCATGTCGCAGTGTTTCTGGGTTCTCTGATTCAAGTGAGTTTTCCTCATTGAACCTGTAGGTCGAATGCACCAATGCAGACCCACTAGATTATGTTATGTATCCTTGTGTATCAGATGTTGTTGTGCTGTAGTGATCTGTTATATATATATATATATATATATATATATATATATATATATATATATATATATATATATATATATATATAGAGAGAGAGAGAGAGAGAGAGAAAGAGAGAGAGAGAGAGAGAGAGAGGGTCAGGTTCTTTTGAGAACCAAAAGATTTGTGAGAACTTGCAAACTTATAATCAACCATCATTTTTCAACACCAAAAACATCAATCTTCTCCAAATTATGCGTCTAAGCCATATCTAGGCCTGCTGATGAGCACAATTAGCAGTCATATGGACTGTTGATTGTACATACATGCAATTTTCGAAAATAAATTTAAAAAAAATTATAAAATATATTTTAGCCTAGATATGGCTTAAACGCACCATTTGGAGAAGATTGGTGTTTTTGGTATTGAAAAATGATGAGTTGATTATGAGTTCGCAAGTTCACACGTTTTTTTTAGTTCTCACAATAACTCAGCCCTATATATATATATATATATATATATATATATATATATATATATATATATATGTAATATTCTAGTGTGGTAGGATGTAGGAGTAGCAGTATGCTGGTTAGAGTACCAATAGACTGGTTATCGTCTAGTGGAGTGTCCTAGGGGCTGTATGTAGTCATATAGGATAGCCTGAGAACTCTTGATCTAGGCTTTCTTACCTGTTCTTTGTTTGGTTGTGGCTTTAGAGTAGGATTATCTGTTCAGGTGTCCATCTCGCCTCTGGTTACATATGGCTATACATTCCTCAGTGATTCGACACCAGTGGAGCAGTGTGTCGTAAGGGTCCTGGTAGGTAGTAGTTAATTATTCAACATGTAGATTCATAGTTGCTTGTGCTTATGTGTCTACTTGATTTTTTGTTTGTTTATATGTCAACATATGGTAGTGTGTTAGGTTGAGGCGGTCCTGCTTTATGATGTAGGCCAAGATAACATGTGTGGGTCGGTTGTAATTCGTAGGCATGGAGGCTCGGGAGGAGCGGTTGGGTTGAGGTAGTAGGCCAACATACCCGAGATAATCTAGTCCGATGAATGTAGACCCAATATACATGCTTGTATGTTTTGTTGTGTGGGGTATTTTGGGGGGAACTCACTAAGCTTCATGCTGACCTAATTGTTATTGTTTTTGAGTTATCATTGATTATCGTGGAAAGACGAAGGCGTGACTGTGCACATTCATAAACAGTAATGAAGATTTCACATTTACTATATTACTCTGATTTTAAACAATGTACTTTGGAACAAATGGTTTTCTTAACCTGGGTTCTGAATATGAGAAATCTACCTTAATTAAAAATGAAATTTTTTTATATGAAAATGAGACGTTACAATTGTTATCAAACCTAAGGAGAAAGGAGGTCTTGGAGTGGGTTGTCTTGATTCCACTAACATTGATTTAATGACGGTGGAGGTTAAAGAATGGGTATGGTTCTTTTTGGGTCTCGTGCATCAAATCTATTCACAATCTCAATCTCATAGATGGAAAGCCGTTAATGATGAATTCTATTAAAGGTGTTTGGTTTAAAATCCATCAAGTTGGTGTAGAATTGGAAGAGAGGGGTGTTTGTTGAATAACCTCATCAAGAGGAAGGTGGGTAATGGTGATAAAACATTTTTTTTGAAAAAGTTTATGGTGTGGTGTTTTACCTCTTAAAGAGATTTTCCCAAATCACTATGCTCTTGAATCCATAAAAGATTGGTTAATTCTCGATAGGAGGCAAATCAGTGATGTTGGGGTGGATTTTGATTCGATGTGGAGGTGGGATTGGTCTAGACAACTTAGACGTGGCAAGGAAAGCTCTCAACTATTAGCTTTGGCTGATTTGCTAAAGGATGTTCATTTCTCTAATGGTTACGATACTTGGATCTAGATAAGAGACTCAAAGGGGCTTTTCGGTAAAAGATGAGTGTGAGTTCATTAGTAGATCGAGTCGGTGACAATCTCTTGATTTCATTGGGTGAAGTGGATTCCTCTTAAGATTAATTCATTTGTTTGACACCTATTTCAAAAAAGAATTCCAGTTTTTCGGAACTTGGCTTCGAGAGGGATTAATATCTCTTTTAGTTTGTGCCTGTTATGCAAGTCCATGGGTAAAAGTGTTGATCACATTTTCTTTTCTCGTGGGTTTTCTAGTAAATTATGGCACTAGCTTGTGAAATTGTCTTCGGTTTTCATTGCTCTTCCTTTTTGTTCGGACTTGAAAGATATGATCAATTGTGTGAACATGGGGAGAAATCTTCACAGTCTTGGTTTGTCTCTTGCCTACATCATTCTTTGGTTTATTTAGAAGACACATAATGGAGTTGTTTTGAGAAACAAACGACGAGCGGCATGGTCACGACATCACAATGTGTAGCCACGATGTGATGAAGTTTAGAATCATGACTGTCTTGTCCTGGAATTGCCACGATGTGGTTAAGGAGGGCCCACAATGTGGCAATGTCCTTCATGTTGACCATTTGACTTTGCATTCCCATGATGTGACTAAGGAGGGCTCACGACGTCGCATTGACTTTGACCAATTTGACTGTTGACTTTTTTGACCAGTTTGATTTAGGGTCAAACTTGAAGGTTTTATGTTGTTGATTAAGTTTCAATCATGTTTTGGTGCTAGTAGGTTCATGGGAGAAATCAATGCAAAATGGGAGCATGTCGCAGTGTTTCTGGGTTCTCTGATTCAGGTGAGTTTTCCTCATTGTACCTGTAGGTCGAATGCACCAATGCAGACCCACTAGATTATGTTATGTATCCTTGTGTATCAGATGTTGTTGTGCTGTAGTGATCTGTTATATATATATATATATATATATATATATATATATATATATATATATATATTAGAGAGAGAGAGAGGGTCAGGTTCTTTTGAGAACCAAAAGATTTGTGAGAACTTACGAACTTATAATCAACCATCATTTTTCAACACCAAAAACATCAATCTTCTCCAAATTATGTGTCTAAGCCATATCTAGGCCTGCTGATGAGCACAATTAGCAGTCATATGGACTGCTGATTGTACATACATGCAATTTTCGAAAATAAATTTAAAAAAAATTATAAAATATATTTTAGCCTAGATATGGCTTAAACGCACCATTTGGAGAAGATTGGTGTTTTTGGTATTGAAAAATGATGAGTTGATTATGAGTTCGCAAGTTCACACGTTTTTTTTAGTTCTCACAATAACTCAGCCCTATATATATAATATCCTAGTGTGGTAGGATGTAGGAGTAACAGTATGCTGGTTAGAGTACCAGTAGACTGGTTATCATCTAGTGGAGTGTCCTAGGGGCTGTATGTAGTCATATAGGTTAGCCTGAGAACTCTTGATCTAGGCTTTCTTACCTGTTCTTTGTTTGGTTGTGGCTTTAGAGTAGGATTATCTGTTCAGGTGTCCATCTCGTCTCTGGTTACATATGGCTATACATTCCTCAGTGATTCGACAGCAATGGAGCAGTGTGTCGTAAGGGTCCTGGTAGGTAGTAGTGAATTATTCAACATGTAGATTCATAGTTGCTTGTGCTTATGTGTCTACTTGATTTTTTGTTTGTTTATATGTCAACATATGGTAGTGTGTTAAGTTGAGGCAGTCCTGCTTTATGATGTAGGCCAAGATAACATGTGTGGGTCGGCTGTAAGTCGTAGGCATGGAGGCTCGGGAGGAGCGGTTGGGTTGAGGCAGTAGGCCAACATACCCGAGGTAATCTAGTCCGATGAATGTAGATCCAATATGCATGCTTGTATGTTTTGTTGTGTGGGGTATTTTGGGGGGAACTCACTAAGCTTCATGCTTACCTAATTGTTATTGTTTTTGAGTTATCATTGATTATCGTGGAAAGACAAAGGCGTGACTGTGCACATTCATAAACAGTAATGAAGATTTCACATTTACTATATTACTATGATTTTAAACAATGTACTTTGGAACAAATGGTTTTCTTAACCTGGGTTCTGAATATGAGAAATCTACCTTAATTAAAAATGAAATTTTTTTATATGAAAATGAGACGTTACAGTTGTTATCAAACCTAAGGAGAAAGGAGGTCTTGGAGTGGGTTGTCTTGATTCCACTAACCTTGATTTAATGACGGTGGAGGTTAAAGAATGGGTATGGTTCTTTTTGGGTCTCGTGCATCAAATCTATTCACAATCTCAATCTCATAGATGGAAAGCCGTTAATGATGAATTCTATCAAAGGTGTTTGGTTTAAAATCCATCAAGTTGGTGCAGAATTGGAAGAGAGGGGTGTTTGTTGAATAACCTCATCAAGAGGAAGGTGGGTAATGGTGATAAAACATTTTTTTTGAAAAGGTTTATGGTGTGGTGTTTTACCTCTTAAAGAGATTTTCCCAAATCACTATGCTCTTGAATCCAGAAAAGATTGGTTAATTCTCGATAGGAGGCAAATCAGTGATGTTGGGGTGGATTTTGATTCGATGTGGAGGTGGGATTGGTCTAGACAACTTAGACGTGGCAAGGAAAGCTCTCAACTATCAGCTTTGGCTGATTTGCTAAAGGATGTTCATTTCTCTAATGGTTACGATACTTGGATCTAGATAAGAGACTCAAAGGGGCTTTTCGGTAAAAGATGAGTGTGAGTTCATTAGTAGATCGAGTCGGTGACAGTCTCTTGATTTCATTGGGTGAAGTGGATTCCTCTTAAGATTAATTCATTTGTTTGACACCTATTTCAAAACAGAATTCCAGTTTTTCGGATCTTGGCTTCGAGAGGGATTAATATCTCTTTTAGTTTGTGCCTGTTATGCAAGTCCATGGGTAAAAGTGTTGATCACATTTTCTTTTCTCATGGGTTTTCTAGTAAATTATGGAACTAGCTTGTGAAATGGTCTTCGGTTTTCATTGCTCTTCCTTTTTGTTCGGACTTGAAAGATATGATCAATTGTGTGAACTTGGGGAGAAATCTTCACAATCTTGGTTTGTCTCTTGCCTACATCATTCTTTGGTTTATTTAGAAGACACATAATGGAGTTGTTTTGAGAAACGAACGACGAGCGGCATGGTCATTGCGGATGACATCTATGTGAACACCTTTAATTGGATAAAACTTAGGTCCAAATTTCATAATTTAGATTGGTCAGTTTGGTCTATGTCTCCTAAGGGGGTGTTTGGATAAACAATTTATAGCTTATTAGTTTATTGCTTATTTGCTTATTGCGGTAAGAATAAACATTTTTTTTAAAATATGTTTGGATTAGCTTATTGCGGTGGGAATAAACAATAAACAATAAGCAGTGTAAGTGTTTAGCAAACAAAACAGCTTATATGAGTAAAATGACTAATAAACAATAAGCATTCATCTCCTTATTAAAATCAGCTTATTTTGCTTATTCTTATCGCAGTAAGCTGATTTTTAAAAACTCCGATCCAAACACCTAAATTTGTTTATTACTGTAAAATCTCCCTATCTAATAAACAAAACCAACTGGACACGTGTCATTACAATCATCCATTTTTCGCCCTATGTTAAATTACTCTATTACCCCTTCAGCATCCTTTCACGTATCATTAGGTAATAGATAAAATAGGTAATTATGTATGGAATTGAATTAGATTAGATTATATATGGAATATATGGAATATGGAATTTCACGTAGCATTACAAATTGAATATGGATGGAAATAATGATATTGTATCGAAATCTTTGGAATATTGAATCTGGAAATATCGATATTTTCTAATTTGAAATTTGAATATGGAATATCTGTTGTATACATTAAATCAATTCCGTTACATGCCCGATTAAGAGCATCTAAAAATGGTATGCATATCAATCAATTATTATGCGCATAACATACTATATCAATCATATTCCGCTTCAATTACATAATTCAATCTTTACGACAGTCTATGCATCTCGATTCTGCTTCTTAATTTCGAATATTCAATCAGCAACTTCAATCTTTCGGTGAGTTTCTCATGATTATATATGATTGCTTCTCAATGTTTGTGTTAATCGTATAATTGAAATTTTTTTTCTTCTTCTGCGACTTCAATTTTGCTTCTCATTGAATTTGTTAATCAATGTTTCTATTTATCTTTGATTCAGAAGTTGTTTATTAATTATTTTCTATCTTAAATTCTTTATTCGATCCACTCAATTGATCATCAATGTGTATGTGTATGTGTAAAAATAAGCTTCTCTTACGTATGTCTGTGTTAATCATCACAGACATTGATCACATGTACTGTTTGAATGGATTGCTATTATCTTTGTAGTTCCAATTTCGATTTTCTGCATTCTTTAACTATGAAGAAGAGCAAATTGGACTAATATACCCCTACCACGGCCTGCAATTTTTTTAATTTAATTTTTATTTTATGTAAGCCCTGTTTCTCAATGTCCTTTGCTGCTGTTGATACTTACTTTTATATTGCTAAAATACCCTTTTTACCCTTTATTTATATTTGATCATATTATACGGCTTTTTAATCGTAAAGGCCAAATTTATCTTTGTTGTTCTGTATTCAATTTCGATTTTCTGCATTTTTTGGTTATGTTTGTATACTCAATTTGTTGTTATACATTTGTAAAATTCCGTATTTACCCTTGGTATCAACATCAAGATCAATTTTCGTTATTTTAGTTTTCACTTATTTACCTGTTATAACATGCTTCTTTCAAACAAGTAATTATAACAAAACAGTTAGCATTTCTTTTTCTGTCAAATTTCTATAAAATACCTATATAAATTTTGAATCACACTTTGCACTTTCTGTTTTATGGCTGTTTATAGCATTTAACGTTTGTTTTCTGTCAAATTTAGCATCTTATTTGTGTAAAAATAAGCTTCTGTTACGTATGTCTGTGTTAATCATCACAGACATTGATGACATGTACTCTTTGAATGGATTGCTATTATCTTTGTAGTTCCAATTTCAATTTTCTGCAATTTCATCATTTTATGACCCCCATTTGCGAAGTTGAGTATTTATTTCCAAAAATGCGAAACTCTAGGGACAATATTTGAAAATTTATGTTTTCTTCCCCAATTCGCATTCTACTGTGAAATACTTCGCATCTTCATTCTTACACCCTTCGCATCCCTTCGCATTAATCACCTTCGCATTTTAACCTAATTAATCAAATGCAAACCACAAAATTTTCATTCCAGATGCGAACACAGTTTAGTTCTTGAACTCTAAACTTGCGAAATCAAAAATTCATATGTTGAACCCATATGCGAATATTAACCCAATTGACTTCAAATTGATTCACAGATGCAAACACTCGATTGTTTTACTTTCGCAAAATGAGCATCAACAACTCCACAATCGAGTTTTTAAATTCTTGCAAACAACAATTTCACAGTCCTTGACTTCGCGTTTTTCTTCACGAATCATCCCTCAATCATCAATCCAATTGCGAATCAAAACTCATATGTTCTTGCTTTATCGATTCATCGACTACACTCATACAAATGCGAACAATACTCAATTTCAAAATCGATTGAAACTTATAGCAAAGCTAAATCCAACTTCGCATTCAAAGCACACAAGTGTTATTGATTGCATTCATGAAATACTAACAAGATAATATATTATAATACAAATATACATATTTTAGGTGGTGAAATCGTAACAGCCTAACAATTTGGTATGCAACTTTATTAAATCAATAAAAAAAGTTATGCAAATTGGAAAAATAAATAAAAATATATCTTTTGTTGTTTTAATTAAGGAAATAAATATTTTATATGAATACTCACCTGGAAAAACGCATATTATAATTGTCTAATTTAATCATAACAGCCTACCAATGTACTTTCTTCTTGACTGTTTGATTGTTTTTTTCTGTGTGCTGATTATAATTGTCTAATTTAATGTAATTTTTTTTTAACTTGCAAGGTACAATGGAACATATTACTCCTATAAAGGAAATTGACTCAATCAAGGACAATGCTATAATCTGTAATTTATCATCTTTTAGTTTAATTTTCTAAATATATGTGTGGTTGTCTATGTGTGTGTATCTCTTTAAAAATTCTGCAATTTCATCATTTTATGACCCCCATTTGCGAAGTTGAGTATTTATTTCCAAAAATGCGAAACTCCAGGGATAATATTTGAAAATTTCTGTTTTCTTCCCCAATTCGCATTCTACTGTGAAATACTTCGCATCTTCATTCTTACACCCTTCGCATCCCTTCGCATTAATCACCTTCGCATTTTAACCTAATTAATCAAATGCGAACCACAAAATTTTCATTCCAGATGCGAACACAGTTTAGTTCTTGTGTAATGGCTCAAATTTTCAAATAAAATTTTCATTTAAAATAAAACTATTTTATTCAAACAAGAGTATTTATTCCAAGTTCCATTTCAAAATACAATTAAAAGAATCCCCAAGATCTCCAACAATGGCAGTGTGTACGCGTCACGCCGGCGCCTTCCCACGGTCCTCGCTAGTACCTGAAACATATACATAACAACTTGTAAGCATAAATGCTTAGTGAGTTCCCCAGTATACCACTTACACATATACGCCTTTCCAGGCCTGGACCTTCCGGTCCACAGTACAATGCCTTCCGGCCCGCCTTCCGGCCCATAAAATGATTGCCTTCCGGCCCATAAGATAATTGCCTTCCGGCCCATAAGATAAATTGCCTTCCGGCCCATAAGATAATTGCCTTCCGGCCCATAACATGATTTGCCTTCCGGCCCATAAACATATATAACACATAATACATTTACTCTAACACATATATCACATATATCATAAATCATCACTGACCTTCCTGTCACATAATACATTGCCTTCCGGCCCATAGAAACATACATAGCATGCATAGTAACTATTCCTTTCAATTATAGCACATATAAAAGACATAGCATATCCGACCTTCCGGTCACACAGTCAAACCCTTCCGGGTACAGTATAGTGAGAAGACTCACCTCGTAGTATGTAAGCTATAGACTCTTGAAACTACTCGCACTCGATCCGCCAATCTGCAGGCTCCCTATAATACCACATACTCTTATTAATGATCTATCAAACAAGACAACTGACTCTACGAAAATACATGCAGGTCAACGGTCAACTTGACCGGACTCGTCGAGTGCAAGGGCGACTCGACGAGTCTAGATGTCCTCCCAACTTCCCAGTTGTTCCCCTCTCTACCTGTCGAGTATCCCCTCCTGACTCGACGAGATCCTCGTGGAAGAATCGCGGGGCCACCCCGACTCCACTCGCCGAGTCTAAAGAACGACTCGGCGAGTCCCAGTGAATCTTTAAGCTACTCGCCGAGTCTGAAGAACAACTCGGCGAGTCCCAGTGAACCTTCAAGCTACTCGCCGAGTCTGAAGAACAACTCGGCGAGTCCATGCCATGCAGTCGATCAACTGCCTCCTGCAATCCGCATGGTTCCGCAATATATATAAACGTGGGACTTCCTGGGCCTCTAAGCATACTACTACTGGGATTTAAATGCTTGGTAACAACATTATGATCTATCTAATCACTAAATGGGTTTCATAAACCCTAGATTCGTGCTCACCATCAAAACAACAGAAATGGACCAAGTGTTACCTGAAAACGTGATCTCTGTGTCCCCAACCTCCAGAACTCAATCCTCTTGATCTTCCTTTGACCAAAGTCTTGCTTCTTCTTGCCCAACAACCTCCTCAAGATCACCAATAACCTTCCCTTCTCCACTAGTCGTCCACAGATGCTATGTTCTTCATAATCGGCCAAAAAAACGTACCATGACGGCCTAAGAGGCATTATATACGTTCCAAACGAAACGGTTAGGGTTTCTGCTGAACAGCGTCGACTCGCCGAGTCCCTAATGGACTCGTCGAGTCCAGTCGCGAATCTGCGACCCAGTCTGAGGTCCTACTCGGCGAGTCAGGCACCAACTCGCCGAGTCCCTACCTAAGATGTCCCAAAATAGTTTTAAAAACAATACCTGAAATTTCGGGCTGTTACATCTTGAACTCTAAACTTGCGAAATCAAAAATTCATATGTTGAACCCATATGCGAATATTAACCCAATTGACTTCAAATTGATTCACAGATGCAAACACTCGATTGTTTTACTTCGCATCCCTTCGCATTAATCACCTTCTAACATTGAAGACTTGTTTGAACCTTTGGAGGTACTTTACATTATTTTTAAAATTGTTAGTTTAATGCACTTATGTTTTTAAATTTTAAATGTTTTTTCATATTTAGAGTATATTGTTATAACTAAACTAAAATACACTTTCGCAAAATAACATTTATTAACAATGAGCATTATTTTAATATCCAGGAAAAGACAGTCATTATTGTTAGTACTGTTAAGGGAATACGTCATTATCCAAGGTTGGTTTGTTTCTCAAACATCCCGTGTTTTCACATGACCAATTGTATGTTGCTTTATCTAGAGTCCAAAGTAGGGACGGATTAAAATTGTTAATTTTAGATAAGGATGGTAGTCTCACAAATAAAACTTCCAATGTCGTTTATAAGGAAGTTTTTGGGAATTTATAAACAATGCTTTTCTACCATCTTTTATTTACTTTTCTACCATCTTTTATTTACTTTTCTTGTATTGTACTTCATCTATCATATTAATTAATTAATTTTTACAACTTTATTGTATTTGACTTATTCATATTAATGCTAATATCACTATTCTTCATTTTTTCTAAACTTTCATATTTTTTTTTGTTACAAATTAAAAACTATAATTATATTTCAATTTATCACCCGTGGATTTCCACGGGTTTAAACCTAGTTAAACAATAAACAATAAACAATATGTTTTTCCCTATCCAAACACACCCCGTAATTCAAACTTACGTTTTGCTCGAGCGTCTTCCTAAAGTTGTCTTCTTTTTTGCTAATATATTTATCTTTAAAAAATTGCTTTTAGGAGCGGAGCTAATTGTTGTTATTGGGGTTTTTTGCTAATATATTTATCTTTAAAAAATTGCTTTTAGGAGCGGAGCTAATTGTTGTTATTGGGGTTTTTTGCTAATATATTTATCTTTAAAAAATTGCTTTTAGGAGCGGAGCTAATTGTTGTTATTGGGCTAGTCTGTGGTAGGTAAGGGCCTGCTACGGCGGTATGGGCCGATTCACTCCACACTTGTAAATCGATACTGACGACTGATGAGTGATGTCGTCGTGGTATCTTCTGATTACGTCTCCTGCTTCTCGCAAACCCCTGCGGCAAAAAGAGCGCGAAACTCCACTAACGATGCCGGAGCTTCCAGAGGTGGAAGCTGCTCGAAGAGCCATTGAAGAAAACTGTCTCGGAAAGAAGATTAAACGGTCGGTTGTTGCCGATGATGCCAAAGTCATCGACGGCATTACACCTTCTGACTTTGAAGCCTCTCTCACCGGAAAAACAATCGTCGACGCACACCGTAAAGGGAAGAATATGTGGATCCAGCTCGATTCTCCTCCTTTTCCTTCCTTCCAGTTTGGTAAGTATATTTCATCTACCTACTTTACGAACCCTAGAAATGATAACTAATTCTTTGTTTCATTTCTTAACATTTAACTCATACTATCTTAAGAGCATTGGTTTCTCTGTTGATAACGAAGATCCGCCGGTGTGAATTGACGGCTGTCGATACAAAAAATATTAAATGCTCTTATACACTAATACACAATGTATATCTTATCAGACATGATAAACACCATTAGAGTGTTTAATGCTTACATTTTTGTTGTTCTGCAATTCATATTCATCGGTGATTGTGTTTCAGGAATGGCTGGTGCCATATATATAAAAGGTGTTGCTGTTACAAAGTATAAAAGGTAAGCAGAATTCTTTTTTTTTAGAAACCAGCAGTTCTTAAAGACTTAAACGATTCTCTGATCAAAAACATGTAAATGATATGATGTTTTGGAACAATTATAATCTCTACTAAATACAAATCAGCAAAATAACTTTTTGCTAGATGACTGAGATTTTGTTCCAAGTATAATGCTTGACGCCATTGTTGATACCTAATTTGGTTTATTGTCTACAGGTCTGCAGTCAATGATGATGATGAATGGCCTTCAAAATATTCCAAGTTATTTATAGAAGTAAAGATCCAGTACTACCTCTTTATATGAACATGTTACATTACATGCATATTTAATTCATGATGTTGATCTTTGCTCCTCTTCTACTCTTGTTTTAATTTATAAAACCAGCTAGATGATGGTTTGGAGCTATCTTTCACTGACAAGAGGAGATTTGCAAAAGTCCGCTTACTTCAAAATGTATGGCGATACTAGTCACACAACACATTCTATGCTTCTTTTTTACTTTTATGAATTATGGGAGATATTATTAAACATGGTTGTGATGATATTTTACATAACAGCCTGCTTCTGCACCCCCAATATCTGAACTTGGTCCCGATGCACTATTGGAGCCCATGACAGAAGAGGAGCTCTTTAAATCACTAAGCAAGAAGAAGATTGGCATCAAGGCTCTCATACTTGATCAGGTTGATATTTGTCATCAATTAAATCATGTATTTCTTGTATTCATGTATTCACTATGTATGCATAATGGCAGAGCTTTATCTCGGGTGTTGGTAATTGGATTGCAGATGAAGTGCTATACCAGGTTTCATTATTTGCTCTTTACAATCTGTATATTGAGCAAAATATATACTGTTTTCATGATAATCGGTTTATTTTTCAGGCGAGAATCCATCCACTACAGAGTGCTGCCACCATTTCAAAAGAACAGTGTGGAGCATTGCACAAATCCCTCAAAGAGGTGCGTAAACACAAGTTTTCAATTTATATCAAATGTGTGAACCGATCTTGGAGAATAATACTTGTGTAGGTTATTCGGCATTCGGTCAAAGTCAATGCCGATAGCAGTCGTTTTCCTGTTGATTGGTTGTTTCATTCTAGATGGGGCAAAAAACCAGGGAATCTAAATGGTATGATGGTTTTTTTATTAATGTAACAATTCTTGACAAAAACTTGTTATACGTATACAGGTGATTGAAGTAGCTGTTGAAGTTGGGGCTGATAGTAGTCAGTTTCCTAGTAACTGGATTTTCCATAACCGAGAAAAGAAGCCTGAGAAGGCTTTTGTTGATGGTTTGGCCATTGGCTGTTTTACTGTTTTTATTTATTTATTTATTTCCTGTTGCTATACTGAAAGCTTATATGTTTTACATAATTTATGGCAGGAAAGAAGATTGAGTTTATTAGTGCTGGAGGCAGGGTATGTTTTTATAGTTTTGGTGTTTTATTTAATGTTGTTATGGTTGAGTATTTTAGGAGGATATGTTTGGTTTTTTTTTGTGTGTGTTAGACTAGTGCGTATGTACCTGAGTTGCAAAAGCTAAGTGGAGAGCAAGCAGGTAAAGAAATGGTGCAAGGAAAGAAGAAGTCTAGTAAAAAGAGCAGAGATGAAAGTGAGGATGAAGAAAATGTGAAGAATGTGAAAGGGAAAGGTGGGAAGAAAAGAAGTGAAAGTGGAGGTAAGAAGAAGACTCCTGTGAAACGCAAGTCCAACAGTAGTGATAATGATGATGATGGTGATGAGGAGGAGGAGGAGAAAGATGAAGTGGAGGAAACAGATGATGATAAACGTGCTAAGGAAAAGAAGCAAAAGGGGGGAAAGGCTGGAAATAAGAAGCCTCCTGCAAAGAAAAAGTCACCAGAGAGTGGAGATGATGATAGTGGTGATGAGTTTGAGGAAGAAGAAGAAGAGAAAAAGGTTCAAGTGAAGGGGAAAAAGGGAGTAGCTAAGAAAGTGCCGACAGGTAGGCAGGCCAAGAAGAGGGTAAAATAGTCTTTTGAAGAACCTGTGTTTTTGTAACCATTGTTTTTTGCAGCCAACTAACCACTTGTAACCTTCTTTTGTGTATCTCTGGCTGTTTGTTGAAAGAGGTTGTTGCTGTACTAATCTCTGTTTTGGATATGTAGGTAGAAATGCATCTCTTTCAACGTTGTTTAAACTTGAATGAAATTTGAAGTTATGAACCGAGTTTAGCAAAACCCAAATAGTTCAAAAAACTTAAAATGCACTGGGGCTGTTTATATTTTTTCATGTTTTGATGGCAAGAAAAAAAAAAAAAAAAAAGGTATTTTGGTATGTTTCAGAAAAAAAATTCCTTGTTTCAAAAGCTCTTTAAAAATCTTCATATAATGAAAGGATTGATGTTTGAGTATTTTTAGGAATCTTATATCGTATATTAATTAGTAACTTGATTAATCATTCGAGGTGTTTCTAGTTTCATTGCATTCTGACTAGTTGTATTGTCATATAAGTTTCGAGACACTTGTCTGCTTTGCAATCAGACATTACATTATATGATAAATGTATATACAACACAGACGAGTGTTTCCATGGCAGTGAAAGAAGGTTTATAATTACATATATTGAGTAACTATGGGGTGTGAATGATGGTAAACTTACAACGGTATCATAATCAAAGGAAGTATCTCAGAGCATCAATAACTTTCTCAGGCCTGAAACCAAGTTAAAAAAATTGTCGGATGTAAATTAGAATCATTATTAATTTATTATTATGAGTTTATGATGAAACAGAACAAGGTACCAGTCTTCTTGAGGCATATGACCAGCCCCTTCTATTAACTTCACAGTCACTGCTGATGGGTTTCCTTTTTGAAACTCCTCTGCAATCGACTGAGGAAGATACTTGTCCGATATCCCCCATGCAACTAATATTGGTGTATCCCACCTGACACCACACCACGTATCCAAATTTTATTAATTTCAAAATCCATGATTCTAATATCCATCTTCAAATTAAAAATAACCATACTCTTGTAAATTAAATGCATACCTTCCCGATGCGAACCCATCAGCTATCTGGCCTGAAGTCCCTTTAAAGTTTGCTCTTTTAGTAGCTTCAAGCAAAGCTATATATTTCACATACACATAATCAGACTCGCATTTTCATTTTGACTCAATGCAGAAACAATGATATACTTTTAGTCATTGGATTAATGAAAGAACATAGAGAAGAGAAATTTTACAAACCAAATCCAGGTCCACTGCTTTTCAGATATGGTAGTCGATAAACATCAGCCTTTTCCACCTTCAGGACATAGCTGTTGGTCATAACATCAGCATTCATAAGAACACAACATTTAGGAAATTAAGTATTATGGGAGATGTAAATCACATTCGCAGTCAATTAATGCACAATTCGATACGTACGCGCTACCTGCTTCAATAAATCGCTCAGCCATTATAGCATTTTGGCAAGTGAATTCACCAAGCAGTGGAATTCTGTTAATAAAGGAGAGATCATTAACAAATTAATTTATTTTATATTATTTACAGGGAATAAATGACGTTAAAAATGTGAATCTCATGCTTGTTATATTTATGGTAACAAAAAATCAAATATTTGTTGAAGGATTTGAACCTGAGCTGCTGAAATAGTCCTGGGACAGGAGATGAAGCTGTCAAAGGAGTATTCATTATTACAAGTTTGGATATTCTGCTTGGATTTTTTAAAGCCCAAGTTAATCCATAAGAACCTACAAGAAATCCCTACAATAAAAGTCAACAAACCTTAGAATTACACACATAAGTAGTCTAATTATTATACAAGTTTCTACAAATAAAAATGGGAATTAGGTCAAACCTGAACCACTAGTGAGAAAGGAGATTTGATCTCCAAGACATTGAACAATTTATCCAGTTGTTCATGGTACTCTTTTTCTGTCAACAGTAACTTGGTTAGATTGTTTTAAGGAACTTAACTTTATATAGTTTGACAAAAAAATGAGTAAATATAAGTTTATATATTCATTTTCCACCATTCATATTACAAACCAGTGTAGTCAAAGCCATATCCAGGCTGTGGCTTGTCACTGAAACCAAATCCTATCCAATCAGGCGCGAAACAGTGGAACCCAGCCTCTGCCAACTAAGCATAAGTATGAAGAAGATTAAAAATAACTAAAAAACAGGTTTATGCAATTCATATTACTCATTGATTCAGGAATTATGTTCAAAACATGATTTATGTAGAAAAATGATGATAAAAAACCTGAGACATCACAACTCGATAGCTGTAAGACTGTGTTGGAGCACCATGGAGGAAAACAACAGTTCCACGTGGACCAAGCCTGGCATCAGATGATCCTGCAAGGTCCAAAATTGAAATTCCATGAATATTAAGAGCAAAAAAATTGTTAGTTTTTGAGTCTGTGTGTGTGTTTGTTGAAGTTTTTGTACCTGTTTCTCTAACAAACCATCTAAAGCCTCCAGATTTGATGTAAGAACCATATTCCCTTCCCTTATCTTCTATTCTCTATACAATTAAATCACAGATGTTTAACACATTTAGCAGCATCGTTGTAGAAAAAGTTCAATTGTGAATGGAAGCAACTCAATGCTAATTTAAAGACAGAATATTAAGTCAGTTTCTTTGTTGATTGAATTAGCCACTAACATTTGTTACAAAGCATCTGGGATGTTGCCGTTTCAGTACAGTTGTATACAATTCTTACAAGGATTTCTGTAAATCCTTAATAAAAACGATATCCTATTCCATTTTATATGCAACGTTGATGACAGGGTCATTATTTGATAACTCAATCCAATTAGTAAAATTGACCTAAACTCGAAATGTAAAGAACAATTACTCAACAACAACAAAAAAGTAATTCAATCAACCCTAAAATAGTAAGAATTGAAGTCTGATTTCCGAATAATTGAAAGAACATATGTGGAAATAAACTGAAGTGATTGGAAATACTTACGTAGAGCATCTGACCGACGTTGCCGGCCTCGGCTGGATTCTCAGGAAGTTGAATGGCGCTTCGGCTTGATGGATTATCAGTGACGAAACCAAAAGGATTAAACGACGGGTTTTCATCGTCCTTTTCTGAAGCTTTTACGACAAATGTTCGTCTGAGTAATAGTCCTTTCCTAGTGTTTCTTATGCTTGTTGCGGAGGCGGAGGCGGCGAGAGTGTGATTGTTGACCGTGGATGAAGAGTATGAGGTCGGAAGTTTGAGCGGAGGAGAGGGGAGAGAGAAAGCCATAACCACCCGATACCACCAGCTGATACTTTTAGCAGCTTCTGTTTCTGTGAAGCTAAGCTGATCACGCGCGCCTACGTACATATTTCTTAGAATTTCAATTTCTTTTAAAACCTTTAAATCCATTCTAAAACAAAATTTCAATATAATTTGTTAAATTAAAGTTCTGATTTATCTATCAAGTTTTATAAAACTTAATAATCAGACATAAAAAAACATTATACATGCATAAAAGTATTCTAACAATATACTGGTTGATGATTAATTTATTCAAATCAAACTATTGAACGAAACGAATTTCTTACAAATGTTAATTATTATTCGATGCTTTAAAATTCAATGATAATTACAACTAACTGCATAAATGAATCAAGTAAAAACATACAATTTTCTAGTATATAAACGACTAGTTTATAACTCATGTTGATAACCACAGTTACAAAATTAGTTAAAATTTCTAAGTAAAAACTCAAAACTATTAATTAATTATTTTAAATAACTTATTAATTAAGAGATACTTTTACTTATATATAAAATTATAATCGTTGATTCAAATAAATACGTAAAATTATATCATCTTATAATTTGTATAAATTTTATTTTATTCTAATGTTATTAATTTAATGTAATTAAAATAAGAAATTTAAATTTTGAAATTTGAGATTTGAAATGGATAATCAATAGATTGACAAGTGATATGATATTAATTATAAGGCCTAACATGGTAACACATGACAAAAAAACTACTCTTTTATTAGTACAGAGAAAAGAGAAATTAAGGTGTCATTTGTTTTTTTAAAAAATCATCTTCAAACCTCTTTTCGTTGCGCGGCGCAGAACACGCACAACAGTTGGGCTTTTTACAACAATTTGTTTTTTAGAAGGCTTCTAAAGACAAAAACTTTGTCCGTGTGCTTCTTGGTGCAGCGAACCACTTCAAAACTCTTTTATCCCTCATAAAGAAAAAAAAAACAACACCGTCGTTCCTTTTCCATCTTCCTTTGCACATCCTTCTTCCTCTTGCACGTCCGACAATCACCCTCCACCCACCCTTCGTCGGTGCACCATTGTACAGCTTCCTCATCGACACACCACTGATGCTTATCAGATCGTTGACATCGTCCAGAGATATAACAAAACTGATTTCTTGTTATGCTGATTTTTGCTATGATCGACACTCCTATTCACATCGACATTCACACTAGGTATCATTCTCGATTTTTTTCTTCTGATTCCTGACGTAATGTTCCTGCTTTCTGAAATCAACTTTTGATTTCTGATTTGTTGAAATCGGTTTTTGATTTTTGATTTGCTATAATCGATTTAATGCTCCTGATTTATTGAAATTGATTTGCTGAAATGGTTTTTCTGATTTGTTGAAATATATAGATTTGCTTAAAATAGATATTTTGATTTGATGAATGTCAAGGAGAATCTGATTTTTGTTATACGAATTTGCTTCCATCCATGTATATGTTTCCATTCTTTGTTGAATTAATTAGATGTCTAAAGAGTGGGATAGATCTTTTTACATCTAGTGGTTGTACTTTAAGAGGAAAACTCGATGAAATGTTTGAGAGAATATTGAATTTCAATTTAATTGCATTTTAATTGGTCTTACCTGGTACATCTCTAGTAACAAATGCAATTGGTCAAATGGTGAAATGGTCTTTGCTTGGGCTTGTTTAGAAGCTATTGGCACGTCTCTATAATTTATTTATAAAAATGTAAAAATATGATATATTTAAGCTTGTACTCAGAAGTGCAATGGTAAAAGTGTGATGTTATGCTCTTTGAAATCACACTTGTATTTGTGGAGCAGGTGAAACAAAGGCAAACAGAGCCAAGAGAATGTTGTTCCTAGTATTGAATCAAGATTTTGTGAAGGAACACCAAATTAAGAGCAATTTGAAGCAACTCACAAGGACATTATTTAGTTAAAACAATATAATTTTAATGTAATTCATTTAATTTGTAAATAGTATTTAATAGCATTGAATGTATTGATGTTGAAAAACTATTTTAATTTTATAAAACTAGTTTATTTAAATTTTAGTTTACTGCAGCAGTCTGCAGATGTTAAAAAACAAACATGTTTCTTATTATAGACTGCAGCTGTTTAGTCCACCTCTTCTGCTGCAGAGGGTTGCAGAGGTGGTCTGCAGACTTTATGAATTTTCGTTTCGAAAAAACAAACAACACATAACTCTACATATATAATACGATATAACTACAATTATTTTAGGATATAATCACTAACATGATTAAAATAGAAGTTATTATATTACCAAACACTGTTTTTTTTAACTATCACAAAGTAAATCCTTTACTTTTATGAGCATTACAACAATCTAAACTATCAAATCCATTACTTTTTTTAACTATCACAAAGTAAATCCACATACTCAAGATTTTCTCTTGCTATCTCTATAGATGAACTTGACCAACATATGTCACATGTGGAGTATTATACCATCCTCAGATATTCACTCATGATTACAATATTCCCATATGACGAGATATGTTCGGTCAGTTCATTGCAAAGAACTCTCTGGGTTCAAATACAGACACGATATGGTTAGAGATGTTTTGATCGACATATTTAAACGTGTCGGGGTTTCCGCCAAGAAAGAGGCTCCTGTGAATTTTTTGAATGACACATCTTTACATCTTCTATTAAATCTACTTTTGTTTTCGAATTATATTAATTATATCGTAAATCACGGGATGGATGACAAATATGTGCAAACAGATGGTACTAAAAATGTTGTAGAGAAGGATCGGTTTGTTGTTGCATTTGATTTAAGTACAAAATGAGTTTGGTTGAATATGTGTAATAAGATCCATTGTTCTTTTGCTATTTTTTTATTATACTGGATTTAAAAAATGTCATAAATATGTGATAATATTTTATGGATAATACATAATAATGATTGAATTTATAATATTATAAATAAATAAAATTAATTGGTCGGGTATCTATTGATTCCTTGGATGGGATACAAGTTTGATCCTTATCCTTAACCTGTCCATTGCCAGGTTTATATACACCTCCCACTTCGATTATTTTGATGATTATATCTTATTTTAATATTTTAGTTAAATTAATACCTGATTATTTAATTAATTAGTTGAAAATGGGCCTGAAAGCGCAGAAGATTGTTTGTTAGGGTAAAAGTAAGAATCCGATTTGGACACAAACCACTCTCACGACTTTTCTCACCTCTCCCCCAGTTCCACCGTGTGCACCCTTCTTCCTACGACCGGCGACATCCTTTAGCCGAGCCTAGATCTCCGTAATAAAGTATGTTTCTCCAATTCACATCTTTTATTGCCTTCCTGCTCTTAATCAGGCTTTATGTTTTGAGTTATTTAGTTCGTCAGTGCTTATGTACAATTAGCTCTGGTAATTTCGCATTCTCACCGATGATAAACCTCTGGTCGCGAGTACCCTCGTATTTCTGCTTAATCTGTCTGATTAATTGGTTGTTGATGCGTAATTTATATTTGTTGATTTCGTCGGTATGAAGGTCAAATTTTGATGATTGCGACCTACCAATCGAAAACACCCACAATAAAAATCCGACTTTAAGTATATCGTTGATAAAATTTGGGAAGTATAACTGAGACCATACTATATTATATGCATTTACATTGTGTTTGCATCCACTGGTTTGTTTTTTTGTGTTTACGATGTGAAAGTATATAGGCTGAAAAAAAATGCAAATATCTATTGTTTTTGGCCAACTGTAACTAGAATGTGAATTTGATTATGTAAGAGAGCGTTAATGAGTCAACTTTTAGGGATATGCTCTTTGTACGCTTTGTAAATTCAGCTCTTGCAGATGACATGAAACTATTCATCAGTAACAACAGATCCCAATTAAAGAACTATAAATAGATACTTGATACTTGATAGTTCTACAATTTTCATAGGACAATGAAGTGATCCAGGTGGTTTTGCTTCTTAACATAACATTTAACCTTCTAATTCATTCTTGACTGTTGTTTCTACTTAAAATGATCCTATATAATTCATATAACACACTGACAATATAACCCTGAGTGAATTGGGGGATTAAAAGTTAGTTTCAAAGATCTAGATTATATTCACTCACACTTACTGAACAGGGAAGACATAAACAAGTAAACAACCCCTTTTTGTATGCTATATAAAAGTTTTTAGTTTATACATAAAAACAACCAACTTTTTCTTGTGTAGGTTAATTATCATTTGAAATGGAAGACAATTCTGATAAAAGCGAAGAACTTCTCGAGGATGATGGTGGTGATCTTGACATCGACAGTAATCAAGTCTTTGGAATCGGAAACAACGATGTGGAAACGGAATCCTTATTTGGAATCGAAGGCGATGACATTGAAAACGGAAGTGAGTTAGTCCTCGACATCGAAACCAACGAACACGAAAACGGAAACGAACAAATCCTCGAGTTTGAAAGAAATGATCTTGAAAATGGCAACCATGATCAAGAAAACGTACCCGAGCACAATTCCATTCCTCCAATCGTGGGAATGGAATTCGAGTCATATGAAGACGCTTACAAGTACTACAACTGCTACGCTAAAGAACTCGGATTCGGAATAAGGGTAAAATCGTCATGGACAAAACGCAACAGCAAAGAGAAACGAGGCGCGGTTTTATGTTGCAATTGTGAAGGGTTCAAGACTTTGAAAGAAGCAAGCACAAGAAGGAAAGAAACAAGAACAGGTTGTATGGCAATGATAAGATTGAGATTAATCGAATCAAATAGATGGAGGGTAGATGAAGTCAAACTCGAACATAATCACTTATTTGACCCCGAAAGAGCCCAAAACTCAAAGTCCCACAAAAGGGCGGAATCGGTAAAACGAAAATCAGAGCCAATTGCTGACGTGGAAGTCCGAACAATCAAGCTCTATCGAACACCAACCATGGATACAGTATGTTACGGGAGCTCAAACGAAAGAGACTTCGATAACGAATTTGGGAAAGCCAAAAGGTTAAATTTAAATAAAGGTGACACGAAAATAATCCATGATTATTTTTGTAGGGTTCAGTTAATAAACCCTAATTTCTTTTACATTATGGATTTTAGTGATGACGGGTTTTTAAAAAACGTGTTTTGGATCGATTCAAGAGCAAGAGCTTCTTACAACTACTTTGGAGACGTAATTGCCCTTGATACAACATGCTTGAAGAACAAATATAATGTCCCTCTTGTGGTATTTGTCGGGGCAAACCACCATGGTCAAACCATTCCTCTTGGTTTTGCTTTACTCGCAGACGAAAGTCAACAAACATACACTTGGTTGTTACGCACATGGTTGACTTGTATGGCGGGCCGCCCTCCACAAACCATAATCACCGACCAAAGTACAACTTTACAAACGGTAATCACCGAAATTTTCCCCCGGGCCCACCATCGCCTTTTTTTGCCACTTGTCATCGAATCCATTCTCGAAAACTTTGGAAATTTGGAGTTGTTTCAAACGGTGTTGAGTAACATAATCTACAATTCGATAAAAGTTGACGAATTTGAATTAGCATGGGAGGATATGATCGACCGCTTTGCGGTCCGTGACAACGACACGCTACGAATGTTGTTTGATGATCGAGAACGGTGGGCCCCGGTTTACTTAAAAGACACATTCCTCGCAGGTATGTTGACTTTTCAACCGGTCGAGTCAACCGAGTCAACCGTCCCATTTTTTCACGGGTACGTTCACCAAGAAACATCTTTGAAAGAATTTTTCGAGATGCATGATTTAGTAATCCAAAACAAGATCCAAAAGGAAGCGTTTGATGATCGTGAGTCGACTCAGTCCACCCCAAAATTAAAAACAATATGTAGATACGAGTCACAGCTCGCGAAAATATACACAAAGGAAATATTTTCGCGATTTCAATTTGAAGTTGAAATGATGTCGAATTGTTTTAGCGTATCGCAAGTCAACACGAATGGGTCAATCGTGACGTACATGATCACGGAGCAAGAATCTGGTGCGGAGGGGAACACGGTAAGGAATATGGAGGTGATGTATGATAAGATAGGAGTGGAGGTTCGATGCATATGTAGTTGTTTTAATTTTAAGGGTTATTTATGTCGACACGCGTTATTGGTTTTAAATCATAATGGGATAGAGGAAATACCGGGTCAATATGTTTTGTCAAGATGGAGGAAAGATTTTAAACGGGTTTATGTGCCGGATCTTGGGTCGGATAGTGTGGATACGGGTAACCCGGTTCAGTGGTTTGTGCAGTTGCATAAACGGGCTTTACAAGTGGTTGAGGAAGGGATGACGTCACAAGAACATTATATGGCTGCTTGGCAATCGTTTAAGGAATCATTGAATAAGGTTAGGTTAGTGGCTGATAAGAATGGTCAAAGTGGTCAAAGTTAACGAGAGTTGCATTTATTATTCTATGCATATGTCGTATATATGTGTGTGTATATATTTAGTCTTAATTTCATGTGGTTTTTTAGAGTGCAAGGCTTCCTTTTAGGTATGTTTTTGCCATGGTTGTACAATTGAGGCTTGGCCATGATGCCATTTATAATGGAAGAGTAACGCCTGTTTCTTCGTATGTTTGTTTTTATGCCATTTAGAACTGGTGGATAGGGAATGCTTCAAGAAGACACTAGAGTTGAAGAGAAAACCATGTAAACCACGACCAAAGAAGATGTATTTATTGTATAAGGATGATTTTGTCAATGCTTTCAAACCCAAGAATCAAGATGAAAGTAAAATCAACAACACTATGTTAGACATATATTTAGAGAAATGATAAGAATGATGCGACAAACAAGAGATCCCTCTAGAGGCCGTTTATTAATTCAGTAAATAAGTGGGTCATTTCTATAAATTTACTATTAAATAGGAATCATTTTTGGAATACATATTTACTTTAGAGGCCGTTTTCTTAAATTGAAATTCTCTTGCATAGGACGGTTAGTATAATTTTCTCTTACGTAGCAACCTTTACAGTAACTATGATTTATATAACGACTATTTTTGAAAAATAAATGAGTCACTGTTCAATATTTATGTAGTTTAAGGATTATTTGGTCTAACTAAAAGTTTAAAGGATTGACTAATTCATTTTTCAGAAAAATAATTAAATTTAGCCCATTTATGTAACTTTGTAGGGACTATTTTTGTGCGTTTTCTTAATGACTTTTTGTTTTATTTTATAAAACCACAAACGTAAAAATATCTATGTGTCCTCTTCTCTAAAAAAACATAAACGGACAAAAAAACATTTCATGCAGATATTCTAGATAATAAATAAGGATTAAATTCATTTATAAATAACTAATGATGCTTCACTTTTTTTCTTTTTATATTTTTTGAACGATTATATTTTTATCGACATTTATATATAATAATATTTATTATTTTATGATCCAAATATGGAATATTGTAAACAAAATCGGTTATTTGAAGACATTGTATGAATTAAACTTATATTTATCCTAATAATGTGTTTAAATATCATAAACCATAATATTTTATTAGTCAATTTAATGAATGAATAAATATATTAATTTTGTGCAAATGAAAACTATATATTTTTCTAAAACCGTTGAATTATTTTTTTATACGAGTTTTATAATAAGCTTTCCATATTAGAATTTTTTTTGTGTGTGTGTTTTTAATCTAAAATGTTTTGCAAGGTTAAAAATATATATGAAGATTAATGTAGTGTTTTTTTTTTTTTTGTAATTATAATTTTGTTTTGTTTTTTTTTTTTTTTTTGTTTTTTTTTTTTGTAATTCAATCATATCTTTATATCTTTATGTTTAAGAAGATGAAATCATTTTTGTTAGTTATATAAATGAACATTATCATTGCATGCTTTCGTTCTATTCTAGTTTTTTCAGTGATAGTAAATTTACAAGTTTTCGTTCTATTCCACTTTTTTTCGGTGATGGTAAATTTATAAATTTTAGTCTTATTGACAAACTTGTTGTCCCATTAACCTTTTGTTCAACCATACCAAATGATATTGTTTTGTCCGGTCTAGTTATATATGTTCTGTTATACGTATCAAACTACCTTAACAATCTCTATGCACTTGGAGGGTAATTTGGTTATTCTTCAAATGAAAAATGAGCAATTCTCATTTATAAACATTAAAATGACATGTTTAGAAATAAACATTGATCATTTTCATGTGGTTATGTCGTATTATTTGATTATATGTTGAACGTGTGTCATATATATATATATATATATATATATATATATATATATATATATATATATATATATATATATATATATATATATATATATATATATATATATATATATATATATATATATATATATGATTGTATGAAAAAAAGCACATGTTATTTTTTATGAAAGTAAAATAAGTCAGCATTTTCTTGTAATAGGGTATTTTGTGGGGATTTTTATAAAGATAAATATATTTGTATGAGAAAAAATCAAGAAAATGAAACATTGTAAAAATCAGAAAGGTGAAAAATATTTATATGTAATATCCATCATTTTATATTTTTAACAAATTTGAAAATGTGAAAATATTAATATGTAAATGAGAAGGCTGGATAATGGTTTAAAATTAATTGATATATAAAGCGATCAACATGATATATTCGTATTTATAAAGGTAGAGATAGAGCAATGCCGAGTAGGGGTGTTCGTTTGTATGGATCGGTTCGATCCGATCCAATTAAGTAAATCCAAATGGATTTCGGTTTTCAAAATATGGATCCAAATAGTCCAAATTAAATTCAAATCCGATCCGATTCGATCCAATTACAATTCGGTTGGATCGGTTTTTATAATTCAGTTTTCAAAAACCATAACATTTTAAAAGGACATAGAATTATAACATAATCTTATTTTACAGAAGAAGCAAAAACAAGTTATTTACTTATGATTTAAAATTTACAAACAACCATTAAGAAGGAATATTATAGTTTATTATTTAATAGATAAAAAAACTTTTAACAGAAAGTACATATTAATGTCTTTTACAAGTAAAATCATTTGAACTTATTTAAAAAAATTATAAAATTAATAAATAATTATAGATATATTGAAAACAAAAACATAACAAATTGTTATTCGGTTTTTTTGGACTATTCGTTTCTTATTTTATAAACCAAAACCAATCCAAAATCCAAAATAATAATTCGGTTTTGTTGAAAACCAATCCAAAAATCCGAATATCTAAACCAAATAGTCCAATCCAAATTGTCCAATTAGACAATTCGGTTTTATCCAAATAGTGAACAACCCTAATACCGAGTGAGACATTTTTATGCGAGGTACCGACGATACATACATATATATATATATATATATATATATATATATATATATATATATATATATACATACATATATATATATATATATATATATATACATATATATATATATATATATATATATATATATATATATATATATTCTAATAAAAGAGTAGTTTTTAATCTCCTTTTGACATGTGTCACCATATTAAGCCTCATAATTAATGCAAATTTTATTTTTCTTTTGCCATGTTTCACCTTATTATGTTTTATAATTAACTAGTTGTGAAACCCGTATATTATACGGGTTAATTAAAACATAATGTTAAATATGAGCGATTAAATGAAGAGTATTTTTGAATTTAAAATATGAAATAAGTGAAAATTATGAAGAAAAAAAAACATGCAAAAAATAATTCAATTAAAATTATGTGTTTAATTGTTAGATTCGTGTACTAAACGATTTATTATTATAAAATGATAAATACAAATGTTTAAAGTGTAAATTTATTTCAAATTGAAATTGAAATTTCAAATTTTAAATTTGAAATTTGAAATTAATAGTTATTATAGTAGATTTAATTTATGGAAACTAAATTAATGATATAGTATAAATGAATAATCAAGTAATTGACAAGTGGAAAATAAATATATTTCAAAATTATGATAAAATGACATGTGGCCAAATAAATGAGTGAATGACAAGTGGCAATAACATTTTCATTTATTAGGGTAGATGCATACTATTTGTCAACATATTGATTCTCTATTTCAAATTTCAATTTTAAATTTCTCATTCTAATTAAATTAAATTAACAACATTAGAATAAAAATTAAAATAAAATTAATACAAATTATAAAGTGATATAATTTTACATATTTATTTAAATCAATGATTATAATTTTATATAACTAAAAAAACCTCTTAATTAATAATTTATTTAAAATAAGTTATTAATAATTTTAAATTTTAACTATTAAAGTTTAATTAATTTTATAACCGTGGTTCCCACGAGTTATAAACTAGTATATATATATATATATATATATATATATATATATATATATATATATATATATATATACACACACACACATACACACGATGGACCAAGTTAGTGAACCTGCTAAAGAATGAATATATATATATATATATATATATATATATATATATATATATATATATATATATATATATATTCATTCTTTAGCAGGTTTACTAACTTGGTCCACCGTTTTTAGTTCAAACTATTGGTTAGTTGAAAATTTTGCTCATATACTAGTATCGAAGCATGTATAGGTTGAGAAAGATGGATTTCTATATGGTTATGGGTGGGAGGATTCAAAATGAGAGGCGGGAGAAATACTGATATGATATTAATATAGCATGCGCCATGCGGATTGAAAAGAATGAAAGAGATGGAATATGGATTAAAAGGAATGAAAGAGATCGACTCATTCTCTAAGAAAGATTATAAAATTGAAAAGGAGTATTTCTAATATATCCTTATTAAAAATCAAAATATTATATTTGTTTAATTTAATTTTTTTTAATATCATGTTTACCTTTCATAAATTGCTAAATTATTGTATATACTATTTTTAAACATCAATATATATATATATATATATATATATATATATATATATATATATATATATATATATATATATACACACACACACAACATGAAAGTATTCAACAACAAAAATTAAGCAATCAATACGTACATTTCATGGAGATGATTATATACTATTAAAAACACTGTAAAAAAGATTTGGACATATATGCGTACATTTTTAATTATTATAATAGTTTTAAGATATAGAAAATGATTATAAACTATTAAAAACACTGTAAAAAAGATTTGGCCAAATAGGTTACTTTGAAGGTTTATAAAAGATAAATATGATATTAAGAAATAAGTTCAATAAATATGATATTGTGATGTTTAAGAATGAAATGTATGATAATAAAATAAAATATTAATAAATGGATAAACAAAAAGTAAATATATGATTTATTTTTTTATATGAATTAAGTAAATTAAGAATATTAAATCAAAATAGAAAAATTAAATAGAAGTATAAGGATTAAATAAGAGGGGATAGGTATAAATATCTTCCTTTCCTATTCTAATAAAAAAAATATGTTTATTATTTTTTTGTTGTCACGTTATTAGGTCTCATAATTAATTTAATATCAGTTATCAACCTAATGATTCTCCATTTTAAATTTTAAAATTTTCACTCTAATTACATTAAGTTAATATCATTACAATAAAAATTAAAATACAGTTAATACAGATTATAAGGTGATATAATTTTACGTATTTATTGAAATCAACGATTATAATATTATATAACTAAAAAATGTCTCTTAATTAATAATTTATTTAAAATAACTGATTAATAATTTTAAATTTTTACTATAAAAGTTTAATTAATATTGCAACTTGGTTCCCACAAGTTATAAACTAGTATCTATTAAAAGCACTCTTTAAATGTTATTATACGTTTTATGTCTAATCAATAATCATATTTGATATCTCATAATCATCATAATATATAAGTAAAAATATGTTTACATAAATACATGGTATAACTATTGAGGAATTACACATAATTATATAAGAGTTTATTCATACATAATAAAATAATTTTTGTCATACACAAATGACATGTCTTTTTTTTTTTTTTTTAAAAATGTTGCACAACCTTTTTAAAACATAAAATTTTATGTATGTCAAATAACTCTTATTTACAAATCAACTTTCTAATTATATTGCTTTATATTTTTTCTATTTCATTTCATGTGTCAAATTAGAGTCATAAAATGAATAATACAAAATTGATATAAACTCATCAAACATTATTGATTTATGTAACATTTTCTTTATATTTTTTAATCCCCTTGGTCAATATTTAACCGAAATTATTGTTGTTTTATTTGTTACAAGTGGATTAAGCATGTGTTTCTTATTTACATTATGTAGGTTTTAAATTAAATTTAAATTCAAAAAATTATGAATAAAAGTCACACCCTTTCAACTTTAAATTTACATCACCACACATGTTTTTTTCCTATGGGATGCATGTATCTGTACATATATTGCTATGTCTCCATCTCTTGTAAAACGACAACATATTTTGTATTGATTGATGACAAATAAGTTCAAACAATAATGTTTTAAAGAAATTAAACTTTGCATTGTTAACATATATTGAATTATATATAATATATATGTTAAACTTCATAGTTAAATTTCATTCATAGTTAAACTCACTCTGTAAATAATTTATAAATGAAAATATAAAAAATAAAGTGAAAAAGTATATAATATTTTACAACCTTAAAAAGTGGTGTGGGAAAGAACATGGATTGAGTGGAAGTACATGCATGCAGACGTATATTGTGGTAAAAGTTTGTGTGCATTCTAAGGTTGTACCTTAGTACCCTCCATAACATGTTATGCTTCTGTCTGTCCCTTAACTTACAAACTTCCCATCTTTATTGACGCCTCGTGATTCCCCTCTTCCACTTCTGCTTGCTTTCTGGCTTATATGGGCTCCCCCGGCCCTATCTATTATCTAATATATACACACAATTACACAATACACATTACAATCACACATACTCTATAGTAATTTCTCAAACCACATTTTTCTAACTATACATACCTGATGTTTATGCTTTTTCCTTCAAAGTGTGTTTAGTTTATATGAGTCTAGAAAAAAATGTTTACTAGTTTTTATGAGCCTAGAAAAAAATGTTTGTATTAAGTTATGTGGTAAAAAATACAAGTTGTTTAAATCACATAAGATATGGGTAAAAAGAAAATCGGTAGACACGGTCGCTCGTTGGTGATGAATAAACAAAGATGAGACTACAATCCATATGTTTTTCTTTTCGTTATTAAAATAGTGGTAAAAAGATGAATTAGTTTTCACATGTAAACATTTTTTACTGTGTCTGGCAATAGGAACCTAGTAGTTAAGGTCTAGGGTTCAAATCCTAAATCTTAATTAATTAGATGATACAATTTAACATTTTTAAACACTTTTTACTTCTTATTAACATTATTAAACCACAATAAACTAGTAATCTCAAACACCCCATAAAACTGCTTTTTTTTTTTTTTTTTTTTTGTATAAAAACAAAAGTAAGAGGAGGAATTCAAGGGTATAATGAGTGTCACGTTTACCATTTTAAAAGATAAGCTTAAAACCAGGATGATGCTAAATTGTTGATATTTTGCCATTAGTGTATCAATCAATGGTGGTCCACAGTCTTCAACACTTCGGCTTACAGAAATGGCATTCAGAGAAACGAGTTAATTAATTCGTGATTATAAAAGAATTTTAATGAGTAATAATGAAAGTATAATATCAAAATCAATACATCTAGTCGTTCAGGTGGCGAGCAGAATTGCCGGAGCCGCCGTAGTCCGCCCCTACTAAAATAATGAATCGGATGAAGATATACCATTAAAAATCAGCGAGATGATTCAAAGTAATATCAAAATCAACAAATCAAGCAACGAGAGATCTGATTACAGAATGTTAAACGCAGTCCAACTTCAAAAGTCAAAACCCTAGTAATTTCCATAGTCAGCTCCGCCTCGTCTGGTGGTTACGCTCTGCCGTTACAACCGTCTTTTACTAGACCGTCCTCCGGTGCTCCGCCACTAGTGAGATGAATCGAATTTATCATTAAAAATGGCCGAGACAATTAAAACTTACAGATCTAACGACGAGATAGATCTGATCGAATTATACTTCTAAGCACTATTCTCATTCGAAACCCTAGTAATTCGCTTAGTCAGCTCCGTTTGTTCGGCCGGTGGTTCCACTCCGCTGTCTCAACCGTCTTCCACTCATTCGATGCTCCATTGTTCCTAATTAGTCTTCAAACTCCCAACGACATGATAAAACACGTAACAGATTCGGAAAAATAAGCATACTCAGCGTTATTGAGTGTGCTCTAGTAAAAAAAAAAAAAACTTACAGAAATATAGTCATTCAGACAAGCATACAGCATCTCGGGAGCAACACTTCTTCCGCCATTTCTGGAAATATTACAGGAACTGAAGAGATAATTTAAAGAGTTGTGACGTGGTTAGTGAAATTCCATCATGTATCTAGCTACAAATCCACTGATTAGCATGAAATTTGAAGCATTAAGTCCAGAAATCGCCATGTCCTCCCACAGCTTTCTTGAGCTTTCTAATAGCATCGCACAAGAAATAGATCAGAAGTGCTCGAGTACATATGTACGTAGATTGAAAAGTTCAAGAAAGCTGTGGAAAAACATGGCAAGGACTTGTATACTCTGCATATTATCTACTATCTTCATCAGGTGCATCAAAAGAATATATATATATATATATATATATATATATATATATATATATATATATATATATATATATATATATATATATATATATATATATATATATATAATGCTGCTAATAAGACACCCCTTAAACACCCTATAATCATTTTTATAAAAAAAACAACCTATAATCAACTTCTTTTAATCATCTTTTTCGGAAAACAATGCAATTTCAACCAATAAAAATATTTCAAACATTAATTAGAGTTGTCTAAATGGTACAATAAGATGTCTTTTTAGCCATCCCATATATTTATTGTAATTGTCTAATACTCTTATAATTCAAGTTCTAATATGATTTACTTTCAAATTTTTTTATAAATTTCACATTTATATCTTCATAATTTTCATTTTCAACTATATATATATATATATATATATATATATATGACAAAACTTCAAAAATGATCCCTGTGGTTTCCAAAAATATCAAGTTTAGTCCTTAAGTTCAAAAAACCTCAAAGATGGTCCCTATGATTTCAAAACTTTTAACATTTGGTACTTTTCGCTAACTCCGTTAGCTTTTGGCCGTTAAATGAAGGGCAATTCTGTCATTTCACTTTCACATGGACCATTTATTAAGTTTTACCTTATTTTTTTTTTAAAAAGAAAAAAATATATAATTATTTAATATTAAAGGGTTCCACCCTTCTCTCTCTCTCTCTCTCTCTCTCTCTCTCTCTCTCTCTCTCTCTCTCTCTCTCTCTCTCTCTCTCTCTCTCTCTCTCTCTCTCTCTCTCTCTGTCGGACGAAAATGCCCCGAAAATATCAAGATGTAATTGGTATGCAAGTTCTTGAATATCTGACGATTCACTCTTAAACGAACGCTTTGGATTTGGGTCGTTATCTCCATATCCAGCTCTATCGAATTGTACAAGATAAATCCCCAATTCATCCATTAGTTTCTGAAATTTACGACATCTGGGTATCAATTTCGATACAAAAATTGTTAAAAATACACACAGATCTACATTCTACACACACAATATTGAAAACGAAGAGGGGTTGATCAATATGTACTTGGGTAGCCATGAAGTTCATCTCTTTGTTGCTAGCGAATCCATGAACAATAACGACTCTGTAAGTCGATTCATTCTTCGAGACTCCTCGTTCTTTGTAAGCTAAGTATCTTCCATCACTAAGTTTGATTCTACCCGATGAAGAAGACGATGACATGGTTATAAATAGGCTTATCAACAACGATACAATCTTTAAGAGCCTTAACCTGTTCATACATAAGATCAAAATTATTGGCTCTTGGATCCAATGTTGTAATCCCTTCCACTTTCCTCCCTGTTCTATCCAATGAATGATAATCATCCAAAAATATCACTGTCGTTGTGTCACTTATCAGTGTGTTGGAATCAGGATTCCCTCCCTTTGGTGGCTCTGCTGCACCTCCAAACACACTGGTCAACCTTCTCATGAAGGTACTCTTCCCACACCCTGAGTCTGCTGCAAGTCCAATTACGATTGTATCCCTTGAACATCTTATCTCACCACTTCTCACTCTGCCACTGTGTGTTTTTTTACCATAGAACAACACTTGTCTTTGCTGGATTCCTAAGTGGGTTTTAGTGGTGAGTGTTGAGATTGATGAGCATGTTGAGTTCAAGGATTGGACTGTACAGTCGACACTGCCATTTTTTCTCTCTTTCTTTAAGTTTCTCAGGAGTTGAAAGAAAGAGAAAGAAATAGGTTCTTAATGTGTCACTCTAATTGGCTTTATGCTCGTTTTCTTTCAAGTGATAGTTTTTGCGAGATACAAAATGAATCAAGCAATTCCAATCTGGATAAAGCAAAACCCCACTCCACCCCTGTCATGTGTTGTTCTTGCTTCTTCTTCCTCAATCGGATGAGGATCGAAGGCCTTTCCCTTCACTGCCACTATCGCTGGTAACGGCCTTCCGCCTCTGCGTTCCCTCCTTGTAATTTCCCAACCATCACAAAACCCCACTCCACCACCGGTGCCACCCAATCTACTACTCAATTTGTTTTTCTTTTCCCCCCATCTGAAGATGAGTACTCTCACTGTTTGTATCACTTTGGCTAGATCAGCCCCTCATCTTTAATAAAGGAGCAAAACAATATTTACGTTTGTTCAATGGTGTAATTGTAGAGAGAGAGAGAGAGATAGAGAGACAGAGAGAGAGGTGGGACCCCTTGCATATTGAATATTATATATTTATTGAAGAAAAAAGTATTTGAAAACCTCATAAATGGTCCCTGTGTAGCGAAATGACAAAAATGCCCCTGATTTAATGGTTAAATGGTAACGGAGTTAGCCGGAAGGACCAAATGTTAAAAGTTTTGGAACCACAAGGACCATCAGTGAGGTTTTTTGAACTTAGGGACTAAACTTGATATTTCGGAAAGCACAGGGACCATTTTTGAAGTTTTGTCTATATATATATATATATATATATATATATATATATATATATATATATATATATATATATATATATATATATATATATGACAAAACTGCAAATTTGGTCCCTATGGTATTCAAAAAACTTTGGATAGGGTCCAAAAAGTTTTCAACTTGCATGGAAGGTCCAAAATCAAGGTTTTTCTAGATTTCTGGTCCTTGGAAAACTTGAAAAGACTGTTTTACCCTTTTTATTTTTATTTTTGAATAATTTTATATTTCTTTTAATAATTTGTTAATTAAAAAATAAAAATAAAAGTATTATTCCCCTAGTCACCCCACCCTACGTTCTCTCTTTCTCACCCTCTTCGTCTTCTCCAACCATCCCTCCTAAAAACCCTAAAATCCATAATCAACCCCAACAACTTTGATTAAGGTAAGAGTAGGGCTCCAATCTTTTTCTCATTCCATAACGTAAACCTATTCTTCATCGATTTCGAGGTTTTTGCAGTCCAAGCATGAGAGGAGATGATACCAAAGACGCGGATTAAACAAGCGATGGTGAGGTCATTATGCAGTCCGGTGGGAGAGGAGATTGGTTGTGGGTTCTGTCGTGTGGTATTTTAGATGGGGTGTTAGTGGCAGCATCAGTTTCATCTACACCATTCTCTTCATTACCTACAACTATACCACTTCAAGTGATTTCCTTTAACTTGTAGCCTGAAACCGGTTCCCTGGAAATCATTACATATATTTTGATTAACAAGATATCTCTATTCAGATCTGTTAACAACATTTTGTGTAAAAAAGAGTATGTTCGTCACTTTTTTTGAAGGAATCATAAAGAAACTCGCATCTCGAAGAACATTGTATGACTGGTAGTTCGATTGATGCAATTTGGGGAAGGATGTGGGGATATGGAGTACCTCAGCTTCAAAATCATCTTGATCTTATTTCTTAACAACATTTCCAGCGACATAAACAACTTTTTCAGGTTGAATATACAAGACCCACTTAGTTATCTGAGTAATGGGAACTAGTTGAACGAATCTTGATTTGAGAGAGAGAGAGAGAGAGAGAGAGGATAATCCTTTTCTTTTTATTTTTAAGTTAAATTGTTATAAAAGTAATTATAAAAATATAAAAAAAGAAAATAAAAGGGCATATCTGTCTTTTCAAGTTTTTTTGGACCAAAAACACAGAAAAACATTGATTTTGGACCTTCTATGCAAGTGGAAAAGTTTTTGGACCCCATCCAAAGTTTTTTGAATACCACAAGGACCATTCTTTAAGTTTTGTCTATTTAATATAAAATACAACTTTTATATAATATAAAGATATGGTTTGAGTGTAAAAAAATGTATTTATACAAAACTATGGTTTTTAAATGAAAAAAAAAACATATTTATACGGTTTAAATATATTAAAAAAATATTTATACGGTTTCAAATAGAAAATTATCAACATTGAACAAAATTGAAAAAAATGATGTTCGATTTGGAACAAAAAAATATAATGTCATAGTTGAAAGAAAAAATTAAACTTAGTGTCAAAATCGAAAAAAAATGAAAACTTAGTGTTTTTTGTGAGAAAAAATTCAATTTTGACACGTCAGCATATAATGTCAGCATGTCACGTCATCAAAACTGACACGTCAGCATATAACCTGGTTAACCGGTCAAGTGGTCAGAATTGTAACAAATTGAAAAACACAGTGTCAAAATTGACACAAAAAATAACACGGTATCAAAATCGAATTTTTGTGTAAAAAAAGTGTTTTTTGTGCCATTTACCCTATTTTAATTCCTTTAAATTTATGTGTTTGGTTCAATTTTAGAGGAGGAAAAGATTCTTAAATGAAAAAAAAAAAAAAAAAACTTTCAAATGAAGGGAATTTGTTTCCATCAAGATGCCGAAGGAATTAATTCCTTGGTACGATGAAAAGTGGAAGATTATCATTTTGTCCTTACTAAACACTTCATCAGTTTAAACCCTACGATGAAAAGTGGAAGATTATCATTTTGTCCTTACTAAACACTTCATCAGTTTAAACCCTACACATACATTCCTCATTTCTAAGCTGACGCACACCAAACACACACCATGATTGTCTTCTACATTTCTTCACATCGTTGGCAGCTAGGTTCCTCCAACATCGAGGTTAGTCTCTCTCTCTCTCTCTCTCTCTCTCTCTGTGTGTGTGTATGTGTGTGTATGTGTGTGTGTGTTTGCGGTGTGAATCAAACTTATAAATCAGAAGCCCATATGCCTATTGTAATATCGATATTATTGTAATGAACATGGATATCTTGGACATGGAAAGTAAAATTTTTAATTGTTGTGAAACCGAAATCAATGATGCTTGTTCGGTGATACCCAACTTTAATTTTCATTCATTTTTTGTTTTGAGTTTTTATGATCACCGAAAGTAGAAAATATGTGATTTTGTATTGAATGTCGGTTAATTTCATAGCCACCATAGAAGCTTGAATATAAGTTGTACGGTTTTTTATTACTTTATTTGATGTAAAAGAAGTATATCATCTTTTTCATACTGTTTAACTCACATTAGATCGTTGATTACCCTCGATGCTCTTACAACGAAAGAATTGATGAACAAAGTAAAATTAAGCAAAACAGACAAGAATGATAATTCTATCATTTTACATGAATTCCAATTTAATTTCCTACGAACTAAACAAAATCTAAAATTAATTCCTATTTCAGTTTTTCCAACCAGACAACATATGTGTAACGTTCGCGTTTCCTACTAAATTAAGTTACACTCTGTAATCACTTTGGTCAACCATTGTAATCATTATATGAATGAATAAAAAATGATTATTCATATATTTATATGCTTATATGTTTTATAGAATAGTATGTGTAAGTTATATGAGTATTTAATAATAAGATAAATAAAATTAAAATACGCTTCGAAGATAAAAGATTACTTGGGACGAATAATTTTAACTTAGTTATAATATACGTTATAAGGATTCCAGAGATATAAAGAGCGTTCAAATTCGACTTCATATGAAGAAGTTATATATGCATTTTTAAAGTTTCCGATTAAACCGGTACGGCTCTGCATATCGTAAAAAGTATATTTTCGATAAAATATTTTTTAGCCTTAGTGATCTCAATGAAAGTCGTAGTAGTCGTTAAAACGAGAGCGTCTAAATCTGACTCCGTGAGAGGAAGTTATGATTTTTTTAAGATTCGGCACAACAACATTCAACTCAAAAATCATATTTTAGCCAAAATAATCTAAACTAGAGTTGAATATCTCATTAATAGGAGTATTTTATATACCATATTCATGAAATTTTGATTTTTAGCAAAAATAATCTTAGATTATGTCAATTATGAAAAGAAAAAAACAAATTAAAGGTATAGAAAATGATGTATTTATAGTTCAAACATTGTTATATTAAAAAATAAAAATTAAAAGTATTTAATTATTATTGTACCACAAGGACCATTCATGAAATTTTGTGCAAGAGTTATTTGACTTTTCAAGATTTATCTTTAATATTAAGCGTTGGGATTGAAACCTGTAAAAAAGATAAAATAAAAAATATATATATAAAATAAACATATTTAAATGACCGAAGAACAAGAACAAGTTGAGTTGCAGGAATCAAGTTGTGGATTGACCATTACCATGACATGCCCCTATAGTTTCGGTTTGTGTTTCGAAGCATGGGGTGACAGTTCCAATTTGGAGAAAGTTTTGAAGCACGATCCATTTTTTATTAGTATCCGACCGGTTCCAACCCTTGTCAAAATTCTCGGGTTTCATGAATTCAAGCTCGTTTGGCCAATTTTTGAAGCAAATAGCCAAATTTTACAATTTGGTCCAAAGAAAATATTAAATGCAACGGATGGATTGACATTGAGTTTATTGGAAGTTTATTAAGTTGGGAGTCGAGTTAAAGACTCGCACAAAAAGAAGCGCTTACGGGAGGCAACCCGTCATTAGAGTTTGCTTTTTCTTTTTCTTTCTAAACTTCTAGTATTTATGGATAATTTAAGATTTTTATTTTGATTTTTTTATTACCTGGTATTTGTTTTTGTTCTTTTCAGAATATAGGGTGAGGGATAGAATGAACGAATAAAGCGTGAGGAATAAAACGTGGGATCGAGTCTAAAATGAAAAGAATGGGAGAATTGAGTCTAATTACGAGTCCGGTAATTAAATAGCTGAAGGGATGTGCTTTTACTGAAGAAAAATGAGGGGGATATTGCTATAATAATCTCCTCAAACCCTAGAAACAAACCTGAAGCAGGAGCTAATTTTATTTACTCAGTGCAGAAAACTCGTCGAGTTCCATTCAGATACTCGACGAGTCCATGCGAAAAAAACCCGACTGTTACCACTTTTATCGACTTAACTCGGCGAGTTTACTGTTAACTCGATGAGTTACTCTTTCTCTTACCTTCAAGATTGGCGATTTGATTCCATTCGACATGGGCATTGTCTATATTTTTAAAGATCATTTCCGAGCATTTCCAAGAAGCTTTTTCCTCGATATTTTGGAGCTGTCAAACGCATGAGACGAATGACACCCAAGGCATGGATGGGTTGTTCCCATGTCTAAAATCAGCTAAAGATGGAGCTTTAAATGAAGAAGATCAACCTCGCTACTACTATCCCAGGGGAGTTTGTTCCAATTCTCTCTTTATTTTATTGTTCTTTATCATGCATAATATGTAATGAGGACATTGCATAAATTAAGTGTGGGGTAGGGGGTTGGTTATATTAGTTAAAATTTTAGTTAAATTTTGAAAATTTTGCATTAAAATTGCTAGGGCTAAATTAGAAAATTTTGGTAAAAGCAATTAGGGTTCATGCTAGTATTATGTTTGATGATTTTATGAAGGCCCAAATGTTTAGTTAAGTCAATATACGTTATAATGCATTTGGGACCTCCTTTATTCTAGTGGAATCATGGGATAAAAACACAACCTCTCTTAATTTGAAGGATGCAATATGTTTAGCATCGTGTACCATAGGCAGAAATGTATCCAGAAAATTTTTATCTTTAACCAATAAAGGTTGAAGTTGAGCGCCCCTGCTTAAGCATGTAGGTTTTGAGTGAAAAAAAAGTGAGTTCATGTAAAAAAAGAGATAGAATTACAAGAAAAGTTGTAAGAATTTTGGACCAATCAAAGTGAAGATCAAAAGATTAAAGTTCTGAAAAAAAAGTGAAGATACCAAAAATTAAAAACATGGCGAAATATCAAAGAAGTGAAGAATTCCAAAAGAGCTCCATAGTGGTATCGAAAAAATTGTAATTTTTTCTAGATTACGTATGCTTGATTGCTTGACCAAAAATACCTTGAGGTTAGGAAGTTTTCTGCGGATGGATTCGGAGGGATGCATAAAATGAGCGTTGTTCAAAAGAAGCAGGCGAGTGTTTATGAGGATTGTGAGTATTTAGAGTATGTGGGGTTCCTTAGGAAAAATTTTAGACACAAATACATGTGTTACGATCTTGACATAATGGTTAGGTTTTATTGGGGTTGACATATGTGATATTGGTGTTCTAAAATTCAGTTTTTCTTGGGGGCAAGCAAAAGTTAAGTGTGAGGTATTTTGATATGGGCATATTTTGTTATAAAATTCATGCATTATCTTAATTCTTTATGTTAATTTTATCTCATTTAATGAAAAAAGGTGCTTAATTAGTTTAGAATTTCATTTTTCAGCAACAATGGCATGCTCGGATAGAAAAGGAAGTGGAACTAGCGATTGGAGGCTTGGATCTTGGATTTTGATGAAAGAAGGATGTTGCTGGACAGCTTGACCCCTCGTCAGTGTTTTGGCCATATCTCATGAACCGTAACTCTGATTGACGAGATTCAAAATGTTATGTAAACTAGACACAATTTCGGACGACTTTCATGTTTCGAGAAAATGTTGATTCAAACGGAATCGAAGATTTGGTCCTCAACTCAACGAGTCACATCGAACTTTCGCGATTCTGGAGTTGCTGACTTGTCGTTCACGGGCTTTAAGTGATGGACTCGCCGAGTAGGTCACTTGACTCGACGAGTCACCTCTGTTTTGTGAAAATCTATATAAAGGGCATTCCTGCCCGATATCCTAGCATATAGATGAACCCTTGGAGGCCAATTGTCGACTAAAGGTGTTGCTGGAGCGTGGGAGGCGAAGGATTCAACCCTATATTCAATTTTAAGGATAATCAAGGCAAAATCAAGTTTACTCTTTATCTAATCTTTTGTTTGAACTATGTTTTTACCAATTGATTTCATTTTTGAGCTTGCTTCTGCTATAATCATGAGCTAAAAAGTCATAACTTCTGTTTAGGGTAAATGAGTTTGTGAACATGGATTGATTTTATGGTTAGGATTCATTTTAATTTGATATATTGTTTTGTTAAGCTTGTTAAAGAACCTCATATGTTAATAACAACTATTCTCTGTTAATAAATCAATAATTAAGTTGTATGACCATCTCTTACTTATGAATTTCATATGATTTATGTGATCACATAGTTATATGTCTACGAATAACGAATGTGAAACTATAATTAACTAGAAGATAGGTAAATTAATGTGTGAGCTTGTGTGATACACCATCAACAAGAGGTTAATTGAATCACAAATTTCATTAGCTAATTATAAGTCTTACTTAACCCGAATCAATGAACTAGGAAATTCATTAATTTAGACAACCGATCGTTGCTTGAATTAATATGTTTTCTAATAATTAGCAATAGAGAATGTGAACCTAATCACTTTAATCGGTAACCAATGAAGAATGAATCCGATGCATTTACCATAAAATCATCCATGGGAACAAATGATTCGAACCTAAACAGAAATTCTCTTAACTATTGAATTTAGTGGTATTACTTGCTTTAGCTGTTAGTTAGTTAAGTTGCGTGTTAGTTAGTCTATTTAAGTTTCTAGTCTTGTAAAACTAGAGAAAACTCATGTGTTCGATAATATTAGCATTTATTTTAATTGTTTACCGTTCCCTGTGTTTGATACACTACTTACCTGAACTAAGCTGCTAATCGATAGGTACATTGTCTTTCGTGTGTTTGTTTTTGTGTCTAAGATAGTAGGATAAACACTAGTTGGTTTCACACACATTAACGGTCAAATGTGGTTTTCAAAAAGTGACATACTCATGATATCTTTAGAATGTGTTACATTGGTGGTCCTTATGGATCAAAATTGAGCACGTTTGGTTATTATGTCTGACTATGTTAGAATTTCCGTTTAATCTATAGTGAAAATGCATTTTTCCCCTGGTACCACGTTATTTTGAATACAAAATGCATTGTGGATCAGTTCTTCTTGATGATAAACACCATATCTTTGTCATCAAGATATTTTCTCATATTATTATTCAGTTAACATCATCAACTCCAACATTTAATCAAAATGTCACAGAGGCAAATCATTGAATTAATATACACTCCAAGATCAATTTCATCCATTAATATTCATTGACGACTTTTGAATGGAACAACCATGATTGATTAAAAAATGAAGAATAGATCGATCATGAAAAACCAACAACACATTCAACTTCTTTGTGATGAAAATTTGATGAAAACAGGAATCAAGTCTCTTGAAAGATATGTGATATGGGAAGCAAACTCAATTTCATGATAAATAAAGTGTAGGGAAAAATATTTAGATACGTGAGAAAAGAACGTTCATCGGCCTCCTCCGTTTATCCTGAAAATATGACATCATATGTTGGTTGCTCCCTCTTTGACTGCCAACAACTCGACTACCGTGACCACCATTACCGTCATCAATCACAACCATCTCTACCACAATCACCAACACCAATCGTCACCACCAACCACACCCATATAAACGTCACCTATAACTAGTTGGACCTTGAAATCCCATATGATACTTGAAGAACGTTGTTCAAGTAAACCATCATCATCAGTGCATTATTGTCGCCACCATACCACCAACCACCACCACATTTAACTCCAAAAACTTAGAAAAAAAACTGGAAAATATGCTCAAAAGTCCTACCATTCAGACCTAAATCTGGAAAAAAAAATGCTAGGGAATAGAAAATGGGGAAATAGTTAGATGAAGCTCAAATCATCAATTGTGGGTGGTGGATTTATAACTAATGGTTCTAGTAAGCAAATTCGGTGTTAGAATCTCTAATCATCAATAACAACGATGTAGATGAAGCTCCAAGGGTGGTGGTTTTGTGAGGTTGAAGGGAATACGATTTCTTATTTAGGAATGCACCAAGCAGATGGGGAATGACAAAGGAGTGTTAGGGTTGGTGGTGTTATGGTGCAAGGCGACTAAGATAGTTGTGATTGAGTCCCGTCGATGGAGATGTCAAAAATGGGAGGCAAGAAGGATCTGATTGGGATGAATGGTTGATGTCTTTTTAGTTTTTTTTAAATTTTACAAAAATATTCCATGTATTATTCATTAATGCCAATAAAATCCACTATTCTAATAAAACCATACCTTTTCGTCACATGACATTTTCTCAACTCTCCTCCAGCTTTTTTTCCCACCCATATTATCAAACTAAAATTTCAATTCTACCCTTGTGCTACTATATAATCTCATGTCCTATTAATTTCGCTTCTTCTTTTTTGAAATTCAAATTGTCTGGGAATCACCTACGTGATTTATATCAAAAAATCAATAATTCTAAAAACCTAACATTCCAAAGAATCAACAATTATTTAGCAACAAACCAGGAAACAATATCATCTCCAAATCAACAATTAAATCACAGTAACCAATGAGGTTTCTCTCTTTTATCTCTGTTCGATTTTCTTTAACGATCGGAAGCTTCAGGGGGTATTGAAGAACTAAAATAAGGGAACCCATTTGACGATCATCATCATTCCAAGTTTAGGTAAACTGTTTTTGTCTAGGGTTTATTTACCTTGATGATTTCTTGCTATCCATTTATGCGTTTTGATTATTATGTTTATTTATGTTCGATTTATGTGTCCTTTTAATACATGAAGTCACAAGTGAAGAGCAATTTCATTTTGGGTTTGGGTCAAATGCCAAGCTGTTAGAGATGGCGGGTTACTAAACCTCTAAGGTTATGTTTGGCATACTAGCTGAAAAGCTAGTTGTTAAATAAAAAGCTAGCTGATAGCTGAAAAGCTAGCTGATAAAAAATAACGTTTGGTAAAACTAGCTAAAATATATAAAATTACATAAAAGGACATGTAAGAGTATGTGTTTCTATAATTAATTAACGGATGTATTTGGAAAATTTTAAAAAAGCTCCTAAAAAGTTAGTCTAAGTAGCTTTTCAAAAAGCTAGCTTATAAGCTACTTTTTGGCTTACCAAAAACGACAACATAAAAAAGCTCGAAAAATAAGCTAGCTTATCAGCTAGTTGTGGCGCGCCAAACACAGCCTAAATCTAAGAGTCGCAGATCATAAAATCAACAATAATCATCAAAAAAATTAGGAAGAAAAACTCCTTTAAATTTGAATTGGATAGCCTATCAATTTCGTATACACATCCAATCGATCCTATGTGTTCTTCATCTGCTGCTTTGCCTTCTCCTTCTTCCTCTCTAATATCTCTTTTTTAGTTTTCGATCATACATACATATGCACCCCGATTTTGATTTTTTATATATTTTTTTTGTTAAATGAACAGGTGCTAAGAGACATCACCATGATCTTCTTCGTTTTCTAGTCAATCATCTCCATCTCTTTTGCTCTAAATCCTAATCCCCACATACTTTGTAATTACTCAGGTGCCAAACTCATCTTTCTATTACTTTACTATATTTTGTTATGTGAAGTCTTTTTGTGCGTATAATACGTCACATGTTTAACAAAGTTAATAATTTTACTCCAACCCTAACTAGACAGACGACTATCTTTTGGATTTTAGTTAACGTATGGATTTCTAGATGCCCCCTTACAGTTAACTAAAATTACTCTTTCCACATAACTATCACACCCCCGAACCAGACGGCGGAAACGTTAGGGGGCTCGAGTGACTTTAACTTGGGATATCATCACAATGTATATAATTGAAACAAGACAACACCATCATCATACATATCAAAATACAACCAACATTGTTTACATCAAGTATAGTATCATAAGTTACATGCCAAAATAATCAATGTATGATGATAACAAAAATTCAACAAATTCCCCATATTCTTGAAGACCTTTCCGCTTAACGATTCCCTGAGAATAGATATTATTTTGAAAACGTCAACATATATAATGTTGGTGAGTTCATAAGCATGTTTGAATGAAAGTTTTGTGCTGTTAGTAAAACACCAGATAATCCGACATTTTCTGAAAAATAGTTTGAACGTGATGTGTCAAAATCAAGTATTAATGCATGTGTGTTTTCTGTTTTTGTATAATAAGATGCAATCCAGATAAAAATCTTTTATTTCCTGTTGTGAGTAAAAAGTAGTCTTTAACTGTGTGTTTCCCCAAAAAATCCTATATTATCTGTTTATAAGAGTGTTGTTGTCTCAACCCTAAGACCAAATATCAGTGTATGTATGTTTTTGTATCAACAAGATCTTATAGGTGTTCCTTAAAATCATGTTGGAGAGAATCTCTAAGTGAGCCGTTTTAACCATACTTGATTTATGACGAATTCGCCTGTCATGGAGCTTTCAGGCGCCGGCTTGATTAAGGTAAGGTTTGTCACCCTAGAGAGGCCTAATCTAACTGTAGTAAACAGCTCAGGTGTGGGGGGTCACCCCGTATACATATATACACAAACTCCCTCTCTCCCTCCAAGAGACTATGGTTATAACTACAGGCTACAATCGTACACTCTAAAGGTGTCAACCGACATGTCTCACTAGATTCTTAAGTGTGTTCATGTGAGTATGGTATCATGATATGTATAATGTTTTTCCGAGTATGTTTTATATTTGAAAAGTCCAACGAGTATGTGTGAATGTACGAGGCCCAACGGACATATAAGAGGACCATTAAGGCCCAATAAACATGTAATGCATAGTATAGGCCCAATAAGCATGTATATGGGCCACAAAGGCCCAATAAGCATGTGTTGTACATTCCAGACCTAATAAGCATGTAAATGGACCCTTAAGGCCCAATAAACATGTAAGGTAAGTATCTGGCCCAATAAACGTGTAATCGATGTATTTAGTATGTTTGTTGTTATGTTGTTTATTTTTGCTCGTTTGTTTACCAAAATAACGTAAAAGGCCTAATTTTTGTAATATTGACATTTTAGGACCATTAAGCAGAAAATTTACATTTTAGGCACATTTTGATAAGATTGACACTTTGGGCCCCCTTATGACCAAAAGTTTACATTTATGAGCATAATCCTAATAAAATGACATTTTTAGCCCACTTTGGTTAAAAATTATATTTTCGGCACAAAAATATATAAATTGACATTTTTGGCCAAAAAATACATATTTTGATGTTTTCGGCCCATTTTTATAAGAATTTACATTTTCAACCAATTTTTGATGAAAATGGCATTTTCGGCCCAAGTGTTGTGAAAATAACATTTTAGGCCCAAATTCAAATAAAGTTACATTTTCAGCCCATAAAACCATAAATTGCATTTTTGGCTCAACTTATGTTAAAAAACAATTTAATCCATAAAAATCGAAATTTTACAAATTATGCCGAAGAAACTGTAAAGGCCCATATTAAGGCCTATTATGCAAAAATTTACATTTTTGGCCCTTTTAACATCAAGAATATCATAAAGACCCATTTTTATATAAATTTGACTCTTTTAGTTCCTATGAAACCGTAAACGTCATAAGAGTCTCAACTTTTTGTTTATTTGGCAAAAATGGCCCTTATACAAGATTTTGTTTAGTTTTTCAACAACTTTAACATTTTTAACACTTTCATCTTTACAGAATGTTGCTTAAAGTGTTTTAACTTACAAATCTCACAAATTTTTGTTAGATTTTTCGAGATCTATAGTGTTTCATCACATTTTCACAACTTAAAGCAAGAAAAACACACATAAACATGCACAATACATAGATCTACCACATAATCAAATTGTATTCTCCCCCAAAACATATTAAAACCAAAAACAAAGGGGTATGAACTCACCTTGGGTTGTTGTTCTCGGTTCGATGAAGAGATGGAAGGAGATGATGTGGTTTTCGGCCTTGTGTGCTTCTTTAGAAGAAGTTTCAAAACCTAGATGGTCCTTAGAAGCTAGAACACGAATGAAGCCATGTAAAGGAGTGTTCTAAGCTTAAAAATAGAAATTAATAACTTATTTATGATGGCAACTTACCAAGTGGGTGATACTTATTGAAGAACTCTTGGGATCACAGCCAAGATCACAAAAATTAGCAATGATGGAGGAAGGAGATATTCTTGTGTTTGAAAGAGAAGGAATATAGGTGAGAAAAATTAAAATGGAGAGTGATGGAAGAGAGGGTCTTCGGTCGATATTTAGAGAGGTAAGAGAAAGAAGTGATGAGGTGATGTTGCATGGAAATCCACCATGCAAAAATGATGTGTCACATGCTAGATTTAATCCCCTTTTCTCTATTTTTTTGTTAATTGATTGGGCCGAAAATTGGGCTAAGGAAAAAGAAATGAGAGAATTTGGGCCCTATCTTGACTTAATTTGAAAATATGAGGCCCAAGTAATATTTTTCGGACCATTGGTCCCTTATGAGGGGTTACGACCCAATGAAACCCAATTAAAAGGGTTTACAGCCCATTAGGGCAAATGGAAACATTTATGGCCAAACAAGGCCCATTATAGATAAGATGCACTATTCTAGGCTCACATGGCCCAAAATGCTAAAATCCTATGAATGTGGGTCCAATTAGAGCCCAATTAGGGTTCCTAGGCCCAAAATGGTCAAATTGAAAGTTTATTGGTCCATTAGACCCAATAAGAGATTAATAGTTCATATTAAACTGGCAGGATTTTTAGGGTTTTCAATCCATAGTTGACTATATGAGATGTATTGTATCATATTTTGAGCTTCACTCAAGAGTTTTGATTCAAATGAATGATTTTGATTGAGCATAGAATATGACATTCATTTAGAGTACATGTCTTACAATAGTTGAGTGTTTACATGAGAATAGAATTTCCTAGCAAAAATGCTAGTTGTGACAATAACCATTCTCCTTTTAGTTCTAACTATCCTTTATTCATCTTTCAATTTGATAGAAAACTGAAAATGAAATCACGATTTGAGTGGTGAAGATTTCAAGTGTGTTACCTTACTTATTTTATATCGTTGTTAGTTGAAATCTATCCATTTAGATCCCTTTTTGTAGGAAAGTGGCTTGGGAGTATGCAAATTTGATGCGACTAGGCAACTGAAGGTATTGGTTCAGATGAGGAAACACATGCAAATAGCAAAAGTGTTGTCGAAAAATGGAACATTAAGTAGAAAGTGATACACAAATACTTGGGATTTTGTTAGAGAAAAATATGGATGTTAGCATATCATTATATCCAGTTTGACAGATTCTTTAATATGCAGAAAATGGTCAAATTCAACCATTTTTTTAATATACCAAGAGACTCTGAATTAACTCTTAAAATTTAACCATTTCTGTACTATATTTTGTATATTTTATTTCATCAGTTTATTTGTGTTTTAATTGATCAGTAGAAAGAATTTAAATTAAACCAACTTGAGGCATACGAGATTAAGATTGGAGATCAACTTTTTCGAAGACTTGGAGATCCTTCGTTTGATGATGTTTTTGGAGATGACTACAATGAAAAACATAATAATGAGAAAGGCTACATCCATCCTTCAATCGATGAACATGACAAAGATGAATTATAGTTAAAACCTAACTCTACATATTCTTCCTTTTTTGCTACTTTGGTATTATTTGCTAATATCTGTCAAGAATAAAGTAACTTAGAAATCTTAAGTTCAAACATCAAATTCATGTATTTCCTAGTTAATTACAAAGGCGCCTCTTGGAAATTTGGCCAAAATTTAGTAGTCTTCAAGTGTCGTTTCCTATTTTGTTTATTTTGGAGAAAAGGTAAAATGAAAAAGGTACTATTATTGATTTGTTTATTTTGGCATCCTATTTTGTTTTTGTTATTAGAAAGTTCATACCACATTAAGTAGACTCCTAATTTGGCATAGTTTATGGTAATTATTTAAGGCATCCGTCCCCCAATACTATTTTGTACAACATTAGGTACCATAACCTTAATGTATATTCTCTATTGTAAAGTACTCTATATATTGTTAATCTGAATCAGTGTTGTCTCAAATTAAATTGATACTTTGTCATGGCGTAATGGTTAATGCAAAGAGGTTAATATCGATAACAGTTCATAGCTAAACAAAACTTAAAAGTATCAAATGGATAAGATCCTCACAACTTGATGGCTAAACAAAACCAAACATTGTTGAACAATACAATATAAAATTTTACAATATTTTTTTTACTAGCAATGTCCTCTTAACGCCTGAATGGTGGCTGAATTTTTGCACTAAGTTACAAATAAAAATATTTAATTGGGTTTGTAACTTATCGTATGATAATCTTCATGAAATTTTAGAACATAACAACATGTTCTGCTCTCATAATTAATATAGAATATTTTTAACTTCTATAAATTAAGATAATCTTTTTAAATATCCAACTTGTAGTAGTAATATTCATAAGATAGCAACATGTAACGGAAACATATAAGTATATTTTATATTTTCGATAACAATGTATAAATTATTAAAAAAATATACATATTACCGATTAATAAAATGTAAATATATTGCTACTTTGTATTAAAAGAAAGTTTATTGTTATTATGTATTAAACATAGTTATAACGTAATTATATTCTTATTATAATTAGAACGTAAAATTGATAATTTATATTGATAGAAAGAAAAATATTGCATGTGTAAAGTGCTATTTTTCCATTTAACCCAATATAGGGGAAAATGTAAAATATAGCAATGTACTTTGTTTGTTTCTCAAATCAACATCTTACTTTACCTATTTCTTTTTTAAAATATTTTTCGAATTTAAAATTATTTATTTTTATAGCAATGTACTTTCAAATTGTTTATTTTTAGGGTAATTTATTGTAAAGAATATGGTATATAAAATTACTGAAAATAAATTGCTATATTTGTATGTGAGACACCTTTTCTGTTTTTAAATAATACAATTATATTACCATATATGACTGTCTTTGTTTTTTTTCTTTTTCTAGTATTTTAAGTTTTATATTGCATTGTACCATAACCTTAATGTATATTCTCTATTGTAATATTGTATAGTACTCTATATATTGTTAATCTGAATCAATGTTGTCTCAAAATTGATACTTTGTCATTGCGTAATGGTTAATGCAAAGAGGTTAATATCGATAACAGTTCATAGCTAAACAAAACTTAAAAATATCAAATGGATAAGATCATCACAACTTGATGGCTAAACAAAACCAAACATTGTTGAACAATACAATATAAAATTTTACAATATTTTTTTTACTAGCAATGTACTCTTAACGCCTGAATGGTGGCTGAATTTTTGTACTAATTTACAAATACTAATATTTAATTGGGTTTGTAACTTATCGTATGATAATCTTCATGAAATTTTAGAACATACCAACATGTTCTGCTCTCATAATTAATATAGAATATTTTTAACTTCTATAAATTAAGATAATCTTTTTAAATATCTAACTTGTAGTAGTAATATTCGTAAGATAGAAACATGTAACGGAAACATATAAGTATATTTTAGATTTTCGATAACAATGTATAAATTATCAAAAAAATATACATATTACCGATTAATAAAATGTAAATATATTGCTACTAGGTATTAAAAGAAATAACAGTTTATTGTTATTATGTTTTAAACATAGATATAATGTAATTATATTCTTATTATAATTAGAAAGTAAAATTGATAATTTATATTGATAGAAACAAAAATATTGCATGTGTAAAGTGTTATTTTTCCATTTAACCAAACATAGGGGAAAATGTAAAATATAGCAATGTACTTTGTTTGTTACTCAAATCAACATCTTACTTTACTTGTTTCTTATTTAAAACATTTTTCAAATTTAAAATTATTTATTTTTATAGCAATGTACTTTCAAATTGTTTATTTTTAGGGTAATTTATTATAAAGAATATGGTATATAAAATTACTGAAACTAAATTGCTATATTTGTATGTGAGACACGTTTTCTGATTTTAAATAATGCAATTATATTACCATATATGATTGTCTTTTTTTTATTTTTCTAGTATTTTAAATTTTATATTGCATTGTACAACATGATGATTTTATCATTAGTTGTGAGTTAAACAACATTGTTTATGCTTTGAAACCATTTTACATATTAATTTAAAATAAAGATGATATACTTACGAACAAAACATCCAATGTTAAATAAAAATAACTATTTGCAAATTTTATGATTAATCGTTACGGTTTATATAGACTCTATGTTATTTTATTTTTTCTAAAAGAAATATTTCACTACACGGAACTATTGCATCGAATGTTGTATAAAAATATCTTTTTGAAAATTTATGATTTATGATTATATTTTTTTGTTATTTTTGAATAATATTAGTTTATTGCTTAAAACTCCCTATTAATTCTTCATTTAAGTCATATTCTATTCAAATTTATATTGCATTGTACAAAGTCATGATTTTATCAAATATATACAAATACATAACATAGATGGGATATTCATAACATTATATATATATATATATATATATATATATATATATATATATATATATATATATATATATATATATATATATAATTTTAACTAATCATTATAAGATTACATACAAAACTTCTATCTTCATAAATTAATAAATATTTTGCAAATCTTTAATTAGTCATTACAATTTGAAATTATCAATAATATTTTTTCTTTCTTAATCGTGGTTTCTACAGGTTTAAACCTAGTAAAGAAAAAAAAAATTTATCATTTCATTAGTATATAACCATATTTTATGAGAGTTAGCCAAATAGTACTAACCCTGTTTGATTTTGAAATTAACCACAAGGACCATCAGTGTAATGTTATCTACGAAATTTTCTCTAATAAATATGTGGAGAACAACATTTTTCAACAAGATGCAAATATCATTTTTCAACATGCAACTGACATTGGATGATTTTTTACCCATGAATATAAAGGTGTTGGTAGGTATGAAGGACATTCATACGGTGAAGAAGGACCAAAGTAAGACCGAAGGGTGTGGGAGGGAAGCTTCTTTCACTTTTTATCGGTGATACCCTCCTTTCCCTCACTTAAAACCCAAGAAATGGGTGGGAAGTCTTTCCCTCACTTTTTTTTATTAAACAAAATTAATTTCTTTTTTATGATTTATAATTTTTAAATTAATACTAAACATAAAATTTAATTAAAAATAAAAGCATTTCATTAATTAAGATAAAAATTATATTAAACCTAATATTTAAATAAGGAGAAAAATAATTAATATCCTAATTTTATATAAACCAAAATACGTCACTCGGAATCATCGTGTTCGCCATCGCCCTCATCGTCCTCGTCATCGCCTTGATCGTCTTCATCATTCTCTCCTACGTCACTCTTGTCGTCGGAATCTTCACTCTCGACGAACATATCAGAATCCCTGTCTGATTCGTCAAACAAATCATTGTGTGGAAACTCTAACAGGAGCTGAATATGAGCTCTATAAATGTGCTCCACCAAATCAGCACGAAGGGCGTGATGAATGTCGTGATTGTGCACTTCACTTCTATTCACCCTATACTCTTGTGTACCAACGGCTACTCCTTCGACATTTGGAAAAACTTCATTTTCGTTGTACCGACATATCGCTCTTCATTCGTCTTCAAGAACCATATTATGCAATATGATACATGCATACATTACATGCGGTAACCTTTTCACCTCATATGAGCTTGTCTCGACCGTTAGTACTTGTCAACGTCTCTTAAGTACACCAAATGTTCGCTCCACATCCTTCCTAGCTGACTCTTGCGCCTCTTTAAACTTTTTCCTTTTTTGGTTGTTAGGCCATGTAAACGATTTCACAAAAACAGACAAGGGAGGATATATACCGTTAGTAAGATAGTATCCATGCTTATATGTTACCCCATTTGCTTGAAAAGGTACATCGTGCGACTTTCCAATGTAGATATCGTTGAATACCGGTGAGTGGTCCAGCACATTGATGTCTATGTTTGCACCAGCTGGACCAAAGAATGCATGTCATATCAAAAGATCATGTGATGTGATAGCCTCTAGAATGATCGTCGGCTCTTTGTGGTTGTCTCTCATGTACTGACAACGCCATGCGTTGGGGCATAATGACCAACTCCAATGCATACAATCGATACTACCTAGCATTCCAGGGAATCCATGCTTGCTTTCATGCACCGTGTACAGTTGGTGGATATCGTTGATAGTTGGTTTGCACAAATACCGTTGCCCATAAACCAAACAGATCGCTTTGCAGAACTTGTACAAACACTCCCGCACAGTACGCTCTGATATCCTAAAATACTTATCCCATTTATCTGCGCCCATGCCGTATGCTAGCTGACGAATTGCAGCCGTGCATTTTTGAATGGGAGAGAAACCTTTTTTCCGCCTTGCATCCATTTTCCATTGGAAATATGGAAAGCGGTCTTCCAAGTCGTCAACAATACGTAAGAATAGCTCCTTCCTCATCTGGAACCGACAACGAAACTTTACAGCGTAGATGGCGTCATCTGCATAATCTTCTATAAGGCGATCGTGTCCGGCTATGTGATTTCAACGCAACGGCAGATTTCTTAGCTTAGGTCGTGCACGTGATGTTTCACCTAGTCGGTTTTGATAGTATGCAACCATTTTCCCCATGATGGAACCATTAAACTTAGCCTCCTCTACAGCCGTCGAATCGGATGATGAATATGATGACATTTTAAATAATATTTTTTGGAGAGAAATATAGGTTATGGGTTAAAAAAAGATAGAATGTTGTAGTATTTATAGGTTAAGAAAATGTAAAGAATATATATATATATATATATATATATATATATATATATATATATATATATATATATATATATATATATATATATATAACCGTTTGGAATCAAAAAAAAGAAAAAATAAATAAATAAACAAGCCAATCATGTGAAGAGAGAGAGTGCGGGACTCCCTCGCCCCCCCCCCCCACCTTTTTCCCGTGTTTCCTTTCCCGCACCCCGGTGCGGTGTTTCTTCGTGCGGGATCGTTTCTCGCTGTTTCCCCGCTCACCACTCCGTCCGGCCTAAGGGTACATGAAAATAAGTAACATGGGACGAAAAAGCAGCCTTAATTTGCATATAAATATATACAGAGCACAACTTTAAAACTTATATATATATATATATATATATATATATATATATATATATATATATATATATATATATATATATATATATATATATATATAACATCCCCAATTTTCGAGTCCAAAAATTTCAATTTTAATATAACAATTTAGAAAACATTTGTCATAAAACCATATCATTTCATAAAACCATAATCTCATGTCTGAAAATCATATCATAAAAGTAGTAACAATGTCAGTACAATCCCAAGAAATCTCATAAGGCAGAATCCCATGTGTGTATGATGTGCAACTACCGTACCGGCTCCTTCCCCTTCACTGAAGAGGTACCTGAAACAAAACTGAAAATTGTAAGCACGAAGCTTAGTGAGTTCACCCATCTTACCACATACCATACAATCATATAGCATACATACTGTCGGGTAATTTTGGGGTGCCCGACCAACCCAATATGACCATTCTGGGGTGCCGACCTACCCTTGTCAAGCCATTCTAGGGTGTTGACCTACCCACGTCGAGCCATTCTGGGGTGCTGACCTACCCTTCGGTCTAAAACCGAACTTCGGGGACTATTCCACCCCCTACTGCTACTATCACATATATCATAACATAAACATACCATCATACATGTCTGGGGTGTTTGAACTACCCTTCGATACTATCAACCGAACTTGGGGACTATTCCCCTCCTACTACCACTATCACATATAACATATCATGCCGGCATATAAGCATATCATAACATACTGTTGGACATATCTGGGGTGTCAGAACCTAACCTTCGGTCCTAACAACCGAACTCTACTAATATCGCATATAACATATCATGCCAGCATTTAACATATCAGGTAGTAGCAAACCTAGATGAATATCACAAAGACAATCATCTAACATACAACTCTTACTGATGGGCCGACATTGTGGCCGTAGACCCACCGCTACCGGAAGGTAACTCACCTCGTAAGGCTGACTACTAAAAAGTTGATCGGTAGATGTCTGACTGCTGCTCCAGTAATCCTCTGGCTATAAATCCATAAAACACTTAATCAGACACTGATAACTACTCTTAGGGGAAAATGACTATTTTACCCCTTACCAAGTCAAAGTCAAAGTCAACTTCCAGTTGACCCGACGCGTCGAGTTGGGCCGCCAACTCGTCAAGTCCCTATCCTTTCATCTGTCCTTTTTCACGCCACTGCTCGTCGAGTTTGGCAATGACTCGACGAGTTCTCATTCTAAAACAACCCCGAATGAACCTTCATCCGACTCGTCGAGTTGTATGAACAACTCGTCGAGTTCATCTCCATCCTATGAACAAGTCCTACCCTTGACTCACCGAGTTGTATGAACAACTCGTCGAGTTCATCTTCAAAAGTTGGGAGATTGCCTTGGACTCGAAGAGTCTGTTCATACACTCGTCGATACCTATGATTTCCAGGTTTATGGCTAAGTCCAATGCGTTGGGTCACTCCCCTGGACCCCTCTAAGACCACTCTAACACCCATTGGGTTCCTTCGAACTATAACAGAAAAAGGAAGTCAAGCCATGGACTCGCCGAGTCCCAAGAATGACTCGTCGAGTTGAGAATGACCAAGTCTCATTTCTCGATTTCTGATGTACAACACTTGACCAAAAGATAGATCTAGGCTTCTAAGATCGATCTAGTACGTAAAGTTACAAACTTTACGTGCATGCATGGGACTATGAGCTCAAATGGCCCTAAATGAGACTTTTAATCTGCATGGGGCTCTCTAAGGCTCCAAAATCAGTCCCTTTCTGCCTTGTAACCCCTTAAAGACCTTGTATCTGAAGTCTTAGCCCCCAACCATGCTTGCACTCATGATTTGTCACCAAGAATGGCTCCTAAAAGCCCTAAACCCCAAAAAGGGATCTAAAACATGAAAGAGCAAGGTATCAGCTTTATACCTCTAAAGAACTGCAGAGGGTGAACAATCTCGAACTCCTCTGGCCTCCTCTTGATTCCTCAAGTCTTTCTCTTCCTTCTTATGTTCCAAAATCACCAAAAACCACCATAAAGGCCTTAGATCTTTACACAAACGATTAGGGTTTGATATGGAGAGTTCTAAGAGCAATAGGGACGAAGGGAGGCTGAATGAAATGCTTAAATAGGGTGTAATCCCTTAGATTAAGGTTTTACTCAAATAGTACCTACTCGCCGAATCAGTCTACCGACTCGTCGAGTAGGTCACTTAAAATGACTGCGGGTCCTGACTCTACTTGACGAGTTGGGCCTCTAACTCGTCGAGTCCCAGAGAAAAACATAAACATCAAAAAATACTTTGAATTAAGTGTGTACCAGGAATCGAGTGCTACAAATCTCCCCACTTAATTTAGACTTCATCCTCAAAGTCTGCTGCTCGATCCTGAAAAAGCTCTAGGTAATGCTCCATCATCTCGTCCTCCGGCTCCCACGTCCATTCTGAGCCTTTCGGTGCTGCCATTGCACCTTAACCAGCTCGACCTTCTTGTTCCTCAAATCCTTCGACTTCCGGTCGAGGATTGCCACAAGCTGCTCAATGTAATTCAAGTTGTCATCCACCTGAATATCCTCCAGAGGTACCACTACTGAGTCATCTACCAAGCACTTCCGCAACTGGGAGACATGGAACGTATTGTGAATCTGACTAAGTTCGACCGGTAGATCCAGCCGATATGCCACCTTGCCCACCAGGGCTATAACCCTGAAAGGTCCAATATACCTGGGGCCCAACTTTCCCCTCTTCCTGAATCGGATGACGCCCTTCCATGGCGACACCTTCAGGAGGACCATATCCCCGACCCGGAACTCCAGGTCCGAGCGGCGCTTATCGGCATAACTTTTCTGCCGACTCTAAGCAGTCTGAAGCCTGCTCCTGACCTGCTAAATCCTCTCTGCCGTCATGAGCACCACTTCGGTGCTCCCCATGACCCTCTGACCCACCTCACCCCAACATATTGGGGTCCTGCACTTCCTCCCGTATAGCATCTCAAAGGGAGGACGATCGATACTCGCGTGGTTACTGTTGTTGTAGGAGAACTCAGCTAAGGGAAGATAGGTATCCCAACTACCACCAAAGTCCAACACGCACACCCGATCATATCCTCTAGTATCTGGATGGTCCGCTCACTCTGCCCGTCCGTCTGCGGGTGAAAAGAGGTGCTAAAGTGTAGACGAGTACCCAACTTGTCGTAGAACTTCTTCCAAAATCTGAAAGTAAACCGCACATCTTTGTCAGAAATCACGGAGACTAGCACTCCATGCCGAGCCACCACCTCTCGAATTTAGATGTCGGCCAGCTTCTTGGCCGATATAATTTCTTGGATCAGTATGAAATGGGCACTCTAGGTCAATCGATCCACGATTACCCATATGGAATCTACTCCCCGCACGGTCCTGGGAAGTTTGGTGATGAAATCCATGGTAATATCTTCCCATTTTCACATGGGAATATCTAACGAATGCATCTTGCCGTGTGGCCTCTGGTGCTCAGCCTTGACCTTCCTGCAGGTCAAGCACCGCTCCACATACCATGCTACATCCCGCTTCATGCAGGGCCTCCAATAGTCAATACGAAGATCTATATAGATCTTCGTCGCCACGGGATGAATGGAGAATGGGGACTTGTGCACCTCCTCCATCAGAACCTGGCACACACCCCCGTGATATGGAACCCACACCATAGTCTATACGCATCCGATGCGACCCATCCTTCTTCTTTACAAATAGAATCGGGGCTCCCCTGGGTGAACTGCGCGACCTACAAGTCCTACATGACTCCTGGACCGCTCGACCGAGCCTTTAGTCTACTGGACCACCTCGTAAGGACTATAGTAGCTAGACCACTCCCTTTGTGCCTACAGTTCGACTAGACTGCCTCGCAAGGCCTACAGTACACCTGGACCGTCCGGTTATTTTGACATACATAACAAATCAAGACTGACTCAACCTAACCAACCATAATATGTTGAAATATGCAAACAAGAAACAACCAACAAACACAGGTAATCATAACAGATCTCCTGACAAAACAATTGTAACAACTGTTGGATAAGGTGTCTAAGTCCATAACTATTTCTGGTATGTACTTGACCCGACCCGGCATGGTCCATTTGGGTTGCATGACACCATGCAATTGGATAGACTAAATGAGAGAAATAACACTTGGAGATTATTAATATATTATAAGTTCTAATATATTAATAATATTATTTGATTAGTTTGATCAAGAATTAATTTAGAATTAATTATGTGATCAAAAGATAACTAATTAAATATATGGGTTGATTATGTAAATCATCCATATCTTGTATAGTGGGCTAAGAGGCTCCATGGATTATCAAGTTGGGTTCCACCCATTGGATGCTCCATGGGAGTTACAAACCCATGGGTCATGGAAATGAAGAGTCATGACACATTAGGGTGTAACCCTAGATGTGTCAACACTATATAAGAAACATGTTCTCCACCTAAAATCGGTTGACACAAAGAAACAAGAGGGCTTGGCCAATTTTTGAGAAGTGTGTGTTCTCTCATAAGTTCTTCCAAGAGCATTTGGTGTTGTGTGAAGCATTTGAGGCATCACACTTGGGGTGCTAGGCTCACAAGGTTTCAAGGAACACAAACAACAACAAGGTAAGTTATTCTATCTATACTTTAAGTTAAAATTGTTCCCCATGTATGCTAGATAGGAATATAACCTTGGAATTCAACTTTGCATGATAATTAGACAAACATAGATCCAAGGTTATTAGGGTTGCATGTACACTTAGGAAGTGTTAGAATGCTCAAAACCCATCAGTGGTATCAGAGCCTAGGCTTGTTTGCTTTTTATTTGTGCTTAAAAGTTGGAAAAAAGTTGAAAATCTTGCTGTCTGCGAGTGGACTCGTCGAGTCTATATGGGGGACTCGTCGAGTTCATGAGTATCTTCAACCAACTCGGCGAGTGAGTTCATGCACTCGGCGAGTAGGGTCGACTGATTGCAGAATTTCGATTTAGTTGCTGGGAATGAATTAGAAACATTACCCTAAACTGTTTTGGTAATTGAAAACTTGTTTTTGGTGGTATAATGTCTTTGCTAATTCATTTACAACAACTAGTTATCAAAATTACAAAGTTTTAAATGTAATTTTTGATTGTGTTCATATTCATGTTCTTGTTCTTATGATGTTTTAGATGATCATAGGAATTATTTGTAACCTATGTGGTAGATTAATTCTTGATCATAATGTGTTTTAATGGAGTCCATAACTTGTCCTCAAGTTATGGAAAACCAAGAGTCACATTTGAATTAAAACCATTAAAACAAACACAAGAGTTAGAAAAATGAAGAGTCTTCATTTGATTACTCTATTAAACTCATAAGTTACAAGAAATGAAAAGTTTTGAAAGTTACAAAACTTGCCCTCAAGTTTTGGAACAAGTAAAGTTAAGTTAAAACTTTAAGTTCCAACCCCTAGAATTTTAAAAGTTAAAATTCAACCCTTATACTTATATTATGATGATTTAATAATTATATATATATGTATAAGAATAAAGTCGTCTTACCGCTAGTACGCCTCATTCACGAAGCCGGTCTATAAGGTGGGTATAAGGTTGTTGCCTATAAAATGGTGACTTAATGGGTGTCTACTCTTACCCACCGCTTGCTTGACTGGTGGAGGGTTGTTAGCCGAACGGGTAAGACAAAGACTTATAAACTCTCATTCAAAGTATGATGAATATTATAAAGTAACTAAATGTTTTATTAAATTCCCAATCTTAGTTACTTTAAGAAAATGTGAATAAGGTGCTAATCCATGAAATTACACTTTACACTTTGTCTAAGTCGTTAGTGGAGCGTGTGTGGTTAACCGGTACACTAACTTGGACTTAACAAGGTAGGTAAAGGGTGACTTAAGGTTTATTATAGTATCGGTGGAGCGTGTGTGGTTTACCGGCACATCGATTGAGTGATAAACTTTAAGGGTACCAAGTGATTTGCATGGTTACTTCACACCTCGTTTTGTGATCCTCGGTATCCCAGTCACAAAACTTGGAGGGCACCCTCGAGATTGAAACATGCCTTTGAAAAGTTCATTGAATCTCAAAGAATCTAGGAATTTCTAAAAACCAATAAAACCTAATATCTAATATTTCGGTTTTTGTGGTGGAAATTGGTGAATCGTCATTCACCTACCTTTCAAATATGGTATAGCTTAGATTACGGCATACCTCTTCTAAGTTATATTATATTGTGATTGGATCCTAGCCTTAATATTACATTTGGGTGTTTTATTAAGGACTCTCTTAAATCTATACTAAACTTGTTCTCCTCTTTCAGATGTCTTCAAATAATGCTTCTGGCTCGAATCCTAATGGCTCCTTTACTCTTATGAGTTTGTGTGGGAAAGTCACCTTTGATGGATCCAACTTCAATGAATGGATCAGAAACATCAGGATGATTACCCGCTACGAGGACAAAGAATATGTCCTTGACAAGGAGCTTAAGGAGATTGATGAGACCACTGCAACTCCTCAGGAGATCGCTGACTTTCAGGCACATGAAAGGGATGCTACGAAAGTAGCATGCATCATGATGGCCACAATGACAGTAGAACTCCAAAAGTCCTATAAGGATTTCTACCCTTATGAAATACACCAAGATTTGATGGAAAGATACCATCAAAGTGCACGACAAGAGAGGTACGAAATCATCTGCTCCATGATAACAACCATGATGAAGGATGGAGATTCCGTCACGAGCCACATGCAGAAAATGCAAAGGTATGTGGATCGTTTGCTGAAGCTTAATGTGAACTTCCCTGAGGAGCTGGCAATAGATATCATTTTGCACTCCTTACCATCGTGCTATGATCAATTCCGCATGACATATCACATGAACAAGGAAGAGGTCACCCTCAGCAAACTTCAGGGACTTCTCAAGACCGCAGAAACAGGTCTTAAGGGGAAGTCGGTTGCTATCACTCCTACTCCAAACACAACTCCGGTTTTGGCAATCGGGAAAAGTCGAGGGAGGAAGAGAAAGAGATCTTCGAAGGGTACCAAGGCTCGGACCCTTGATGGCTCTTCTTCAAGTGGAACCAAGAAAGGTTTCATTACTCCTTCTTCTGACCCAAAAGAGGCTGAATGCTTCTATTGCCATGAAAAAGCTCATTGGAAGCGGAACTGCCCAAAGTACCAGCAGGATGTGAAGGATGGGAAAGTCAAACCCAACCATGCAGGTATTTACACTATCATTTCTAATAACTCACCCCATTCGAAATCTTGGGTCCTTGATACCGGTTGTGGTATTCATATTTGTTGTGACTTGCAGGGACTAAGAAGAAGTGAGAATGTGGAGCAAGGAAGAATAAACTTGATCATGGGGAACAGGAAAGCTTCACCTGTCACCAAGATTGGAGTTTATACTTTATCGCTAAGTAGTGGGTTTAGTTTAGATTTGAATAAGTGTTGTTACTCGCCAGGAATGACAAGAAATATTATTTCCTTTCATGCTTTGTACAAACAAGGGTTTACTTTTTCATTTAATAATGAAGTTGGTTCTATTGATGCTTTCTTTAATAATGTTCTTTATTTTAAAGCATTACCTTGTGATGGTGTGTATGAAGCTGTGTCTGTTGTAGATAACTTAGGAAATAATGTTTTGTGTATTGATTCTACTAATAATAATAACTTGGATAAAGCATCATTATGGCATTGTCGTCTTGGACATATAAGCAAGAAACGCATAGGCCAACTCCAAAAGGATGGAGTCTTGGAGTCATTTGACCTAAAGTCAGATGATAGTTGCGAATCATGCTTACTTGGAAAAATGACAAAGTCACCCTTCACAGGCTCTTGTGAAAGGGGTGAAGGTTTGTTGACCTTATACACACGGATGTGTGTGGGCCATTCAAACATGCCATAAGGGATGCTAATCGTTATTATTTGACTTTTACTGATGATTACAGTAGATATGGATATGTCTACTTAATCAAGCATAAGTCAGATACTTTCGAGAAGTTTAAGGAATTTAAACAGGAAGTCGAGAATCAATTGGGCAGGAACATTAAGATGCTTCGATCCGATCGGGGTGGTGAGTATCTTAGTTCAGAGTTCCTCAACTATCTAAGGGAATGTGGGATTGTCTCACAATTGACACCTCCTAGGACACCACAGTTGAATGGTGTGGCTGAGAGGCGTAATCGAACCTTGTTGGACATGGTTCGTTCCATGATGAGTCGAGCTTCGCTACCAATCTCATTCTGGGGGTATGCCTTAGAGATTGCCGCCCATATCCTTAATCTAGTCCCTACAAAGAAAGTTTCCAAAACTCCTCACGAGATGTGGACTGGTAAAGTACCTAAACTTGACCACATCAAGATTTGGGGTTGCGAGGCTTTCGTGAGACGCGAGACTCATGATAAGCTCGAACCCCGAAGCGAGAGGTGTATTTTCATCGGCTACCCACAGCAATCCTTTGGTTACCTCTTCTACAGACCTAGTGACAATGTGGTCTTTGTAGCAAGAAGAGGAGTCTTTCGAGAAAGAGAGTTTATAAGCCAAGGAGACAGTGGGAGGCAAATTGATCTTGAAGAAATTCAAGAGTCAAGTGGTGAAGGAACTTCAAACTCTAGCCCTCAACTTGAGGAGGAAACTCCTGTTGAGCCAATTGACGAATCTGTACCTCTGAGGCGTTCCACGAGAGTTAGGAGTGCACCTGAGCATTACTATGGATTCCATATTACTGCAGAAGGTGAGACACTTATTAGTGATGGAACACTAGTAAGTCAAGATGACCCTAACAGCTACGAGGAAGCCATGGCAGGCCCCGAGTCTGCTAAATGGAAAGAGGCTATGGATAGCGAGATACAATCCATGTATGACAATCAAGTTTGGAACTTGGTTGAGAATGTACCAGGTCGAAAGACTGTAGGGTGCAAATGGGTCTTCAAGAAGAAGACTGACATGGATGGTAAAGTACACACTTATAAGGCTAGACTGGTTGCAAAGGGCTTCTCTCAAATTCCTGGAGTGGATTATGATGAGACCTTTTCTCCGGTAGCCAAGATTAAGTCTATTCGGGTTCTGTTAGCCATAGCCGCATTTCATGACTATGAAATTTGGAAAATGGATGTCAAAACCGCTTTCCTTAATGGAAAGTTGGCTGAAGATGTTTACATGAGTCAGCCAGAGGGTTTTGTCAGCAACGAGTACCCTAATAGAGTGTGTAAGCTTGAGAAGTCCATTTATGGATTAAAGCAAGCACCTCGCAGATGGAATCTTTGCTTTGATGAAAAGGTCAAGGAATTTGGCTTTTCTAGGAGTGAAGATGAATCTTGTGTGTATGTCAAGGCTAGTGGGAGTATAGTTAGCTTTTTGGTATTGTATGTGGATGACATACTACTCATAGGAAACGACATTCCAACCCTGCAGGAAGTAAAGTCCTGGCTTGGAAAGTGTTTCACTATGAAGGACCTTGGTGAAGCTGCCTATATTTTGGGGATAAGGATCTTGAGAGATCGGATTAAAAGACTAATTGGACTTAGTCAAAGTACCTACTTGGATAAGGTGCTAAAGAGATTTAGCATGCAAGACTCCAAGAAAAGAGAGTTACCCATCCAGAGTAACGCCAAACTGAGTAAGACACTAAGCCCTAGCACTGAGGCTGAGATAGCACAAATGAGTCGAGTACCTTATGCTTCGGCTGTAGGATCGATCATGTATGTTATGACGTGCACTCAACCTGATGTAGCTTTTGCCCTGAGCATGGTTAGCAGGTTTCAGGGGAACCCTGGCAAGGCACACTGGACTGCGGTAAAGAATATTCTCAAGTACCTACGAAGGACTAAGGACTGGGTCCTTACCCTCGGTGGGAGTGATGACTTGAGAGTTGTAGGGTATAGTGATGCTAGCTTCCAGACTGATAGGGATAATTTCCGCTCTCAGTCAGGCTGGGTCTTTACCCTAAATGGAGGAGCAATTTCTTGGAAGAGTTCCAAGCAAGAGACAGTGGCAGATTCTACTTGTGAATCAGAGTATATTGCAGCTAGCGAGGCGGCAAAGGAGGCGTTATGGCTGAGGAACTTCATTGGAGACCTTGGAGTTGTACCAGCTATTAAAGAGCCAATGGAAATTTTCTGTGATAGTGAAAGTGCTGTTGCCTTAGCCAAGGAACCAAGGGATCACGGGAGATCCAGACACATCGACAGAAAATACCATTTCATCAGACATCGGATCGAAGAAGGACTCCTCGTGGCAAAGAGGGTATCATCAGATGAGAATCCGGCAGATCCCCTCACGAAGGGACTGACTCGGGTTAAGCATCTCCAGCATGCTCGAAGCATAGGGCTGAAGGATGATATTAGATTTAGTAGTTAGATAACCTCGAAATTTGTAAAGTGTAATTGACATCTGATGATGAATAAAAGTGTTTTATTTATGAGTAAAGTGTTGCTATCTCTTGTCAATCGTTTACTATATTTCTTTTGCATGTTTTGACTTCCAGAATAATTTTTGTTTAGTATAACATATTATTCAAACCTCCACAGTCGGTCATATGTCGGAAGTAGATATGAATCAAGACTGTCATGTTTGGTTGTAGAGGTCTTGGACAAGGCTACAGCAATCATGAGTGCTCAAAAGTTCTGAGCATTGGACTCAACCCACGCTCACTGGAATCACTTCATGGAATTCTATCTCGAGTGATCGTGAGACGGTAATATCGTATAAGACTTCAAACCTAGAGATATGATTTGTTACTTACAAGTTGGTTATGTATTGATTGTACGAAAAACGCATTGGTAACTCGATGTTATAAATCGCGCTCTTGTGTGTAATTCAATGAGTGGTAGAACAAACATATGAGTCGAAGTTTATCTGTTCCTTCTTGGATTAGAAGCTGATATCTGGGCCCCTCGATGATTTTGTTTTGACCTATGTATCGGGCCCGGTCAGAACTAAGTTGATGTGTTCAATTAAGTTCTTTGTCGAACAAATCGGAAATCGGGAAACAAACTGTTGGACAATAAGTAAGACATTGTTCCATGTATTTGTCCGACTGATATCTAGAACAGAGGATTATATGATCACTTATCTTAAATGGCGTACCATCATTTTCTCAGTTCTGAGAAACCTTGAAAAGAGCTACGATTGCCGATCGGTTCCTGAAATCATACTTGCAGTAATAGTTATTAGACTTATCCAAGTGGGAGACTGTTGGATAAGGTGTCTAAGTCCATAACTATTTCTGGTATGTACTTGACCCGACCCGGCATGGTCCATTTGGGTTGCATGGCACCATGCAATTGGATAGACTAAATAAGAGAAATAACACTTGGAGATTATTAATATATTATAAGTTCTAATATATTAATAATATTATTTGATTAGTTTGATCAAGAATTAATTTAGAATTAATTATGTGATCAAAAGATAACTAATTAAATATATGGGTTGATTATGTAAATCATCCATATCTTGTATAGTGGGCTAAGAGGCTCCATGGATTATCAAGTTGGGTTCCACCCATTGGATGCTCCATGGATGCTCCATGGGAGTTACAAACCCATGGGTCATGGAAATGAAGAGTCATGACACATTAGGGTGTAACCCTAGATGTGTCAACACTATATAAGAAACATGTTCTCCACCTAAAATCGGTTGACACTAAGAAACAAGAGGGCTTGGCTGATTTTTGAGAAGTGTGTGTTCTCTCATAAGTTCTTCCAAGAGCATTTGGTGTTGTGTGAAGCATTTGAGGCATCACACTTGGGGTGCTAGGCTCACAAGGTTTCAAGGAACACAAACAACAACAAGGTAAGTTATTCTATCTATACTTTAAGTTAAAATTGTTCCCCATGTATGCTAGATAGGAATATAACCTTGGAATTCAACTTTGCATGATAATTAGACAAACATAGATCCAAGGTTATTAGGGTTGCATGTACACTTAGGAAGTGTTAGAATGCTCAAAACCCATCAACAACATCATACATCATGATGTGGTGATCACGTTGTCACGTCGTAAGAACTGATATTGGACAACTTAATGGATTAAGCACTTAATCCATTAAGTCACACTCTCATCTCATTCAGAAGGATTTCTTACACCAAATGAGTCATAAAAATCGTTACTTTACAGTCATGCATGTCTTTCCCAAGCTAGTTTAGAAATGAGGTCAAATACCATACATGAGCCAAAACTAAACCAAATCTCATATCTGTAACATTAAACCTCAAAGGGACCTCAAGGATCCATAAAGTTGCTAACTTCATGCAATCCATCCACGTAAACTCTCCCAAACATGAAGAAAATGCACAAAAATCCAAGACCTAGAAGCATAACAACTTGGGGACTTACTAGAGTCCAAATTATGTGCTTCAAGGTGGTGAGGGAACTTGCTTGCTGGATCTATGCACCAAGAACACATTATTCTTCTTTAAGGCACCAAAAATCTTACAAATGGATGAAAGAAGAGATAAGAGGCTCAAAGTGGTGAAAGGAAGACTAGGGTTTCTCTCAAGAGGCTTTAGATATGATGGATGATAGAAAAATACCCTAAAAACACAGAACCACCCTTTAAATACATAGAAAACCCTAAAAATTCATGGGTTTGGGCTACCCAACGATAACCCTGTGACAGTCTGCTTGTCACCTCGTGATGACTCATCATGTCATGAAGATCTACTTCCCAACTCATGGTGACAAGTTTTCACTTCAATCAAATCCAACTTCAAACAATCATAATTTCTTCTTTCAACTATGTTTTCAGCAATCTTTATATGCACGAAAATTTATTGACGTGTCCTACAACCCTATCTAACTACTTTTATATTAGTACATGTCGAACTAAAACCATAATCCATGCAAGAAGCCCGAAATATTACTTTTCCCATTTTACAATTTTGCTTTAAGGCATAATTTGAGGGTTTTAATCACTTAATCCAACGTTATCATCACCTGATAGGGTCTAAACTCTATTCCCTTGAAGCCGAAGACATTTACACGATCCATTTACAGTCCTTTATCCCGGTATTAGAAACATCCTAAAACTAGGTGCTACACAAGGCCTTATAATATTTCAATTAAAATCGTTTGTGGGAGGGGGGAGAAGCATCTTGCAACCCCCTTACTAACTCCGTCAATATCTCCAACCATACTCACACCCACACTTTCCTTACCACTTTAGTGTCACGTCATTCTCACATAATTCTTCCTCTTTCTCGACTAGGAAAAGGTCATGCCCAATTCACCTCACTTATTTATTTATTTTTAATAAAATGTATAAAAAGTATAATTTAATTATAAATAAATTTAAAATTATTAATTTATTTATTTGTTAAAAACTATTTTAATTATTTTATTAAAAATATACTAAACAGATTTACAATTATACTAAACGATTTTACAATTAACAAAGATAATATTGAAGGAATATGATCTAATCACTTGTTAATTCATCTTTTGACCCTAGATTCAAAAAAAAATGGATCAATATTGGTCCACCTGGTAGATTCTGTTGATTCATTTTAACTCATAGACATATTCAAATATGGGTCAAAACTGAGATAAATGACTGGAAGAAAGATGATAGAAATGCGGTGAATATCTCTTGCGTGAGGCCTCACCATTGCGGTGGAGGTACTCCTCTTAGCCTAAGGGCATAAAATTTAAGCAAAGGGAAGTAAGAAGTTAAGGTGGCTTTGATGGGAAGGAGGACATATAACATCTAACATCATATGGAATAGAAGGGATTTTTAAAATGCTATTTTTTATTATTTTGATTTGGGCTAGAGCTTTTTCTACTACTTGCTAATTGCTTAGCGTCATCTAAAAAAACTTTGGGTATATATATATATGAAAAAATAAATATCTTTTTTTTTACTTTTTCTTCTTATTCATCATCTTATCATTTATACATGATAGCAAGTGTAATAAAAATTTATTAATTATATATATATATATATATATATATATATATATATATATATATATATATATATATATATATATATATATATATATATATATATATATATATATATATATAACACCCCAAATTCCAAAGGTACTATTGAGAGACTTAAAATGTAAATTAAGGAAAAGGACTCGACGAGTAGGCATGCTTACTCGCCGAGTCGGAGCGGGATTCTGTCGCGGATTAAGTAGCCAACTCGCCGAGTCAGCGGCTTGGACTCAATGAGTTGGTGTTGAAGAGAGAAAACCCTAATCTCGAGGGTTGTGCCCTATATAAAGCACATTATAACCCACCCTCAGCCTCTTTGCTACCCTTTTGAGATCCAGAAACCCAAATTTTTGTGTGAGACTCCATTGTTGAGGAGATTGGAGCTTGAAAGAGGAAATTGGTGGAAGGAGCTTGAGAAATTAGAGGCTAGCACCAAGGGGCTTGTGTAGATCTGGGATCTACATCAGTTTGGGCGCATCTCAGAGGTAAGGAGCCATTAATTCCTTTTTTATTCATCCTTGGTGGTTGATTGGGAGTTCCTTAGCTTGTTTGAGACCTATTTCGGGTTTGGAGTTTAGATCTGAGGTTGCTACTCCAGATCTAAACTTGTGATGGCCTAGAATGTCATAAAGCTCATGTTTATGAGTTGTTGGTTAAGCCTCCTAGTCCTTAACCCTATCCCTAGTGTGTTTTGGGCCTATATCTCCTTGGTTTCACGTAAAGTTTGCAAATTTATGTGAGGGTTAGACTGTAGAAGAGTGGATCTATGGATTGGAGCCCATACATGGATCGAAAAGCCATTGTATGGATTAAGAACTGGAGAGACTCGGCGAGTCACACGGGTGTACTCGACGAGTTGTATGAACATGTGCATGGACTCGGTGAGTTGGAAGAACAACTCGACGAGTCTCTTGAAGATTGCCTTGGACTCAGCGAGTCTGTTCTTGGACTCGACAAGTCTGGTCGTGGAAACCTAACCTCTTTTGGTTAAGCCTCGAATCGGTGAGTCGAGGGACGACTCTGTGACTTTAGCAGGATGAGACTCAGAGATCGTTGGACTCGACGAGTCTTAGGGCGACTCGGCGAGTTGAGTCGTGTTATGGGAGTTTCTGAGTATAGGAACTCGGCGAGTAGAATCAACCAGGAAGATTGACTTTGACTGAGGACTTTGACTTTGACCAAGAGTTGACCAGTTTGACTTCCAATGGTATTTTGGTGATTTTGGTATTTATGGAATTGGTTCTTTGGTAGTGTTCTGTGGTGAAGTTTGTGTTGGAGGTCGGAGCAGCTTGGTCTCTTCTCTTTAGTCAGCAATTGCAGGTGAGTTATCCTTACTATATCGACAGGGTCTACCGCACCAAGGCCAGCCCTTTATCGAATGGAAATCTGGGTATTTTTTGTTATGTTATTGCTTTGCTAGATCTATATCATGGTATTTAAGATGGTGTTATGTTAGTGACCTGGTTAAGGTCAGTACATGGTATATAGTGACCAGTTAGGTCGAAATCCTGGTTAGGATGTTGATATACTATGTGATCTGTTAGACTGTTTGTCTGGTTAAGAATTTGTTATGTGATTAACTGTTTTATGTGCACATGGTTGTTTGACGAGGGTTGGGTTGAGGCGGGTCCTGCTTTGTGCTGTATGCCAACATACCCAGGGCGAACCGAATATTTCGAAGGCCCAACGAGCGCTCCAGATAGGCTGAAGGCCCCAGGTGGGCGGACCAGACGTGCCGAGGCTCGGAGAGTGGACCAGGCCGACTGAAGGCCCGGTGTGGGCGGACCAGACATACTGTAGACTCAGAGAGTGGACCAAGTAGATTGAAGGCTCATAGCGGGCGAACCAATCACACTGTAGACTCGATGTACATGGCTAGACTCGAATGGTGGACCAGGTGGAATGAAGGCCCGGTGCGAGTGGACCAGTCACACAGTAGACCCGATGTGCATGGTTGTTCTATCTGTGATATGTTATGAGTATGTTGATGTGTGGTTGGTATTTTGGGGGTAACTCACTAAGCTTTCGGGCTTACAGTTCAGTGTATTATTTCAGGTACTTCAGGAGATCGTGGCAAGGCGAAAGCGTGATCGTACCGCTCCTCATGTTTTATGATTTATGTGATATGGTTCTAAGGGGTACTCTGATGCTAAACTATTTTGAAAACAAGATGTATGAACTTAATGGTTTTTGAATGAATTAAAATGTTTTAATTTAGCTTAAAATCTATGGGTGTTGCAATATATATATATATATATATATATATATATATATATATATATATATATATATATATATATATATATATATATATAGTAAGAAACAAAAAACATCATTAACTTTTTTAAAATGAAAACTTTTTTTTACAAATATTTTTCAAAAAATGAAAGCGCATGAAAAGCCTCTTTCAAAATGGAAATAGGTTTGAAAAAAAATTTAGATATATATATATATATATATATATATATATATATATATATATATATATATATATATATATATATATATATATATATATATATATATATATACCTTCTTACTAGTTTTATTTCTTTTATATTTCTTCGGTTAAAAAAAAAATAACATAGAGATAAGAAAAATCAGTAATCCTTAGTTATCCCTATTGATGGTATTGGATAGCATATGTCTCATGTGGAGTACCGAACTATCATTCGTTACCGTCTCATGATTCTCATATTCTCAATTGACGAGATATGCCCAGTTTGCCGCAAGGCTTGTTTGGATACCTTTGGAGAACATGTGGTTCATTGTAGAGAGCTTCCTGGTTTCAAGTACAAACATGATTTGGTTCAGGATGTTCTCTTTGATGCTTGTCGGTGTGCTGGTATTTCTGTGAAGAAAGAAGCGCCAGTTAACTTTTTGATGGACCCGCAGAATGGAAGCTACACACTTAGACTGACTGACATTTTGGTCTGTGGATGGATAGGAAGGAAGCATGCATGTGTGGATCTTACTGGGGTCTCTCCTCTTGTTGGTTTGCGGAGCGGGGGTTTCACAGCTGGGCATGCCGCTTTGAAAGCCACTGCGTGCAAAGCGGTAAAGCACGAGAATGCATGTATAGAAAATCAACATGTGTTTGTACCTTTTGTATTCGATATAATTGGTTTTCTCGCACCAGAGGCGGTGGAGCTCCTCAATAGAATCCAACGGGTCATGCATTCTAATGTTATATCTTCTAGATCCACAAATGTTGTTTTCAAAAGAATTAATTTTATTATCTAGAAATAGCTAGCAGCGCAGCTTGTATCCTGTTTGACTTTAATCGATATGTATTGAACTAAAAAAATAAAGTAAATTAAACCCCCTTATCAATGTACTAACATTAGAGAACTTTAACATACTTTTTTTAATTACTCTCGTTGAAACCAGTGATACATCAAGATTTTGTTGTCTTGTTGCCAAATGCCAACTAAAATGTGAATATCACATAGAAAATTTTAGGAGAAGGATACGACTTAGAGGGTGTTTGGCGTTTTCTTTGAAATGATTTTTTGGATTTTTAGCAAAAGTCAAAAGTTTAAAAAGTTATTTGATGACTTTTAAGATCTTTTAAATTAACTTTTTGAAAGAAAAAAAAATGGTTAAGACTCATGAATCTTTTACTTAACTTTTGGCTTTTTTTTCTTTTTTGAACCATCAAAAGTTTTTTTCAAACACATTTTAAAATTTTCTTTTAGAAAAAAACATAAATCAAAAAGTTTTTTCTAAAAACATTTTTTTAGTTTAAAAAGTTGTCCCAAACACCCCCTTAAATTAATAGGTTATGACAAATTTTATAAATGATAAACTTTTGGAGTGAACGAAAAATCAAGGAGGGTGAAAATATTTTTTTTTGTTTATCATCGATATGAAGGTTTTTTATGTCATAATTTATATTTATTAAGAATTTTGCAAAATAAGACTAATAAATATTTATAAATTATATATATATATATATATATATATATATATATATATATATATATATATATATATATATATATATATATATATATAACTTTTAGTAATGATAGTAATTACTAAATCATTATGTTAAAGATGTTATAGAAAACTGATATATATTTTTTAGTAAAAAACGCGAGACATGATAAAAAAAAACAGGTTTTAACTGAAACCGAAATGAAACTGGACTAATAGTCCTTAAAATAACCAGGCTGGTCCTTAAAAAAAAAAAAAAAAAAAAAAAAAAAAAAACTGATTTTTTTAAATTGGACTGAAACTGAATGTTTAAAACTGAACTGAATCCATATTTAAGCTTGAGCACCACCGGTGAAGAGAGGAATGGGAGATTATAGAGTAGAAGTGAGAGAGATGTGGTATGGGCGATTGATGAATAGCATACAAACCACACATTACTGATCAATTGTCAGATTAAAAGGGGCAGCAGGTGGAAAGCAAAAGGACTAAAAGGACAGTTGGATGCATGTGTGATGGAGCCAACCAAGCGTGCACTTGCAGAGGATCAACTCTAGTTACCTTCATCACTCTTACTTCTAATTTTCATGTTAAGATATTTTTAAAGCATTACAAGTTATTCACAATAATGACCAAAATGGAGTTTGTTTCATATATTTTTTTTTACTTAGTAGTATATACGACAATATCGTCATGTATTTATAAAGTGGGATCTCATAATTGGCAAAAGGTTCTGTTATATAAATTTAACTAGATGTAAAACTCATGTATTACATGGGTTTATTTAAAAAAAATTTAAATATGAAATTCTAAAATTTAAAATTTTGAATTTATAAAAAAATTAGAAAAATGTTGAATTATTAAAATTAATGTGTTTTTCTTTTTTAAATTTAAACAAATAATTTAGATAAATAAACAAAAGAAATTAACGGGGTTTTAATTTAGAAATTTTAAAATTAAAAAGAAAGTCAATTAATTAAATTGATATGTATTTATTATTATATTTATTATAATTGTTACATTTAAATATTATATGGAATTTGATAAAATGAAAAAAAAAAAAAAAAAAAAAAAAAAAAAAAAAAAACATAAAATGTCATGTGTAAAAAATTTAATTGAAAATAACCATAAAATTACATGTGATCAAATCAATAAGAATATGAAATGTGGTAAAAAAATATTTTTATTTGTTAAAGTAGATATATATTTTGGTCGTTTTCTTATTTATTTTTGAAAATTGTTTACAAAATCTTTTTGAATTCTCTCCGGTGTAAACTTCCTAGCAAACAAAGGGATAATGACTTAGGAGGGTAATAAGCTTTTTAGTTTGTCCGTATTAGGTCACTAAGGTTTTTTTTGTGCGTATTAGACCAATATGGTTGTTATTACCGTTTAGAAATAGTTCTTTTACCGAAAAGGACTATTTCTAAACGGTAATAACAACCATATTGGTCTAATACGCACAAAAAAAACCTTAGTGACCTAATACAGACAAACTGAAAACATTATTACTCTCCTAAGTCATTAACCCTAATTTTAAAGACATTGAGAATATATGACCATCAACGAGAAACTACTTCGTTTAGAACTCGCGTCGTCCCATATAACCTGCTACTCCTCTATATGACGAAGCTCTTCATCTATAGTCGCCCCTTTAGGGACATCCGATAAAATTGGAACGATACAAAGAAGATTAACATGGCCCTGCGCAAGGATGACACACACAAATCAAGAAATGGTCCAAAAAAAAAAATTTAACCCTTCGTCGTCTTCTCTGGAACCCTGATTCCCTTTTCAAATGCTAATAGAGTTCAATTGCAATTCTTACGTTTCAGTAGTTCATCTACTGAAGTCATGATCAGACAACATGTGGATTCTATGGTCAGATTGATCTTCTTGTTGATGTCTTCAATCATTTGTGACAAGTAAGGGTGATCTTTCTTTCTATAAAGTCTCCTTTAAGTTTTTTACTTTTTCTATCATTAAGTTTCATGTTTTATAAACTTCCGTTTTTGTGTTGTATATAGTATGTATGTATTTGTTTATGTGCTGATTTTTTTATTCATTTTGCAACTTCAGTTTCTTAGTTCATGTTGTGGTTTTGTTTTTTGTAAAATAATTGATAATAGACATCCTCTGCAAGTTCCTATTGGTTTTACATTTTCAATCGTTATCAAATGTAGACATTGATGGGAGGTATCAAAGTGAGATTGTTTTTGTATATATGGATGTGTTCATGTAAACATTTAAATGATAAAAAAGAAGTTATTGATCAAATGTTGCATATTTATGTAATGAAGATCATCAATCATATGAGTTTTTGGACTTAGAAGTTCTTGAAGGGTTGTGAGATAAGTTTAAACGGAAGCAACTATTTTCAGTCAAATAAATCAGTCACATTGATTAGTAAGCATGTTTTATAAATACTTAGGGTTAATGACTTAGGAGGGTAATAAGATTTCCAGTTTGTCCGTATTAGGTCACTAAGGTTTTTTTTGTGCGTATTAGACCAATATGGTTGTTATTACCGTTTAGAAATAATCATTTTACCAGTTAAAACCGGTAAAATGACTATTTCTAAACGATAATAACAACCATATTGGTCTAATACGCACAAAAAAAAACTTTAGTGACCTAATACGGACAAACTGAAAACCTTATTACCCTCCTAAGTTATTATCCCGCAAACAAATTGTGCAATGAAATGATGAAAACCAGTCTTCGCAATATATTTTATTTTCTTGTTTGGTTTTTACTTTTTACTGATAGATATGTTTCATTGCCTAAGAATATTTAGCAAAACTGTACACTTTGAAAACTATTTACGTAACCCATGCCACATCAGCTGCTTTTTCCGATCTTGTTGCTGCGATATCGACATCACCTACTCCGGTGCCATCCCCTCCTTCCTCTACCCATCTAATGACCCGTACTCGTCACAGTATTTCTAAACGTATCCACAAACTCAACTTCTTTTCATGTCTTCATATGTCGAGTCTTTCTCGCATGTTCCTCGTACATACTTGCAGACATTTAATGATCGTCATTATTCTAATACCATGAAAGAGGGATATCAAGTACTTATTTCTAACCGAAATTGGTTGCTAATAATAATAATAATAATAATAATAAAAGAAAAAATGCAAACGGATCCCTACCTTGCTACAAAGCTAGACTTGTTGTGAACAGTCCAATTATGTTAATATTATGATTGTGTTTCTTTGTATGTATTCGATATGTTGTATAGCTCAGCCCAATTATGTTAATATTATTTCTATATAATTCCAGTTAATCGGTAAGGATCATTATGAAAAAAAAATTTTGCCTAATGAGACGTAAATTGTAATGCAAAATTCGCCGGGCATACATATCCGTCAAATAAATTTTGAATCATTTAGAATGATGAACTGAAACAGAAAACTTTCGTGTTGAATTTTAAAATGAAAATTTGAGGGTAGAAGGCCTAAAGTTCAGTGATAATTGAGAGGGGGCCCTGAATTTAGACAAGACATAAAAACGCAGGCTGTTGTCCCAACAAAATGACAATCTTTATTCATTCAGTTTATTTATTTCTGTTTTTCTATTTGTTGATATGATATATGGTGATTTGATATGATGCATCACACCCACACGTTTTCTTCTGCCTCTTCATTCTCTCCTTTCTTTATGCTTCGATAAGAAGCCCCATTGTACCCCTTTCTTCCTATTATTAATTTCACAAAACAACAAACACTCCAAAACGCATTTAAATACAGTATTAAAACATGTTTGTCAGACGGAGATTACATAATTCAAATGAATTGCTATTATCAATTCTGAATTATTTTACAAATACCATTTATATAACTCGGGAGGAAAACACTTGTTTGTTCACGTTCATGGTGTGTTTGTCCGAGTTCGACTAATAATGATATGTAATCGTGTAATATTAGGGGCGTTCGGTTCATATAATATTTTTTTTTGATTTAATGAAATCTATCAAAGTAACTGAAAGTAACTGAATTATGAAGGAATACTAATTTGAAAGAAATGAAATCTTATATAAAATGGAATTTTTGTTTTTAGTTTGGTTTGTAAATTTGTCATAAGAATATGAAAATAAATTATGTAACACGACCAAAATACATTTTGGATTTTTGCAACACCATTACTTTTAAAGACCGATAAAACTTTTATTTATTAAAATTTTACATGCTCAAACCTAAGTGGACTTGTTGGTGTGGATATGGGTGAGTGTGTGGGTGTCGATGTAGGGGTGGGGTGGGTATTGGCATCGATGTTGTTGGCGTGGGTATGTAAATAGGGGGTGTGTGGGGTGGGCGTTGCTGCATGATGGGTTCTATGGGGTTGGGTGGGTGTGGGGGTAGGGTGGGACAAGGTGTTTGTGTGGGTGTTGGACTGGGGGTGGATGTTGTGATAAGGTGGAGTGTGGTGGCATTGATGTTATTATAGACTTGTTGGTATGGAAGTAAGTGTGTGCATGTAGGGGTGTGTGGTGGACCAAGTGATAGAGTGGGTAGGTGGAGTTCGAAGGGAGTGTGTTTATAGGTATAAATGTTAGGGTGGGGAGAGTGAGTGTCGATGAGATTAAAAATAAATAAATAAAAATAAAAATAACAACAAATAAATAGAAAGTGTGTGGTATTTTTTTTTCTTTATAATAGATTAATAAAACATAACAAACATCTAAAATCTTTGTCATTAGGTTGGGGGAATGTTATAACTCATATTGGTGTCGTCTCAATTTACTCACACTACTTCAAAATATTGTCATTTAGGAATGCTTTGACATACAACAAGTTTTTTTTATTTAAATAAAAAAACTAATTTATATAAAATTAAAAATACATTAAGTTGAAAAGGAAATTACAATAAAAATTAAACACTATAAATCAAAACATAGGAGTTAAAAATACAAAACAAGAAGCATATAAAAATAAAACGTCAACTTTCGTTCCTCTTAAGGATAGTGAGTGTAACATCCGTAATTCCAAGGTATTGCTAATTTATTTAATCTTGCATTTATTTGTTTGGGCTTAGAGGTTGGGCCTCTTCGTGTTTGGGCTAGCTGAAGTCGTACGGTGGCCTGTGTACGCGGGGCGTAGTTGGTTCAAGGAAAGCGCGGAGCCATGCACGTACGCACAACGTACAAAGTGGTATGCATCGCGTACGTGTGGTGACTCGACACCCTAATTTCTAGGTTTCAGGTCATATAAATATGTCTTTATGTCCCATATCCCAGCCTCCTTAGCTCAGAAACCCTAAAATCTAACCCTTATGGTCCTTGTGTGCTCTTGACCTTGTAGAGATCATTTTTGGTAGATTGAAGCCTTGGAAAGAAGAATAGGAAGTTGGTAAAGAAGAATTAGTGAAGCTTGAGCTTGAATATCCGAATCGCCATCATCATTTAGCACTGATTTAAGGTATAAAGTTTACAACTTGCTTTATGAATTCTTAGATCTCTTGTGTTTGAGTTTTTGGACATTTTTGGTCCCATGGATGAAGCTTTATTGATCTAGGTCGTTTCTTAAGCATAGAGTTTCCACTCTTGGTGTTATTTGAGTTCTTAAGTCATAAAGTTGTCATCGTGGTGATCTTGATGCATCCATGCATGAGAGTACGTTAGGTCTACAAGTTCGTACGTGCAGCGTACAAGCCATGCAACTTGTACGCTTAGCGTATAGATGAGTACGCCCTACGTACTCACTGGATTGGGCTTTGCGTTGTTTGGGCCTCGATTTGGGTCACTTCTATGGATTAGTGACTTGGTCTGTAGTGGACTATCTGGATCTGGACCAATGAGCTAGATAATCATTATTGGGCCTTAGGGTAAGGCCCATGCAAAAGGATTGGTCCCAATTGGAAATTGGGCCATATTTTGGGCTTCATCAGATATATTTATCATTTGGGCAATGGATTGTGATTTAAGGACCAAGTTATGTTAGGGGTAAAATAGTCTTTTACCCCAAGTGGAGATTTTTTGTTTATAAGGTAGATCCCATTTGTTGATTAGCTTTTATTTGGATTGTTAGCTCCAGAGTCGTAGGACTAGCAACCAGGTATCATTCGTTTCGATCAACTTTTCGAGGTGAGTTTTCCTCATCGGGTTTAGCGGGTCTAGGGCACCAATGTCGATCCTTATTAATTATGTTGATATACCTGTATGTGTATGTATATGTATGCTTATTGGTGGGGTGTATTGCAAGTGTGGGTGGAGTCCGTATCTCTTTGGGCGGGGCCTTTATTACGAATGTAGGTGGGGCCTGTTTTATGAGTGTGGGCGGGGTCTATATCTCTAAGGGCAGGACCCATTATGTGTTATGATGGTAAATTGTATCTTGGTGAACTCACTAAGCTTTGTGCTTACGGTTTTCAGTTTATGTTTCAGGTACTTCCGCTTCCAATGGGAAGAGCTCAGGTTGACTACATCACACACACCACACAGATTTTGTGTTTCACATTCACTCTGATTTAGATGTATTTAATACATTGTTTTGATGGGATGTACGAATGATGTTTGAAAACACTATTTTTATCTATTATAAAATGAAATTTTTGGGACCATATTTTTAGATGTTTCAAGTTAGTATCAAAGCCTTCGTTTGAGGGATTCGGGCACACCCTCGGAGGTATCTGAACTCAAACTGAGGATTTGTTAATTTTTTAAAAAAATGATAAACATAATTAAGAAAAGGTTTTCTAAAATAAGAAAGGGTGTAGTGCGTGCAATCAGCCGAGCTCATGTAAGTTATCCCCAAAATACCCATACATGATTATTTATGGTATAAATGTGAAATTGTGAATCGCGTGCTAGATTGGGACTAAGGATCTAGGAGGGTTGCCTTTGTATGCCTGTTATATGAGCTTATAGAATTGCATGCTAGTACTGGTTAGTCAGTGATAGGTTTGCATGTTTAGGATATGCTTGGTTTTGATGCTCGAATGCTGCTTGCTTTGTACTTTTAGGAGTTTCAATTAGCTTCAATTAACTAGTAAGCGAATATAATAAGTTACATATTATAGGAACTAAATAATTTTAGAGGGTTAGGTTTTAACTCTATTGCGCGGCTCTAGTTTGAGTCCAACCGTTTTAGTGTAAGGCAACTCATTCAAAGAATTATCTAGTTTTTGTAATTGTATTTGTGAGCTAGTTAGAGGAAGTTAGCAAGAGTTCCTTCTACAGCTGATAGCGGAGAGTCGTGTGGAGTTTGCTCTAGGAAAACCTAGGATGAGATTTAGTGTTGTGAGCCTTATGTGTGAAAGGATCGTTGGATATAAAGTAACTTAGCTGAGTGAAGGCACTTCTTGAGGAAAGTACATATAGATGTGAAAAGGTAGTATTTCCCTTTACTATTGGAAGCAGAGGATCGTACTCGATTCAAGGAGGGCTGTACTGAATACAGGGAGCTTGAGTAGTTATGATTTCCCCCAATATGTGCATTGATACTTATTCTGATAATTTTATGATCTATTTTTCAGTATGGTGGTATTGCAAGGCAGGCTAGGGGCAATTCTGGTGTTGGGGACGGTTCAGGCTCGGGTTCTGGAGTCGGGCAGCTTGATAATCAGACGAGGGAGTTCATGTCATCTGAGATTACGTGCAGTATCCTTGATCATACTCTTGTGGTCTTTAGCACGGTCAAGGAGGGTATTCTGAAGATTCTTGATGAGAGATTGAGCGCCTTTTGTGCTGAGATTGTGGCTTTGATCGGGACGCGTGCTCTGACCTGCAGGGAGTTTCGGTCATGTGGATCGCCATACTATCATGGGGATAAGGACCCCATTGCGAGCAGCAGGTGGTTGGCAGATGTTGCCAATGCCTTTCGTACCAGCCATTTGTCCCGAGGGGGATAAGGTCAGACTAGCATCCTGCCTTTTGAAGGACAGGGCATGTCATTGGTGGGAGGGGTAAGGCATGCTATAGGAGATGATGTTGCTATTGATTCAATGAGCTGGAGTTATTTCTCGACTAGGTTCTGAGCCGAGTTTGCACCAGTTAAGAGACCCAAACTTTCATAATTGAAACATTATTACTCCAAGCTACTCCAAATTACTTCAAAACATACTACATGCATATTCATAAATAATATTTTACATTGATAATTTGATTACAAAAGACTGGATTGTGACATCCCAATTTTCACGGCCAGAAAAAACCGATTTTGTTTATGATTTGTTTGAAAATCAGAGTAACATTTTAAATAAAAGTGTTGTGGAATTTGTCCCAAAACAAAATATGTTAAAAATTTAACAAAAGCATTTCCCTAGAAATGTATTTCATTAAACAGACTCGGGATGTCATGTTCGATACAGATCATAAGCATAAACAATACAACATAAGCCTTACTACATTATTTCGTATTTACAGGCTTAAAATCCCTTAATCTCTCATCCCTAGACATCACATCTATGCTCATGCGCCACTACCTGTAATGCAAGAAACTGAGTGGGTCAGACTTGGGAGCCTGGTGAGCACATAGGGTTTTCAACCCACAATAAACAAGTTTATTAATTTCATCAATCAACAATAACCCGATTACTCATTCCCGTTATCCTCTCATTACGCCCCTAAACACCTATCATAAGGGACCTAGCCTAAGGATCATCATCGAGATGGACACTACTGCTAAGGGGATTCATCAGCAATAAATGTCCTTATGGCAACCATGTGGGGGATTGAGTACACATGGTGAGCACACAGTTCAAATAAACACGCAATTCAAATAAACACCTACATGTTGCGAGCCTGCTAACGTTCTACTGGACTGTCTAGAATAGTCTGTGGTCGTCATCTATACTCCGCTAGATGACTGGATCATCAATAACATCTATAACGAGCTCTCTCATTATTTTATTTTGTCACATGGCAACTATTACATCTACCCATGTTTTACCCAACACATTTTGTAGATATAAAATACATATACAGTTTAAATCATTTAAAACATGTATAAAATTGTTCATCCAACACAGATAGCAAGTATACAGATAATATGCAAACACGGCACGTAATTTATATAAAATACTTCATATCTATGTGTAAGCTGAAAGTAACTATGCACTCATTTGGTAAGGCGGTGATTCCGGACTCAGACAGCGTTTCGCTTCTTAAAAATAATTTCCTTTGACGAAACCAAGTATTATTATCACTAGAGTTTAGTCTATTATTCGCCGAGACTAATTAGTAGTCTAACTATTATTACTATTATATAAGAGTTAAACAATACTTATATAACTCATAATAATAGCCCAAGTACTTATTATAAGTTCTTAATAACGTTACTATAATCAAATAAAATCTATATTAAAAATAGCGTAGGCGTAGCTCACTTACAGCGGCTATTATAGAAAAACCGGGCTTTGCTTGGAGCAGCGTTCTCGAGCCGAAAAGTTCTTCTTCTCGGAGCCGTCGAGCACTCTGGGGCTTCCGCCTCGTGCTAGGGAGGTTCCCTAGGCTTTTCGGGGGTTTGGGGGCTAGAGAGAGGTTCTAGAGAGAGAGTAAAGAGAAGAAAGAATGGTAAAGGTGTGAAAAAAACGAGGGTAGGAGAGGTTCTACTTATAGGGTGAAAATGGTTGAACTTGGAGCCACATGTCACCATCTAGTGGAAAGACTTGGGGAGAAAGCAATGGCCAAGATTGTACCACATCACCCATTTTCGCACAGCACACTTCCGACTTCTAAAATCCGTAACCTTCACATACGACCTCCGTTTTTGACGTTCTTTATATCCACACATAGGTAAAAATAAGATCTATAACTTTCATTTTGACTCCGTCGGCTAATTCTCGAGCGATCTTAAATTTAACGGTACGAGAAGATTATACTGTTAAATGTTCGCGTAAAATTCATAACTTCTATATATGGATTCTTCAATTCTCATTTAGGTCGCGTAGGCCAAAAAACCACTAGATCTAAAATTTGAGTTTCGGGTCGTGCACTGGTAAGTCAAATCTTAGAAAATTCGTAACTTCCTCATACGAAGTCAGATTTAGGCGTTCTTTTTTTGTATGTTCACGGTTTAACATATACTACAACTTCTGTTTAGGTAAATAAGGCTAAAAAGTCCTCTATCGTAAATTCACTATTTACACTTCCCGATATCGTCCGATTTTGCCGTAAAATTTCGACGAGCCATAACTTCTTCGTTATAACCCGGATTTCGGCATTCTTTATATCCCCGGAATCCTTTTGTCGACCACTAAAACTTTATGTAAAGACATAGGGCTTAAATCACACTTTAATTTTGACGTTTATTCTTTATTTATTACACATTTATAAATAAGTAATAAGCATATAAATTCACATAATTCACATAATATTCAAATAATTCATCTTTATTACTTCAAAAAGAGTTACAATAGTTGACCTAGACTATTACATCATCTAAAATTCTTAGCCCCAAAACGCGGGCGTTACATGAGTACAAACGGACTAAGTTTTAGTATATCACATAACTACCCAGGAATCTATTATTCATATACATACATAAACCCAAGTACAAAAGTAATAATATAAACTATTCTAAATCTTCCAACAGTATAAGACTATACTGGATGCTTATTACCTGCAATTGTTAAACACTGAGAGGCGTAAGCGGTGACGCTTAGTGAGTTCAATAACAGTTACAATATAACGCTATGTCATATACATATCAATATGACATAATCAAAGAGTGACAAAGAACAACAAATGCATATGTGTATCATATGACAGGCTTTCAATATCATCCAACATTCTGATTCAATGATTTACTATCAGTAAGACATAATAAATTCCATACTTGATATACATCAATAAAACTTCAGCCCAAGTGGCATAGATGATACAATTTTCGGATTATCAGTTTGCTAGAATATACAGGCTTTCAGCCCTACATATCCCTATTCCAATACCAAAAGTGACACGAGTCATGCTCTACATGGCCAAAGGCACAAGGCCAATACCAGGAGTGATACGAGATATTCTCTACATGGTCAAATGCATAAATCTGATATAACACAATAATACGAGTACTAGAAGTGATACGAGACATGCTCTACATGATCAACGATATAAAATTCAAGATAACACAGGAAAGCACATTGAATATATAACACATAACATACAGTTGTCCCTATATTGAAACCCAGTGTGAAATAGTTGATTGATAAATGATAATTTGGGCAGCACTTCGACTCTAAATATGACTTTTTGTGATGAAACCGGGGATTTTAGTTGAAAACTATCACACCCCAATATCGGAACGGTGGAGACGTTCTAGGGCGGAGGACGTCATGTACGGTATCATAATAATGCATAATAGTAAACAAGCAACAACATCAATTTCATTAGTAATATAATTCCATACAAGTGTGTTCTGTATAGTTGTAATAATAATAAAACACCAAAATGAATAATCAAAATAAAGACGAGTCTGAAAGTGTTCCGTCTTCTCGAAACTTGTCATCGGTACCTGTCTACCGGTGCCCTGAGAATACAAGTTATTTTGAAAGAGAGGATTAGCATTTAAGCTGGTGAGTTCATAAGTATTTTAGTGATCTTTTGTTTGTAAAAGTTTAAAGAAAATGTTTGTAAGTCTGCAATGTAAATGTTTTGAAAACTTTTGTAGTAAATGTTTGTATTTCCTAGAAAACCCTATATTTTCTACTAAAATGCAGTTTGTTACCAAGACCTGAATGTTTTGTTTCTCTTAAAGTGATGAAATGTAGTCCTCTACCAGGACCCGACTGTTTTGTATGTTTGTATTTAAAATAGTATGTAATGTAGCCCTCTACCAGGACCCGACTGTTTTGTATTTTTGTACTTGAAATAGTATGTAATGTATGTTTTCCCAAAGTTTACGACTATCTTTTCCAGAAACTAGTTTCGTTTCTTTTTAAGTGAGAATATCACTATATAAATGAAATGAGAAAAATGAAAGTGTACAGTAATGTTGTAAAAAGTTTACCTACTGACACTAATTACCTTAAAACCAATTTGTTAATTAAGGTTTAAATGTGATGTGGTTGTAACCATGCTAAATCGACAAGTAGATAACACGAAGACCTTCTGGCGCCGAAAGTAAATGTGACATTTGTCAACCCTGGCCTTTCGGCCAACTATAGCGAATAGTTGGGATGCGGGATTGTCAGTCTCGTATAGATCTATACACACAATGTCCGCTCTCCCTCCAGGAGTCTCTGGTTACAAAACGTGACATGGCTGAATGTTGCCATGCCATGAAGTAGGCTCACATTAAAGTTATTTTGGTCTTATAAAGGAGTGTATGTTTCTTTCTGTTCTTGTTATTGTTTGTTTGAACTGACTTATGTAAGAACTGACTTTTGTAAGTATTGATTTATGTAAGTTTCAATGTTTTATAAATAGTAAGTAGTAATTCTCTAAACTATATCTATTATAGTTTACTAGTGACGTCTGTAGTTTGAATGAATGATCATGAATGTATACCTTTGCTACCCAAAGGCATCGAACTGATTGGTAGTACTTTTTATATCTACATACATACAGATAATATATAACTAAGATCTAAACGACTTTCGGACAGACAACTTATACCCTAAGTCCACATCCAAACAAGGAAAAGGAAATAAAGCGAGTTGTTAGTCCTGAGCCCTTTAAATATTATTTATATAACTATATCTACATAGACATGCTTTTGAAAATATTTATAAGTTTAGAAAAGGAGTTTTGTGAAATATGAAAAGAGTTTAACATTTGGAAAGTATTAATGACTTGATGTCAGTTTATAAAATGATTTGAAGCAGTGGTTTGATAACACATTTGAAATATAAGAAAGTCTTTACTTTGTAGTTATAAATCACTTGTGATTGATTTATATAACTAACATGTTTTCTACTTATATCCCCCCCCCCCATAAAAGCATTTAAAATCATTTAAAATGTAAGTTAAGGGCTATGAACTCACCTGTAGTGAGCGGTTCGGATGAAAGACTGATATAGAATGTTAAGTGTGCCAAGTGATATTCTAAGCACGAACTAGGCCTATTAAGCATATAATAACACGTATATGTATATAATTAGTGTATGCAACACCAAATCATGCAAGGAAACCACCTTAGGGACTAGGAGACACTTGAAACTAAGTGTTACAATCACATATGATTACATAAAGGGGGTTTACGGCCACACGTAGGTGTTTACGGCCATGAGGTTTACGGCCTAGGGTGTTTATGGCCAAGGGAGTTTACGGCTGTAAACTCCTGGAAATCACCCTAAAATCGGTTGTTCTAGGTGTTTAGGCAAATGATTCTACTAGGTAGTAAGTGTATGGAAGGAATACTCACGATTTAGAAGCCCTAAAAGGGGTTTTCGGCCACCAAGAACAAGTGTGTGTTCTTGGTGAAAGTTGATGATCTTGAAGATCTAACCCAAAAGAAATGATTTAATGGATGAAATCATAGAGTTTCACTAGATCAAGAGAGCTATTATGAAAGAAATGGAAGAATCACTTACATTTTTGAAGATCAAGATGAAGATCCTTATGATACTTGAGAGAGAATGGGTGTTTCTTGACTTGGAAATGTGAATAATGAAGATTCATACTTGGAATAGATTAGAATATCATCAATGAATACGATGATAGATTTATCAAGCATTGGATGGCATACTCGATTCATCATATCAATGAATACACCAGGAGAATTTGTCAGACCGAATGGCATGACAAGGAATTCGAAATACCCATAACGAGTACGGAAAGCAGTCTTCAGCAAATCCTGCTCGTGTACTTTCAATTGATGATAACCGGATTTCAAATCAATCTTCGAGAAATAGCTAACACCCTGAAGTTGATCGAACAAATCGTCAATGCGAGGTAGTGGGTACTTGTTCTTGATAGTCACCTTATTTAGCTAACGGTAATCAATACACATTAGCATCGATCCGTCTTTCTTCTTGAAAAACAATACCGGAGTACCCCAAGGAGAGGTACTTGGTCAAATAAAGCCTTTGTAAATAATTCCTACAGTTGGATCATCATTCCCTTCATCTCAGCTAGCACAATACGATAAGGAGTCTTTGAAATTGGAGCAGCATCAGGTACAATATCAATTCGGAATTCTACTTTCCTGTCCGGAGGAAGTCCAGGCAATTCTTCGGGAAAAACATCAGGATATTCATTAACAACGTGTAACGACCCAAAAATCAAGGGTAAAATTTTCATTTTTAATATAACCCCAACATAGATATCATTTACTCCAATCATTCCAAAACATTGTTAATTAAAAACGTTTATCAGAGTTCATCCCAAAATCATTCTTTACGGAAAACATGGGTATGTGCGCTGCGATCAAGCTGAGCCCTTCCTTTCCAAAACAAAGATACTTGAAACCATAAACAAAACTGTAAGCACGAAGCTTAGTGAGTTCCTCAGAGCATACCCCACATAATCCACATAATAACATAATCCATATCAGTTGTAACAACTATATAAACCATATCAATCACACAAGCCCTGCATACAAACATATAAGGATGCCCTGGAAACCCTCCAGGGTCTTACATCGGGTGCCATGGGAAGCCCCACATGCTCTTAGCCCACTGTCATACCAACAATACATATAAGGATGCCCTGGAAATCCTCCAGGGTCTTACTCCGGGTGCCATGGGAACCCCCACATGGTCTTAGCCCAATGTCATGGAAACCCTCACATGGTCTTGACTAAGGATTCCATGGAAACCATACAATGTCTTACACCCTAGTGCCTCGGGACCCCCCCCCCCCCCCCCCGAGGTCTTTCATGCAAGCATCACAAAGACAACTAGCATATCACATAACACATAATCAAATAGCATACCATATAACACGAAATCAACTAGCATATCACATAATGCATAATGGATCGGCCTTGGTGCCTTAGACCCATTGGTATGGTGAGGAGACTCACCTCGCACAGCAGAAGCTTCCCGCATGAATTCCATAGATGTTGCCCCGCCAGCTACCCGAACTGTCACGACCAATCAATATACCCAATTAGCAATTGGGTCCCATACCATAATCCTTAATCCATGCATGGGGTAAAATGACCATGTTACCCCTGACCCAATATGATCCACAACTAAGGCCCAAACCCAAACCAAAAGCCCAATATTATAATATCCATAAAACCATCAATGGCCTAATTTTCCAAATTGCCCCCAGACCTTTCTAATAGACCTTATACTAAACCCAATATTCTCCTTAGTCAATAATCCTAACCCAAATGGCCCACGAAGGCCCACAACAACCTAGTCCAAGAATTGGCCCAAACCGGGGCCCATAATGCGAGGTTCATTTCTATATTGTGCCACAAGGCCCAATAGGCCCAACTATTCCATAATTGGCCCAAAGATACATTCAGGCCCAACTATCAACAAATCCAGGCCCAAAACCATTAGGTCCTAAAGGTCTGAAGTCTACAAAGACCCAAGTCCTCCTGAGAGCGTACGCCCAGGGTACCTCTTCTGTACGCTTAGTGTACTGATCAAATGGATTGTACGCGCAATGTACTACATAGTACACCCAACGTACAAACAGCTCATGCACAACATCCATTAAGTACTTAATACTTGATCCAACATGTCCAAATCATATATCTGAGCTATACTTAACATCTAAACCTATGAAGTCACTGACTTGGTGACTTTGCATGCCCCAAACAAACCCAAACTCCAAAAATGGCATTCTACTTCCATAAAAATGACCCTAACTCAAGCATGAAACCATTAAGACCATCAAGATGGCAACTTTCTGCCTTAGGGACTCAAATAGCATCAAGGGTGGCAACCCCAAGCCTAAAAACGGATTTGGAACCATAAAGCTCCATTCTTGGGACCAAAAGATCCAAACACTAAACATAATAGATCTAAGCATTCAATGGTCAAGTTCAAAGCTTTATACCTTTATCAAGCTGAGAATGAGTCCTAAAAGTCAGATCCATAAGCTCCTCCTTGATTCCCATCTTTGCATCAAACTTCATCTTCTTGAAAATGGGTCAAACATCCCAAAAATGGACTCCATAAGCTCAAAATACCACCATGGATGATATATGGCGATTTCTAGGGTTTAGAGGGGTGGAGGCTGAAGATATTAAGGTTAGGTTATGAGATAAAGAGTTTAAATAGGGTCCAAGACCCTAAAATAGGGTTCAGGTCTGATTGGCATACGCCCAGCGTTCATATGGTACGCCCACGCCGAAGAACATTCACGACCATCCTGGTCAGTACGCCCAGTGTACTGTCTTCTTCACTAGTACATCCATTGTACTCCTTGTGTACGCCCTACGTACTCGGCTAAGCCTGAAACTACTAAACTTTCGAAGGCCATAACTTCTTCGTTATAAATCCGTTTTCGACGATCCTTATATCCACAGAAAGGTGAAGAAAAGCCCTACACTTCTAACAAATCAAAACTTCCTTAAGACCTTTAGAACAAAAATCCATTTTCCACAAAAGCCCAAACTATCACTTTACCGAAATACCCCTAGGCTCCAAAACACGAACCGAACACCCAAATCACTTCTAATACATCACCCACACCCAAAAGGGGTTGGGTATTACCTTCCCAAGAGCCATGATCCTTATAATGACCGAACTTCGAGCCACCGCCTCATACTAGGAGTCAATTCTAAACAGAGTGTTACACAACGGGAACATTATTTACCGCTTTCTTCTCTTCTTTTGAGATATCAACTATGTAGGCCAGATAGATAGAACACCGTTTTGATATAAACTTACGAGCTTTGAGGAAAGATATTATTTTTAAGATTCTTTGCTCACCGTAGATATAAATAGGATTCTCCCCTTCAATAGCAATGTGTACTATGTTTTCATAACACAAGATTTCTATGTGGTTCTTTGACAACCAATCCATGTCGAGAATAATATAAAAGTTAGTCAAGGAGATAGGAATCAGATTAGCAAGAAAATTGTAGCCTTCAATTTCTATGACACAATCTCTGTAGATTTTATCAGCAAGTAATGATATAGTTCCCGCGGTATCTACGTGAAATGATTGTGCAAGTACATAGCAAGCAATTTGAAAAGAGTGCTCAAATTCATGAGACACAAAAGAATATGAGGCACCAGAATCAAATAAGATGTGAGCAGGTCTAGAGTTGACAAGAAATCTACCCATCACAACATTCGGGTCCTCGCGTGCCTCCTCTATGGTAATCTGGAATGCATGACCCTTAGCTTTTGGCCTCCTCCTTTTGAGTTGGAGAACTCTTTGATTGTTGAACAAAAGCTTGAGTTTTCGCCGGGTGTTGAACAAAAGCTAGACTTCCCGCCATTTGATTAGTAAAAGTAGGACAGAAATGCTTCCTGTGGCCAGTAACACCACAAGAAAAGCATGTAACACTCTTCATTGGACAAACAGGCTTTATGTGACCCACTTCTCCACATCCATAATATATCACCACTTTATTTGTTCTTCATTGGCCCTGGTGGTTCTTTCCACATTTTCCACACGATGGCGACTGAAGAGAAAAATATTATGACTTACCGTGGCCACGAGAGGTATTATGAGATTGCACTTGTTTGTTAGGTTCATATAGAACGGATCAACTGATGGAATAGAGGAGACATGAACAGCTCGATTAGTACGTGGATGCTTTGGAATAGAAAGAGTGGCACCACGTATCTCCAAGTCATGCTCGCGTCTTCGAGCATACTCAACAGCTTTATTAAATGACATAACATCTCGATTAGCTACAAAATCGTGGATTTCATGTCGTAGTCCCTCCATGAATAACTTAATTTTCTCGTCTTCAGTTGGAATATACATTGCAGCAAATCTTGCTCTTTGATTTAATTGGTTTTCATAGTCATTCATAGTCATTCCTCCTTGTTTATGCTCGAGGAATTCTTTCTCGAATCTCCTCCTCATGTCTAGAGGAAATAGTTCCCTAGCAAACGAGTTTTGAGCATTTCCCAAGATAAATTATCCTAGTCATACCCGTTAAGAGTTTCATATGTTGCCTCCCACCAAACCAAGGCTTCTCCGATTAGCATTGCAGAAGCATAATTAGCCTTGTCTTCATCAACCACATGAGAGATACGAAATACCTTTTATGTGCTCTAAATCCAAGTTAGAACAACTATGGGATTAAGGACACTAGAAAACTCTGTAGCACCACTACTCTTGAAAGTTTTGAATGGGGGACGTTTTGCCTCCTTTTTAGAAGATTCTCCGGTGACCTCCTATTTGCCTTTATCATTATTATTTTGTGTTGTTCGAGAGTCTGTCGAATAACACCAATAAGTTTATCCATAATTCGCTCCTCACAAGGGGATACTGGAGTATCTCCTTCATCGGGACGAGGATCTCCACCCACCTATGGCGTATGGTTACTCACCTATTCAGCCATTTCTCTGAAATTTGGAGTAATATAGTATTTTAGAATATTAAGATTTATTATTACCTAATACTTTACTTAAGTCTTTTCTATGGATTGTATCCATATACTTACAACAAATCCGTTCATATTTTGAACTTCCAATAGTTTAAATCTAAATACCAATCCGTGGAATTTAGTTCGCTTAAACTACTGCTTTGATATCATGATTAAGAGACCCAAACTTTCATAATTGAAACAATATTACTCTAAGTTACTCCAAATTACTTCAAAACATGCTACATGCATATTCATAAATAATATTTTACACTAATAATTTGATTACAAAAGACTGGATACAAACCGACTAAGTTTTAGTATATTACATAACTACCCATGAATTTATTATTCATATACATACATAAACCCACGTACAAAAGTAATAGTATAAACTATTCTAAATCTTCCAACAGTATAAGACTATATTGGATGCTTATTACCTGCAATTGTTAAACACTAAGAGGGGTAAGCGGTGACGCTTAGTGAGTTTAATAACAGTTACAATATAACGCTATGTCATATACATATCAATATGATAGAATCAAAGAGGGATAAAGAACAACAAAGGCATGTGTGTATTATATGAAATGCTTTCCATATCATCCAACAATCTGATTCACTGATTTACAATCAATAAGACATAATAAATTCCATACTTGATATACATCAATAAAACTTCAGCCCAAGTGGCATAGATGATATAATTTTTGGATTATCAATTTGCTAGAATATATAGGATTTTAGCCCTACATAGCCCTATGCCAATACCAAAAGTGACACAAAGCATGCTCTACATGGCCAAAGGCATAAGGCCAATACCAAAAGTGATATGAGACATGCTCTACATGGCCAAAGGCATAAATCTGATATAACATAATAATACGAGACATGCTCTACATGGCCAAAGGCTCAAAGCCAATACCAGAAGTGATACAAGACATGTTGTACATGATCAACGATATAAAATTCAAGATAACACAGGAAAGCACATTGAACATATAACACATAACATACATTTGTCCCTATATTGAAACTCTCTATGAAATAGTCTATTGATAAATGATAATTTGGGCAGCACTTCGACTCTAAATATGACTTTTTGTGATGAAACTGGGGATTTTAGTTGAAAACCGGCCTTACTCGGGCAGGGTTTCGACTAAAAAATACGATTTTCTCGGGAATTTGGGAGCGTTGGGACTCGCTTCGGGTGTCGGGGTTGATATTGGGACTTCGGGGGGTTAAAAGTAGGCTAAAGAAGGGTTTTAGAGTGAGAGAATGTAGATTTTGTAAACAAAATATGACTGCCTTCGGTTGCTATTTATAGGAGACCGAGAGTTCGCATTACATTGGGCGTAAATCTCCAGTACGCTGGGCGTACTGTGTGGCGGTGTTCTACGCTAAGCGTAGCTCCGGTACGCTGGGCGTACGAGATGTGTCTTCTGATCGGAACCTGGGCCTCGTTCGTGGCTGAGTTGGGACACACATCATCATGCGAAGGCGTTTGGTGGCTAATACGTGTCTTCATAGTACGCTGGGCATACATACGAAGTACGTTGGTCATACTTCTCCGGCCAGCCTCGTAATTTGTGTCATAAACTTCAAAATTCCGTAACTTTCACATACGAACTCCGTTTTTGATGTTCTTTATATCCACGCGTAGGTGAGATTATGCTCTACAACTTTTGTTTAGACTCCGTCGGCTAATTTTGAATTTATTTTTAATGTTATATTTTTAACGGGTCGGGACAGGGAAAATCCATTAAAATTTCATAACTTCTTTATTTGACATCCGTTTTCATCTGTCTTTTTACCGTTGTACTACTATTGATGAGACATTTAATTCTTGTTTAGGTTGTCTCGGCTAAAAAGTAAGACTATATAAAAGTAGGGGAAATAGAGATTGCTACCAAAACGTATTGGCAATTGATGACTTCAATTTGATTTTTACATTTGTTGTGACCGGGTAGGAATGGGTAGTGCATGACACTAGAATATTATCAGAAGCAGTAGCCGATCCACAAACATCATTCCCGTTTCCACCAACAAGTAAGTTTTTGTTTTTTTTAATATTTTTATCTTAGTTTGAAATTTGATTATTGTTTTGTATTTTTTACAGACAAATATTATCTTTGTGACGACGTGTATGCACACACTCGAGGATTTAAGCCCCATTATCGTAATGTGAGGTATTGGCTTTGAGATTTTCGTCAAAGACGTGCATTGACCAATAAAGAAAATTTTAACCATGGACATGCAAAACTTCGGAATGTCATTGAGCGTGCTTTTGGCATTTTGAAAGTACGATTCCCTATTGAAGAAAATGACACCATTTCCGTTTGTTACACAAAGAAACATTATCATGATATGTTTCGCGCTTCATAGTTTTATAAGGAAAGAAAGACTGAGTGATGAGTATTATGCATGATACGATGAACTCAATGTCTCGTTTTGAAATAACAAAGTGGTCGTTGATGATGATGAAGATGAGATTCCAACACATGGTATTGCAGCAGACCGTGAATATCTGACTTAGTTACGGGATAAAATTGTTGAGTAATTGATGCACAATATAGATTTAATTGTTTTAAATGAAACTGTTATTGTAAAAAAAATATTATTATATGACTAATTTAGTTGCATGAATTTTATTTCCAGTGTTGTATGACCATTATTATTAAAATTTTGGTGTTGAAAAATCATTTTAATTTTGTAAAATCATTTTATTTAAAATTCAGTTTATTTCAGCAGCCTGCAGACGTTAAAAAACAAACAGTCTTTTTATTGCATATTATAGACGTTTGGTTCACTTCTTCTGCTGCAGAGGCTTGCAGATGTGGTCTGCAAATATTTTGGCTTCAGAAAAACAAACAACAATCTTAACTAATCTAAAATCCATAAAAAAAATCTATATATTTCTACCAAGCATCTTAATGAATCTAAAATCCATAAAAAAAATTATATACTTCTACCAAACTTAAAATCCTTTTACAAATTAGAAATAACTAGTCTAAGATTGTACAACCAATCAACAAGGTTCATTTTACATCTTTTTCTCTTATTAAAAATCTACAAACGACTTTGGGAAACATTTATAACTAGTCAATATAACAAACTTATATGATTATGTTAATGTTATTTACAAATTAATAATAAGAAGATAGTATTTTGTTATATAGAATGAGTAAAAACATGTTACCTTGTAGAACCATCGAAAATATCTTAAGTTTATAAACAATTTATTTATTTATTTATTTATTTATTTATTTATGGTTAAAACATGTGCCAGGGAAACAGTGCGAGACTTGCAGTTGTCCCATAAAAATGACCTAATACAACAAATGGTTATTGGGCCCATTACTAGCGGAAGAAAAGCGACTGCGTTGTTCATGCCATCCAATTTCCAACCCAACATATAATTATTGCTGCTTACTCTAGTACCCTTCTTCATTTCGAACGAACGGGTTGGCCAATTTTAGTTTTGAGTAAATTACACGAATAATCCCTATGGTTTGGGGTAATTTGCGTTCTTGATCTCTAACTTATTTTTTTAACTTGGAAGATCCCTATGTTTGTTTTTGTTACGCATTTGATCCCTACTGTTTATTTTTGTTACGCGTTTGGTCTCTGTCTTATCTAAAAAGACTATTATTTAAAGAGGAAAAAATGATAGGGTAGGTGAGGTAAGGTGATGGGTGGGATTAGGGTTGTGTTTATTTAAATAAATTAAAAAAAATCAATTGCATAATAGTCTTTTTAGGTAAGATAGGGACCAAGCGCGTAACAAAAACAAACAGTAGGGACCTTCCGAGTTAAAAAAATAAGTTAGGGACCAAACGCGTAAATTACTCTAAACCATAGGGACTATTCGTGTAATTTACTCTTTAGTTTATTTTAAATTAACGAAAAGACAAAACTGTATAAATGGTCCTTGTTAGCTGAAAATTGTCATTTTGATCCAAAAAAGTTTAGACTGACATCAGAGATTCAAACTTTTCATTTTCTTATAAGTTTAATCCAATTTGCTTTAAACATTTTTATAATGACAGTTTTGCCACTGAATTTATCCTTTGTATTTTCTTTTTTGAAAATTTTTATTATAAAAATTAAAAAAATACTCTCTCTCTCTCTCTCTCTCTCTCTCTCTCTCTCTCTCTCTCTCTCTCTCTGAAAGTCAATGAACAAATAGAGAAACTATAAAACTTCATTCCCTTCTGATCAAAGTAATATACATGAAAATATGTAAACCTTGTTTCTACATAATCCTCATCTTCCTTTGACTGATTCGCCATCAACCCACCTTGTCACTATCACCAACGGAAACAATCATCGTCACCATCTCTCTTATCTTTTGATCGGAGCAACCCTAATTGTTGTATCTCCGACCACCTAATAACACCTACAACAACATCACTACCACTCCTCCGAATTTGTGATGCCGACGAGAGGAGAAAACGGGCAAACACATCGACCACAGTCGATTGTGGCAGTTCTTTAAATAATTTCTAAATCGAGTCTAAAGAGAAGTTGCTAAGCCCGATTTACGAACCCCAATGTTAGAGAATAAGGATTCTACTTAGACGACGGAGAAGAAGGATCATCGCTGCAAACCCTAGCTCATCCCTTTCTTAGATCTTTCATCATCCGAGAATAAAGGTTATCTGAAGGCGCACAATCTCTTTAATCTTTGTTCGATCTTCGCCTCTGACTATGTATCTTTTTCTTCTTTTATCCCGACTGGTGAGAAACGGTGGTGCACCCATCTTCTACCCTACTGTATTTGTATGTATTTATCATTTATGGAATTTGATTTGTGTTTGAGTATTTATCCCCAAAAAAACGATTTTTTTTGTGGGAATTAGATCAGATTCCAGATTCAGATGAAGGAATTATCAGAGCACCTTAAGTGTTCACTGTTTTGTAGAGGGAATACAGACAAAAGAAACAAGGTGTTGGTGGAAATCTCGACGGTAGAAGGTGGTTGCTGGTTTTTACGTTGGCAGCGGTAGTAGTGGTGTGGTGAGGCTGCCTCCGTTACTTTTATGTTCGATACAAATGACGAAGGAAAAGGGAGGGAATCAATTACCAGTGATCGGAGAAGGAGTGAATGGGGCTAATCACAGAAAATAGTTGGGAAAATGGGGTAGTGGCAACGGTGGTTTATAGTGGTTAAAACCCATCGTGTGTGGGTTTTTCTGAGAGAGAGATAGAGAGAGAGAGAGAGAGAGAGAGAGAGAGAGAGAGAAAGAAAGAAAGAAAGAAAGAAAGAAAGAGTATTTTTTTTAATTTCTATAATAAAAATATTAAAAAAAGAAAATACAAAGGATAAATTCAGGGGCAAAACTGTCATTATAAAAATATTTAAAGCAAATTGGACCAAACTCGTAAGAAAATGAAAAGTTTGGACCTCTGGTGCTAGTCTAAATTTTTTTGGATCAAAGTGATAATTTTCAGCTAACCACAGGGACCATTTATGCAGTTTTGTCTAAAGAAAATATTGTTTTTCAAAAAATACTAATATATTGATGTCTCCATTGAAAATAGACTTTCGAAAGATTTATAGAAAAACTGATGCATAAGAATATACTTTTCCGGTAATTTTATTAATCATTTGTTTTCATATATATATATATATATATATATATATATATATATATATATATATATATATATATATATATATATATATATATATATTAATGATTAAAATTGATAATAGAAAATTAAAGAATTATAAAATTTTATTAAAGTAGTAGATTGAAAACATGATGGTGAAAAATTATTTTGTAAATAATAATGTATACACAAATAAACTTAGATTCAATAATAATAATAATAATAATAATAATAATAATAATAATAATAATAATAATAATAATAAAACCCGGATTGAATTGAATATGGAATGAAAGACGAGTATAACTGGAAATTCACTTTGATGTAAAATGTTTTGGTGGAAATGACAAATGGACAAAATGTTTCATTTATTATATATATATATATATATATATATATATATATATATATATATATATATATATATATATATATATATATATATATATACATATAAGTTCAATTGAGAAAATAAAAAAGGTTGAGAATAGGGGAATTATTCTCACCCACTTATTTATTTTTGTCGCAAAAGCCTTCATCGCACCATCGAAATGGAAAATGAATAGACATGTGTTTTCTAACAAAACATATTTCCTTAAACTATGTTAATCATTACCTATATATATATATATATATATATATATATATATATATATATATATATATATATATATATATACACACACACAAAAACATAGTTTTTTTCGTTTTATTTTTATTTTTATTTTTAAGAAGTTATTTTTATCGAAAAATTATTTTAAATATTTCAAAATTCATGATTTTTTATTGGTTACAAGTACACATCCATATTGATATAGTTTTAAGCTTATATATATATATATATATATATATATATATATATATATATATATATATATATATATATATATATATATATATATATATTTCTAGCTATCGTTATTCATAAGTGAATAAAAATAGATCGGCTTTTTACTATAGTACATTCGTTATTCATTCATTAATAAAAAGTATAAGTAACTTTTTTTACTATTTAAGTATCATTTATATATGAATATAGCATATGATAAACATAATGTATTCATATTTAAATATTAGACGATGCATTCACTTGTGAATATTAGATGATAAATTCACTTATGAATATTATATGATATTTTCATATGTAAATATTACGTAGTATTACATGATATATCACATGTGAATATTATATAATATATATTCACTTGTAAATATTAGATGATATATTCACTTATGAATACTACACAATATATTCACATATGAATATTAAAATGTGTTTTCACAAATATATTTTGTTTATATGTTATTCACATATGAATAACATACATACTTGTATATTTGTTTTTTGTTTTAATAATATATACTGATTCGGGTGAGAAAACATATCAATGTGAATATAACGTGGTAATTTAGTTATGTATTTCACCAAACAGTTGGAGTGCATACAAATTAACTTTTTTAAAAATGTTAAAAACATGATACTTTGACTATTTAAATCTTACAAAATAGTAGACTGATAGAGAATTATATGAAAATTTAAAAAAAAAAAAAAAAAAAAAAAAAAAAAAAAAAAAAACGATTTGATTTTTTTCTAACCTTAATTTTGAAGTTTTATTTGATGATCGATGTTGAATGAATGGTATGAAGGAGATTTTTTTGTTGATTATCGATGATGTTGATCGCATGACATTTTGAGTATAATTAATCGTAGATATTGAAGATCTGATCGTATTCAAGCAGAATTGAAGGTTGGATTAAAATAACCAAAAATAAATTTTTGTTGTCAACTGTTGAATGGTGTTGATAAATGTGTTATTGATGAAGATCGATGATTGATTAACACTGGATGACGTTGATGATGGTTTAATTGAAGAAATATGGATGATTGTTGAAGGTTAGAGGAGAAATTTGGATGATGAACGATCAATTAAGAATGAGTTTGAATTGTTATCTAACTCTCTACCGTTACATATTTGAGATTGAAGGTTATTATCATATTTACAAGTTTGTGACCGTATCTTTTTATGCTTAGATTAAATGATTGGCTGAAAATGATTCCCTCATTCTCAACCTTTTTTCTTTCTCAATTGAACTCTCTCTCTCTCTCTCTCTCTCTCTCTCTCTCTATATATATATATATATATATATATAGGTCGTTCGATGAGGATTCAAAATACGACGAATACTTCAAGGACTAACCACGACCAATCAAACTCAATAAAGGTATTTATGTCCAACAACAAATTAAATCGCCTGTGAAATAAATAAATAAAAATAAAAAAAAACTGGCAGGTAAGGCCCTTAATCAAATATGGGCCCCCAAAATTCCACGTTATAGTTGCTCTTGCTCTAATATGGGTTTACTGTTGTGCATATAACGAGTCTGATGCAATTTTAAAGATTTGGGCATCTAAAAAAAGTGAAGCATGACCCATTGCATTAACAAATTCCAATTACCGAACAATTTAATTTCTTTAATATTAAATGTCCTGTAACTTGATTTTTAGTATTATTATATTGTATATTACAAATTATCACAATATATATATATATATATATATATATATATATATATATATATAAATGTTCAGGTTCATTTAAGACCATTCTAATTTTGTAAAACCGTGAGACCAAATCTAAAAATAATTTTAAAATGCAAAATAAATGGAAAAATCCAAAAAAAAAAATTTTAAATATTATTTTCGGAACTTGAATTAACTATAAAAAATAAAATAAAAAAATAAAAAAAAATCCCGTTTTTTTTTTTTAAAATACGTGAAATATTCTAAATAGAATATTACACTGTATATATTCTAAAAATAATTTTAAAATGCAAAATAAATGGAAAAATCAAAAAAAAAAAAAATTAATATTATTTTCGGATCTTGAATTAACTAAAAAAAATAAATAAAATAAAAAAATGTGTCTCACAGTCTCACAAAATTAGGCCGTCTCATATGAACCTAATATATATATATATATATATATATATATATATATATATATATATATATATATATATATATATATATATATATATATATATATATTTGTTAAATTATATTTTCTACAAATTATCACATAGTCACCACATTTTTTTGTTTTAATATTTTTTTTTTTCATATTTATAGTTTCTTTTGTTTTTTTTTTGTCTTTATGATTTTATGATTTTTTTTCTAATTTTTTGAATTGTACTTCGTTTGATTTTTAAAGTTTAAAAATAATAAAAGTTTTGAATATTAATAATCATAATATTTTTGAATCATATTATTTTGGATTATATCATTTTGAATCATTGTATTTTGAATCAAAATATATTCAATTTAATTAAGTTTTTGTTCATAACAAATATTTGATCGTTATTTTTTTGGACCATTCAATTTTGGATTAAAATATAAACTATTAAGGAACATATCATTATTAAACATAACATTTTGCATCATAAATGCTTTGGATGATATAATTTTCAATCAAAAAAATTTCAACCAAAAACTATATTGTCTCATAACTAGTTTTGGATCATAATTTTTTTAATCATAAAATCTATGATTAAGTATCTTAACATTATTGAATCGTAGTATTTTTAAAATTTTCTCAGAAACCCACTAAAATATTATGAAGACCTATTTTTTTTTAGGGTGATTAAGAACCCTAATTATTAGGGTGTTGCACCCTATTAAATGCCTTATACCCTTTGGGTGGCCTCCTTATCCGTCTTCTCTGTCCAGAAAACCCTAGTTCGTGTACCTCCTCGTACTTTGTGGTATGATTTATGGGAAAACTCTGATGTGAAACTTATTTTGAAAACAATATGTAATAAATGATGGTTGTTAGATTTATTTAAAAGTTTTAAAATTTTCAAAATTTTGATGAATGTTACGTATGTTTTAATTTGTGGTCCATCTAACTCAAAGTAATTATATTTTTGTAGATACACTAAAATCCATCAGCCTACACAACTTTCTAATAAAGATGGCTCTTCCATTTTTTTTTAAAGATAGCATATGTTTTTAATTACATTTTTTTAACATCATATGATATTAAAAATTGAAAATCGAAAACGAGTTACTGGTTCGTAATTGCTATCAATTTAATAAAATGAAAACGAAAGTAAATCTGACCTTCTTCCTGAACTTGAACATCATCATCGAAAAATCTGACAAAAAATTATCAACATCTAGAGCTTGAGTTTGCAATTGCTAACATTAAGATCTTGAATTGCATCATTTAAAAATCATAGTCGATACTAATTTCTACATATCCTTCTCCATCTTCATCGATGATCGAAAAGTAAGTCGAAAAACAAGTCGGTAGTAGCGAAGAAGAGAAATTCGATCATCAACATTTATCTTTTGAGATCTAGCAACTACATTGATTGCTCTGGAAGATGGATTCATCATCCTCGGGTTTGGATTTCATTATTTTACTTCCGATCAAGAAGAGTAGGAGGAATCAGATAAGTACCTTGGTAACTGCAATGTAAATGTTACGATCTTTGATTCCGACAACCGATCGTCGATTTTCTTACAGAAATGAACCAATATCCCTGATTTGTTTGGGTGTATTCACTCTAAACCTATGGATCCATATGAGGAATGTGAATGATGGACTCCTTATTCCCTTTTGATAGGTTTACCCTCAAGTATTTTGCCCTTAAAAAGAAAAGCTAAAAAGAGTTTTTATTAATTTCACAACTGTCACCACCATTTTGAATTAAATAAGTTAAATAAATAAATAAATAAATAAATATATATATATATATATATATATATATAAAAATAAAAATAAATAAATAAATAAATAAATAAAAAAAACGCTATTTAATCTCAGTCGCTCGTCTTTGAAAAGCAATAGTCTAGATTTGTCCTTACAGTCCTCACTAATTTGTAAGTCCTCACTCAATCATATATATATATATATATATATATATATATATATATATATATATATATATATATATATATATATATATATATATATATATATATATATATATATATATATATATCAACATTCTAATAGAAACCATTAAGGATGTTTGGTATTGCATATTAAGATGTTTATTTTCTTATTGCATATTAGTGTCTAATGAGCATTTGTGAATGTTTAGATGGAATAAAATACTAAAAATATGTATAAACATTTTTAATAAGTTGTTCTTTTAAATTTATTTGAAAATGCTTATACTTTCGATTATTATATGTGAACTAAATTACCCTTTTCAATGTTTTAACTCTATAAAACCATATGGACCATAACCTTGTGTTACTTTTTAATATAAAACCATATGGACCATAGTCTTGTGTTACTTTTTAAATAGCCAACGATATAGATCAATTTACCATAAAAAACTTGTGTGTTTTTTATATCATTTTTGTAAAAAGAAATTTCAAAACACCGATAAAAAAAAACTTGTGTGTTTTTAATATCATCTGTGTAAGAAGAAATTTCAAAACACTAATAAAAAACGTATCATTTTAATAGGTCATATGGTGCAAGTGAGTGGTGGATAAGTGGTTTCGGAAACGCATCCAAGAACACCACAATCTGGGTGGGGGGTAAGGTGTAAGTTTTTTTGGTGAAAGCTTATCCGATTTCTCTTTCTTTCAATTGACTAGCTTTATTTTATGTATTTCTTTATTTTATTTTTTTAGTTTTTAATATATATATATACTATATTATAAAATATAATAGTCATATCTTGATTTTATAGAGGTATAAAATATATTTTTTTTTGTGCAAATAACAAATCATTATCACTTGCCAAATTTTTGAAAACTTGAATTGACGAATGTTATCAAAAATTTAATTTGAATCAAAATAATAATTTTAAAATATTAAATTCAGCTATATAAACTAATTTATATTTCATAAACTAGACACCGGTAATAAGTAATTTAAATCAAATATATAAACCGATAATATAAATATAAGTTATAAACATAAATTTGTTAATTAAAAGTGGTAAATATTTTATTATATATAACAAATAATAAGATCTAATAACTATTTCCCTGATAAGAAAAGTATTCACCAAAAAAGCTATCTATCGTCGTTGTTTTGTGTGGATACACATCTACTATATCCAAAAAAGCTAACAAATAATAAGATCTAATAACTCATTCTGGGTCTACGTGACTCTTATCCATGTATACCCGGAGGGTTCTCCCCCACTTCGATCCTGCTTACCCCTTGTTGCTTCACATTCAAAAGAGATCCTGACCTTTACTACCATTCCAAAACTTCTACTGGGGAACCCAAGCCCGTCAGGTAGGAATTTGACCATTCCATCCAAATCACTGACCACTCCGAACTAGCGAAACGAACCAAATCTCTCCCAACCATGCTACCGTTACTGCATCCTCCGAAACTTCTCCATATGAGCACATCCCCTAACTACCAACCAATTATCCGAGGTATGAAAATGGCATATAACATAATCACAAGCAAGCCACACTAAAACACCACACTTATAGCACAAATTGATGCAGAACCAAAACCATATAATCATGTCATAAGCTGACAGAAAAGCAAAAGTTACGCACCTTCATTACTCAGTGCTGCTCGAATCCCTGCTGAAATCTACCGGAAAACTCGGCTATGATCTGTAGGCACCCTTGCCCGGCCTCGACAACTGTTGGCGGTACTTGAAGTCCCAAGGGCAGGAGCTGGCACCTGCCCTGCTGGATACAAACTCGGACAGTGGGCCTTCTTGTGGCCCCTCTGACTGCAATGGAAACACAACGAATCAAGTCCCTGGGCGATGGTAACAACACAGTCTCTGCTAAAATGACCAATCCGGCCGCACTTGAAACACCCAGCATCGCCACCACTTCTACGCCTACACACACCCATGTGCGTCCTTCCACACTTCCCACATCGACTGCGGCCCTGATAGTTCCTCGTCCTCAAATCTGAACCCTTGGGCCTCTTACTCGAACTTGTGGCAACCTGAGTCTCATCCATTTTCCTCTTCCCTTCCGACCCCCTGCCCGACTCTTGCTCCTGCGTTACCCCAACGGCAACGCCTGCCGACTGAACAGCAACTGCCTGATCCTGGAGCCTCGCTATCAATCTATCGGTGGTCCTCACAACCATGTCGGGCAGATCCTCACGAATGGCTCGCGAAACTTCCTCAACTAACCAATCATGCAAAGGTCTCTCTTGGGGACAGAATGCCCCACCCACCCCTGCCCCATGATGGCAGGAACTAGAATTGGGATCTCCCTCCCTGATGGATCCCTGAACTCCATAAGATTCGGGACCTAGACGAGCCCCAATCTGTCCTGAAACTAACCCGACCCTAAAGGCCTCAAGATGACTGTCCATGAGCTCCACAATAGCCTCTCTAACTGAACCGAAAATCGCTGGAGTCTGATCAATGATGTTGCGCATAATCTCTGCGGAAATGAAATCCCTCATCTGATCATCAAGCTGCCCGGCTCTTAAGCCCGAGCCAGACCCCTCCTCGACACCTGAACTGCTAACTGGTAGCTCGCGCAATGACACCAAGCTGAAATTATAACAAAATTCGTGATCAATTTACACACTACCGCTGAGGGATCTTTCACACACTCTACTAGTTCCTTGATTTTGCCTCGGCCCCTCTTGAATCGAGTACGGATCCTCTGTTTTCAGTAGTATGGGCCCCTACCCGTACTTTCCACATCTACCCGTACTTTCCTCAAGAGTTACCTCAACTCCACCAAGTCCCCTTTACTCTTCTACTGATCTCTGCTACTCTCATCCTAGGCTTGCCTTAGGGAACCTCTGACTCTACCCAAACAGTCCTCAGCTGCTGAAGGCCTCCTTGTAATGCCAATTAGCCACCACCTGAATACCATCACATGTGATGAGGCTCGAATAATCCTTCGAGTAAAAGTCTCGTCCCTACAACGGTTGGACTCAGACAAGAGCTGCGCAGTAGGGCCAAATCTAGCACTCTTAGATTATCCAACCCTACTCACATGTGATGTGACGTATTCACCTAATGGCTAACTCCCATCACTCAGAGTCCCACAAAGCACAAAGCAAGCAGCATTCGGATAAAGGAAACATACTCAGGCAAAACAATTCTCATAACAAGAAACTGCACTAGCATACAATGCTAAGCTCATGCTATCAGGCATAACCTACACAGGCTATCCTACTACTGTCTACTCAATACTAGCATGTAATTCTTATCAAGCTGAAACACATAAAACAGGCACATAAGGCGTCATCCTAGATCCTTAGTCTTATTCTAGCATGCTGTTCTACTGAAGCTGAAACTGAAACTGAAACTGAACTGAAACTGAAGTTGATAATGATAATCATAACATAACTTGTATGGGTAAATTGGGAGTACTTACTTGAGCTCGGCTGATTGCATGCACCACACCCTTCTTTCTTTTCAAAACTCTTTTTGCTTTTTCTAAAAATTGTTTTCTTTTCTCAAAATTCTTTTGTAACTACGATTTTTCTTTTGAAAACTATATACCACTTCCTTAGTTTGAGTTCAGACACACCCAGGAGCGTGCCTGAATCCCTCAAACCAAGGCTCTGATACCAACTTGAAACGACCCAAAAATCACGACTAAAAATTTCTTTAAAAACATTACTAGAATCATATTTATAAAAACTGTATCATAAGTCATAACATAAATTCTCGAGTATTAATTGAAAACATAATATCATTATCAGAGTCAAACATTCCCAGGCTAATTGACTATGGTGTGTGCACTGCAATCTCCCCGAGCTCCTCTTTTGAAAACTGAGTACCTGAAACCAAAACTGAAAACCGTAAGCACGAAGCTTAGTGAGCTCCCCCAATCTATCACATACCATGCAACAACATATAAAGCACATACTGGGCCTTGCCCACTGCATCGGACCAATGTCCGGACTAACTGGGGCCTTGCCCCCTACATCGGACCGAAGTCCGGAAACTGACTGGGACCTTGTCCCCTGCATCGGACCGAAGTCCGGACTAACTAGGGCCTTGCCCCCTGCATCGGACCGAAGTCCGGAACTGACTGGGACCTTGTCCCCTGCATCGGACCGAAGTCCGGGCTAACTGGGGCCTTGCCCCCTACATCGGACCGAAGTCCGGAAACTGACTGAATCATAGCATAGCATAACATATCAACTAGCATGAACACATATACTGCATACTACATCGGGCCGTAGCCCGAAACACATAACACATAGCACATAGCACATAAATCCTGTCTGAGCCACGAAGGCATCAAACATACTAACTACTGCATCGGACCGAAGTCCGGAAACTACTGCTAACTGAACGGGCCGGCATTGTGGCCTTAGACCCGTCCCTACTGGAAGGAAACTCACCTGATGCTGCTGAACTGCTGCTGCTAATCCTTTTGACTGCTACCTGACCTCTGACTTCGACTGCTGCTCCACTAGCTCTTCAAGCTACCAATATCAATATAACACTTAGTCCAACTGACCTCCAAAGGTCACTAGGTCAATTCTGATCAAGGTCAAAATCCTGGTCAAAGTCAACCTTCCGGGTCAACCCTACTCGCCGAGTCTATCTACTGACTCGCCGAGTTCATATGCTCTGGGTCTTTCTTATTCGCGACTCGACTCGCCGAGTCAATCCATGACTCGCCGAGTCCAACTAGGTCCAAGTCCTGTCCTGTCCAACTCGCTGAGTCACCACCCGACTCACTGATTCGAGCTCCAACTCGAAGGGTTTAGGGTTTCGCGATCTGACTCGCCGAGTCCAAGAACAGACTCGCCGAGTCCTAGACAATCTTCAACCAACTCGTCGAGTTGCTCCTCCAACTCGCCGAGGCCATGCCTAACTTCATCCGACTCGACGAGTTGTTCATCCTACTCGTCGAGTTCCTCCTCATCTTCAAGCTACTCGCCGAGTCCACTCGAAGGACTCGCCGAGTCTATCCAGTCCTCACTTCATGCAGTGGCTTTTTGAGCCAAACAGAGTTTCCAACTCATAGATTCATACTTCTAGGGACTATCCCCCACGTAAAGTGGCAAACTTTACGTGTAGATTAAGAGATCTAGGCTCAAAACGCACTAAATTAGGGTTTATGGCAAACATGCTTCTTCAACATGCCAAGGGCTGATACTTTAGGGGATTCAAGACCAAAACCAACATGGATCTGAGGTAGCAACCTCAGATCTGAACCTCCAACTCGGATTGGTTACATAACATACCACAATGACCAAAACTCACATATAAGAATAGATCTAGATGCAAAAAGGGAGTCCAAGCAACAGTTTATTACCTCCAATTGTTCTGAAATGACTCCACAATCCCAGATCTACAGTCCCTTCTTGCACCTCCAAGGTCTTTCTTCCTCCTCCAAGCTTTAGTGCACTCTTCAAGGCAAGATCTAGCTCAAAAACGGATATGGCGGCTAGGGTTTGGTGTTCTGGGGTAGAGAGGCAGTAAAGGAACCCTAGGAAGGAGAATGAGACGCTTATATAGGCTCCAAGTCCCGAATTTAGGGTTTTCCTCGTTCAGACCCAACTCGTCGAGTCTCCTTGGCCGACTCGCCGAGTCGGTCGCTTTCACCACAACCCGGATCCCGCTCGGACTCGTCGAGTCCCTCCAGGGACTCGCCGAGTCTCCCCTAAACTTGAGGTTTTCTTTCTTTTCTTGGCTTTCCAAACTTTGGGGTGTTACATAAAAACTCATTTTAACAAACTAAGTTGTACCGTATGCATATAAAGTTGTATCAGTCCAAACGGGTTCAAGAATCGGAAAACTTGGACCTGAACCCCATAAGTCTCATCCGATCCGGTCCACAGTCCACAATATTCTCTGAAATCAATCCGGTCCAAGAGTCAATCCGGTCCAATTGTTCACCCTACATCCAACATTTTGGTGTTTGGACATTTTGCATGAGACGGGAAATTACAGTTGTTGTCCTATTATTCAATCCAAATCTGTCAAACACAATATAAAGTTGCTCTTTTGTTATCTCATGTCGAAATCATGTACAATCTACATAAGCACATCCAAATAGTCTTTTACAATCTCTATGATAACCACATAACTAGTTTCAAAAATTCTAGCGAAATGTATAATTAAGCAAAAACATTTATGTTGCATTTTAACCAAGTTGATGCCATGGTCTACTACAGTGCTACTTATCAGCACCACCAAACATACCCATCATGTCTTTGCTAGAACCCATTTGTTTCATCAGATTTTGTAAGCCACCCATGCCACCAATTTGCTTCAACATCTGTGGTGGAAGCACCTTACTCATGTGTTGTGCATTCATGTTTCTTGATAAGGCACTCATATCTCCCTTTTTAGGGATTTTAAGCCCTTTCATTTTGCTCCATATTTTTGCTAGCCTTTTATATTCTTCAAACATTTCAACCACTTCTCTCAACTGACGACCCGCACCTCTTGCTATTCGCATCATCCTTGAATCGTTCATCAGCTTTGGGTTTGTGCTATCTAACTCTGCAAATGAAAAAGGATTGGAATTGTTAATTCCGATGTTTGGATGTGGATTTATGATTACTTGTTTCATGGGTTGGTTGATTCCGACCTTCGTTAGTCATTGAATCCATCATTGTCATGTATCGTTTGATCTTTGCTTGGCTTTCTTTTTCACGCCCTTTTGGCATTAATTCGGAACTGAATCCTGGAAGCATTGAGAAAACCTATGCCATAAAACCAACCATATTAAAACACATGCATATTCCCTCATGACTTTTCGTGTTTTTAAAACAACAAATAGAAAAATCAAAATTTTGTTAGCAGAGTATTTTGAAAGGAATTTGGAACCTGTCAAAGAAATGGGAAGTGGCATAATGTTTGTTGAATAGATGGAACTTGAAGTAAACTATCATGCATTTGGTTGGCAGAAAATGGAATGAAACCCAACAATAGATATTATTTTTTGTTTACTTCAATATATAAAGGTATTTTGGTCTTCTAATAAAAATGGAAGAATGGAATTGGAATTACACACCTAACTCATATTTATACTCAACTAGCACCGACCTAACTGATCTAATAGGAGAATGACCTTATCGCCCTTACTAACGAACTAAAGCCACAACTGTAATATCTAATCCTTATATGAGGTACACCAGAACGGAATCTCGAATTCCAACTCTGCTGGAATCCACCTGTAATATCAGATCCTTATATGGTACACCAGAATGGAATCTCGAATTCCAATTCCGTTGGAATCCACAAACCAAAGGATTAGGAATCTGAAGGAACTGAGTTCTGTTATGTGCATTTGGTTGGCAGGAAATGGAATGGAATTCATGAGCAAGAAGAGAGAAAGCAGATGGAGAATCCAAAGACATGAGAATATTTGATTTTTTTTAATGAGGACATGTTAGGAACTAAAAAGAGGATTGAAATGGAATTAAATTCCAACTCCGGTCAACTCCCACAGAATCACAGAACCGATTTCAATCATGTGAAAGTAAAAATAAACTTAAACAAGAAAAGTAAAAGTAAAAGCATCAAGAACCTGGTTGATGGGACCCATTTTGAGCAAGTTCTGAAACTGCTCATACATAATCCTCATTGTAAAATTCCCTTCTGAGAGTTTTTGCAGAAGCTCAGGCTGCTGATCCATAGGAACAACCTCTTGAATTTTGTCCATGAATCCAGACAAGTCACCCATGCCTAAAATTCAAATGCAACACAAAGTTTCCATCCATTATTTCATATAGAATTCAACTTCATATGAATAAAATCATACAAAAACAATACAAACCTAGAAGACGGCTGACAAACGGTTTAACATCAAAAGTTTCAAATTCATCCATATGTTCACCAGTCCCAATAAATATGACTGGACTTTTTGTCGCTGCAACTCTGCGTATATGATAAGAGAAGATAATAAAATGAAAAAAAGTTGAGTGTTTTCATTTTTTCTCAATAACTGTTGTATGGATAAAGTGCTGAATAGGCAAACAATGTCTGTACAGTTGTATACACAGAGTCTGTTTCTTTTTTGGTCTGAAGGGAATTGTCTGAATGTGAATAAATGACCATTTTACCCTTCTGTTTAGAGGTAATGACTAATAACAGCATTAAGACAATGACACTTACGCACTAAGAGCTCCACCTCCCTTTGCATGACCATCCATTTTAGTAACAATTACAGCTCCAACAGCAACACTTTGCTTAAAAGCTTGAGCTTGGTCAAATGCAGCTTGACCAATACTGCTATCCATCACAAAGATAACAAGATCCGGTTTCTGCATGATTAAACAAAATTTAATTAAAAAAAACTGAAAACTTTAAAAATAAAATCTAACAAAAAAGAACTCGAGGGTATACCGTTGCTTCAGAAACTTGGCGCATTTCTTCAAAAAGGGCTACTTCTTGTTTATGTCGACCACTTGTATCAACAATAATAAGATCACAATTTTCCTTCTTGAACCTCTCAACACCTTCCACAGCAATTTTCACAGGGTCTGACTCCATGTAACTGTAATCAAAAAATGAGGATTACTACATTTCATAAACCTACAAGTTTTTGCATATCATATGATGAATTTCTTGATTTAATTATTTCTCAAGTCTTCAACAGATAAATAAACAACCTTCCATAAAATGGAATCTTAGCTTTTGTTGCATTCTGCTTCAATTGATCAAAAGCACCGGCTCTGAATGTATCTGCACATACCAAAGCTGGTTTCCAGCCCTTCTTTTGGTGGTGGTATGCATATTTTGTACAAGTGGTAGTTTTCCCAGACCCTGAGTCATTCACAGTAGCACATGTCATCAAGGATCCAAATACATAAAATAATGGAAATAAATGTATGATGACAATTTACAGTTTACAAACAACAAAAGCTACATGAACAGAATACCTTGTAAACCCACAAACATGACAACACTTGGTTTGCTTTTCTTGGGTGTGAAAGATGGCTTCCCAGGATCTAACATCTTGCAGAGCTCGGTAAATATAGCCTAGGAGACATAGATAAATCATTGTTAAACAGGACAAAGTGAATCTAACAACATTGTGCCGATATAAGCCACTGTATCACGAGCGTCTACAGCATAAGCAGACATTCTAAACACTAGAAAAATATAAAAAACAGATGTCTCCTCCATTATGTAAACAACTATTATCAGCTAGAATGTTTGTAGTTTGGAATAGAAATTCAATCTGAATCGATTTTATACATTTTGCTGAAGTATAGTTTCAATCACTGGAACCGGACTTCTTAAATCACACCCTGTTTGTAACTGGTTCAACTATATTCAAATTTCATTGCCTTATTTTCCTATTTCAAATTTCTTGTAGCAGCCACATATAATCCAGTCAATGACTAGCAATCCAAATTAACTAATTCAACATATGCTTAGATTACACCGGATCGACAAATATGAGGGAAAAAACAACTACTACAACAAGAATATGCACCTGCTGGATGATTCTACGCTTGTTATGACCTGCAGCGAGATCATCGAGATTGACGATCTTCTTAATATTGGCTTGCATATCACGAACGAGCTTGAACTGAACATCGGATTGAAGAAGAGCGCGCGTGATCTCGTTTAAGCAATCATTAAGGACCTTCTCGTCGATGATCGTGGCATTGCTCATCTGCTGGAGAGCACGTGAAATGCTCCCCCCTAACTCCGCCAACACCATCTTCGATTATTTGCGTTACACGATGAACAACGATTTGTTCAGAGGGAAACTGGAACCAAAATCGAACACTGGTTTCTTAATTGACCAAAACTGGGATAATGGTTACGGTTTCAGATTTAGGGTTTGGATGCTAGAAGGGGGAAAAGGAAAACAACGGTGTCGCCGGCGGGTTAAGTACGTCTACTAAAAACCTTACAGAATGGTTGGCTGATAGACGCACCTACACGGCTTCAACTAGGCTTGGGTGTGCAAATTTGATTTCTAGTAATTCTTTATGCTTTAAGGTTAAAACCGTATTTTTATATCAACAGTGTATAAATATATTAATAGAGGTGTGATTTATGAAAAGTAAGAGGTGTTATTTTAGTGGTTTCCGGATTGCGTCTATTGGCTGGGTTTGAGCGGATTTGCGTACTTTCATTAGTTGGGTTGGAACCGATTTGCGTTTATTGGCTGTGTTATAGCTGATTTGTGTCAATCGGTTGGGTTGGAGCTAATTTCCTTGCATGCATGTCATGTGTTTTATTGTTTTCGTTCAAATGTGCTTGTTGTTTGGGTTTAATTTTGATTGTCTAATTGTTGTTCGGATCCCCTCTCCTCGTTTGCTTCGTTTCCAAGCTTTTGGGGTATGCTTTCCGTTCCTTTTTTCATGTAGATTTTTATTTGGTTGGATTTCGGATTAGCGTATGTTATTTGCAATTTGTATGTGTGTTTAACTGTTCTTTTACTTTTCAATTTCTGTTGCGACTTGCGACTTGCCGATTGTTCTTCGTTTTATTTTTTGTACGATGATTCTGAATAAGTGTAAAAGAGGTTATACTTCTGATGCAACTACGTCACATCGGTCACGAAGAAATTTGTTCTTTGTTGACTTTTATGTATTGCTCGTCTATTACGACTATGATAATATATATGTGTATGAATTTTGTGTCGCATTTATCTCGAGTTAATCATCTACGATATATTTATTAGGATTTTTTAGTTATAATTACATTGTATATTGGAAATTTCATTTAACTCTTAAAAGCATGTGCAACCTAAATGGATCTATGGATTTTCACAATTAATAAGCATGCTTATGAAACAAAACTAGCAAAACCCTATGATAATCGAAATCATGAATAGAACCACATACATTTGCTTAAGTCGAATTAAGTTAATCAGAACACTTGAAGTTTCTTTGGAAATTTAGCTCCAAAAAGTATGGTAGCTTCTAATGTGTCACACCTAAAATTCAAGGAAACCCTAGGATCTAAGGGGTATGCCTCTTTATATAGTTTTCTGGCATTCCCATAAACTATATATTTGAATTTAAAATGATAATATTTTAAATCAGTAATTATCTAGTTTTATTTTATTAGTTGTAGGCTTCTAGAAACTCTATCTAGGGCACCAAAAATGCCCTCCTCATAGGGAGCTTCTAGATCTTCTTTTTTGTTCAACTATTGAATAACAGTTCAACCATTGTACATTTAATTAATTTTAATTAACCAAAAGTCAATTTCAAAATTAATTTTGATTGATTCTCAATTAATTATATATACAGTAAAATTTTAAACGTGCTTGTGTACAGTACAAGTTTACAGCCGGTGGTTTGTGGTTTAGCGTTTTTGATTGGTATCAGTTGTGCCGGCTTAGTAACGTTGATGAACAATAGATTCTTGAGTTGCTTTCGTTCTTTGGAGATAGGGCTACAATAATAACCTTCCGGTTCCTTCTGCCGCTGGAAGTTCCTCCAAACCACCGCCTCACTCTCTCACCACCACCATCGCTCTATTTGATTTAACTTGGTTAAAATTAAATTTGTTTATGCTTGAAAAAACGATATTTTTTGGTCATGTTGCCTATTCGCCACGGATAACAATGACTCTCGTCGACACGTCGTGGTCTATTCTTGACCACGTCGTGGTCCGCTGCTGAGAACCTGAAATAATAATTTAAATAAGTTACATGTTTCATGTGTCCCGCACGAAGTGGCAGCTCTTTCACCACGTCGTGGAACCTGAAATTCCATATTTCTCATAGATCCGTTTTTATCTTTGGTTGCTCAATATTTTCAATTTTAAACACATACAAACTAGCATTCATACTAAAAGATAAATTCAATTTGATTTAATAATAATATTAATTAAAAGTCAACAAATTATAACTCATATAATTTAATTGTTAATTATAAATCAATAGAATTAATATATATATATATATATATATATATATATATATATATATATATTAATTATGTTATATATTGTAAAATATAAATTATATGTATAACACTAAAACAAACATTTTGGCATTGCATGTCGCATTTTAAATGTGCATTGTTACTTTTACAATGACTAAGCTCATCCATTTTATTGTTGTAAAGGAGCTTGAAGGTAGGTCGTTTTGATTCCCAATAAGGTTGGCTTTTAAATGACATTCATTGTTTGTTACCTTCATCGCCTTCTTGCATTTAAAGTGGAGTTACCGAAAGGGTTTTATATGACACTTGTATAAAGTTAAAAGTATTAACTCAATAAATAATAAAACAAAATCGCATTTTATATAAATAATGTGAATCCCTACATCAATAGTTGCAAGCGTCAATGGTGAGTTTCACGACCGTTTTTTAAGCTTTTTATCAAAAAAAAAAAATTTTTTTTTTTTTTTTTTTGGGGGGGGGGGGGGGGGGGGTACATGTTAATTTGATACAAATTGTTATGTTTCATTATTATCGTGGCATTATAAGTTGTAACACATGGTTTGTAATGGAAAGGATTTATGCATGGACTCGGCGAGTTAGGAGGTCAACTCGTTGAGTAGGGTCGTGAGAGCAGGAAACGTGGAACGGGACCGACTCGACGAGTCGAAGGTCAACTCGGCGAGTCCAAACTGTTTAAAGAAAACCCTAAATTTTGGGATTGCCCCATTTATAAACGTCATTATCCGCCCCAGTAGCCTCCCTTAGCACCATAGAAGAACGTTTACGGTCGCACACCCTCTTGTGAGTAAAGTATGATCAATTGGGAGCTTATCCTTGAGTCTTTGGGGAGGATTCCAAGTTTGAGGAAGAAGTATCAAGGGGGAAAACACTAGATCTAGCATCTAGTTCGTCTTGGGCATTGATTTGAGGTATGCACCTGTTACCTAAAGCATAAATTCTATTTGAGAGTTGTGGCCAACTTTGAGGAAATGGAAGCAAGCTTAAATCTGAACCTATCACAAGGATATGGTTCTAGATCTGGACCTCCTTAGGCCCCAAATATCATAAAGTTGCATCTTTTATTGAGTTCATTCCCTCTCCATGCATAAGAACCTTATTTGAAGGATAGTGTTGTTATGGCCATGTGAGGCTATGCATGCATGTAAAGTTCGCAACTTTACGTGAAACATCCTAAAAATACAAGCCAAAAACTTCGTTTGAAAACATTACTAAAACCATAACATCCAAATATCATATAAGAAAGTCATAAGTCGTGTGTCATAAAATGTCATAAAATATGTATCATATCAAACTAATGTCATGGTCATGTCGAAAATATCATAGTCTAACACCCGGGCTAAAATTGTGGTGTGTGTCATGCCATCATATGTGACATCCCCAATTTCACGGCCAGAAAAGACCGAGTTGTTTATGCTTTGTTTTTAAAATCAAAGTAATCTTAAAAAAAAAAAATAGTTGTGGAATTTGTTCCCAAAACAAATATGATAAGAATTTATCAAAGCATTCCTTTAAAGAAATGTATTTTCATTATATAACAAAATCTCGGGATGTCATATTCCGATACAGACACATGAGCATAAATAAAACTTACATTTATTTACACTAATGATTTACATCTCCTTTAAATCTCTCGGTGAAATATGTCTTCATATTGATACCTGTGATACAAAGAAAACTGAGTGGGTCAGGCTTGGGAGCCTAGTGAGCATATAGGGTTTTCAACCCACAATAATATAATTAATATATTCAACCATCAAACAATCAACCCAATTACCCATCCCCATTATCTTCTTTATTTCTTAAGGTTTTACCCTAAGAATCATCTATCCTTCATTCATTCATTCCTAAAGATTGACTTTAAGGAATAAACACAAACTCCACTGTTACTTAAGGCGCATCTACCAACTTTATCATTTAAGCGCCTCTACCAGGATTACGACATTCACTATAAGGCGCATCTACCAACGTTATCCTTTAAGCGCATCTGCCAGGATTACAATATTCACTATTTGGTGCATCTGCCGACCTTATCCTATAAGCGCATCTGCTAGAATTATCCTATAAGCGCATCTGCTAATATTATGACATTCTCTATTTGACGCATCTGCCGACATTTTGCTTAAGCGTATCTGCTAGCATTATGACATTCTCTATTTGGCGCATCTGCTGTGACATCCCCATTTTCACGACCAGAAAAGACCGATTTGTTTATGCTTTGTTTTATAAAATCAGAGTAATCTTTTAAAGAAAACGGTTGCGGAATTTGTTCCCAAAACAAGATATGATAATAACTTATCAAAACATTTCTCAAAGAGAATGTATTTTCATTTAATAATAAAACCTCGGGATGTCATGTTCCGATACAGACATATAAGCATAAACAGAACTTACATTCAATTACACTAATGATTTACATCTCCTTTAATCTCTCAGTGCAAAGCAGCTTCGTATCGATACCTGTGATACAATTAAACTGAGTGGGTCAGGCTTGGGAGCCTGGTGAGCATATAAGGTTTTCAACTCACAATAATATAATTATTATATTCAATCATCAAACAATCAACCCAATTACCCATCCCCGTTATCTCCATTTATTTCTTAAGTACCTTCCCTAAGGAATTATCCTAAGGGTCATCTCCTACATCATATTTACCTCTCATCTCCTTAATGGGTTTTTATCATAAGACATCATATGTGCTCATACAAACCCTAATGCTTGGATCTAGGTTTCTCTATTGTACATGCTTTGAATCCAAGACTATAAACCCTAATTCTAGCATATGGAAATCAATATTAACATATAATTAGGTTTAAGATATTACCTTGATTGTTATGTAGCAATAACAATCCTAATTCCTCCTTGAATTGACTTTGGAAGGCTTAGAGTCACAAGTGTCACTCCTCTAATGGCTTACAAACACCAAGAGCAAATGGAGAAGGTATAAAGAGAGAGGAGAGAGGTTAGAATTCGTCCTTAGGACTTCTTGGGAAGCGATACCCGAATTCATGAGCCTTAGGGTCTTTATATAGGTGTAGAGATAGGGTTTCAGTCATTATCCTTATCTAGTTGCTTATCCACAAAACAACCCATAAGATAATCATTCAATCCTTGTCATAGTCGAATTCTAAGGCCTTATCACCTTAAATTCGTCCAACCTAATAATAAGATAATCCTTACCTTATTTTGTAACTATCACATAATTACAAATCAGCCCCTCTAGTTTAATTAATTACACTTGATCACAAAATTAATTCCTAATTAATTATTGACCAATATTAATTAAACAAATATGATTTCTCATTTAATATATTATTCTTATAACATATTAATAAATCATATTATCCTCTCTCTATATATATTTCTCCAATCAAGTTGCTTTAGTGAAGGCAACCCAAAAGGACCATGCACCATCGGGTCAAGTACATACCAAAATAGTTATGGACTTAGACACTAATCCAACAGTCTCCCACTTGGATAAGTCTAATAACTATTCTGCGTATGACTTCAGATCCTGATCTGCAATCATAGCTTTCCAAAGCCGCTGTCAACTCTGATCCAATCAGATACGCGTGTCCTTATATAAGGGATCATATATTCCTCCATTCTAGATATCGTATGAGATATGATTTTTAATCATTCTCTTTGTACTACTTCTCGATTTCTGATTTATGACGACAGACTAATTGAACAAATCAAATTAGCCCTAGCCCGGTCGAGCATTTACGTTTGTCATCACTAAACCATCGAGGGGCCCAAAGATATCGCTTTTATCCTACCTTGGATAAAAGGAACGGATAAACTTTGATACAATGATTGCTTGCACTCACTAACCAAATCACACACAACAATATGTTTTATAACACCAAGTTACTATTGCGTTTACATATTATCAATGTGCAACCGATTAGCAAGATACAACTCACACATCTCGGTTTCAAGAATATAAGATGATATCGTCTCACCAATCACTTGTGATACAATTCATGGTGTGATCCAAGTGAGCGTGGGTTTAATCCAATGCTCAAATCATATTCGTAAGCACTCATGAACATTGCAGCAAACATTTGCTTATGTCTAATACTCTTTTAGACAATCCACACACCAATTCACGACAGTCTTCATTCATATCTACTTCCAACATATGAACGACTGTGGTCTGTTCGAATAATTCGATTATTCTTGATAAACTCAATTATTCTGGAAGTCAAAACATGCAAGGTGAAACACAAGAATAATACTAATCCCATATGGCCTCAAACCTTTGAGTATAAATAAAACACGTTTTATTTATCACCATATCGATTACTCATTATTTGTCATTTCGGGTAATCAACTTCTTACTTGAATTATTACACTTGTCCCATGCTCCTAGCATGCACACAATGTTTACCTATGGTTCTTACTTTTGTGAAATAGACAAATTGAACACATTTCCAATCATTCTCATTTTACAACTCCAAATCCATTTTCTTAAGTGTAAGAATATCAAATTCTTGTTACTTATAGAATATACTAGATTCTAACACTTTATGCAACGATCCTTTTGTAATGTCACTGCACCAAAGTCTCAAAGACTATTGCCAATGATATTACAAAGTCTTCTAACGTAGATTGTTACAAAGACAATTCCTTAGATATGATGTCTCTCACTCAAAGTACATTCCTTTGAACATCCTTTTGCATAAAAGTTTCTAATCTAGACATAGATTTTCAATATTTACTTCCCAATATGGACACGCTTCCATATGTTCCATATGACAACTTATTCTTAATAGAATCTTATCTATTCGTAATGATGTTGATATTGTCCATCCAATATGGAAACATTTCCATAATTTCCAATACTATACTTCCAACTACTCACAAGCGACCAATTCTCATCGAACATCGAATCGTCCTTTGATAGTTGTTTAATTATTTTAGTCAAAACCAATTCTAGTCCCTTTTCCCTCTAAATGCGCTGGACATTTGGAAAATTTTAGAATGGTCAAACATTAAAGCATTTGCAATCGCTCCTATACCCGAAGCGTATGGGACACGACGCACAATGTTTTATTTTCTATGTTCTCAAAATTCGAATTGTGAAGAGCAATGCCGTAATCATAATCGAAATTTTAAGAACACACTATGTACCTTTGACTAATATTATTAACATTCCACAACCTAATCCTTTATATTTGAAATGAAGCATAATATTCTCTCCCTTAATTATAGCAAAACAACTATTCCATCCTTACGACTTTGCAAAGAATGACTCTTGTTTTCTATAATTAATATTGCCAATTTGCAATACTTTCCATAATAATCATGCAATCATAACTTTTATGCTCCCACTATCATGATGATTACTATAAAACATAACATTTATGCTCCCACTAGCTTCGACATGTATTCAAAACATCTTAACTTCCAGAAAAACAATACTTATTGAATTTCTTAAGTCCATGTTTCTAATACTTGGTGCTTTGATAATCTTTTATCAAGGCTTCTTGAACTTATACACCTTTGCCTTAGATAGTTTATATGTGAGTGTAAACATTTAAGACTAATTGTCAAACCTCACAATTCAAATCATGGAAAGGGATACCGTAACCATAATTGAATTCGAGAATGCAATTTTACAATCACTATCTTCTTAAAATCTTTCTTAGTGAAAGCATTTCCTCACAATCATTTTCATGAAGGAGTAAATCTTATGACACTTAGATTTAAACAGTGTATGTGTTCCTATCCATGTGAATTTGTTAAAACCAAAGTTTAAGACAAATTCAAACTCATATGGACCGAACTTTCTTAATCTTGATTTCTTGCCTTATGGTAGCACAGCTGCCCACCACGTCTTAATCTTGATTTCTTGCCTTATCTTTCTGCCTACTTGATTCTTCTTATTCGTTCTACTATTGATCTAAACCCTTTAATCAATTCAGAATTACACTTAATCTTGTAAGTGTAATCATATTTACTAAGCCTTTAGTAAATCATGACGAATATCTTCGTTACTCTTATGGTGAACTTGATCAACACACAACTTTGTGTACTCGATCTCCTAGTCCTTCACTTGACACTTTTTCAACGAATTTGTCTAATTTCCAAATATGAAATTTCTTATTCATCATGCAACCAGGTTGCGTGATTCCAAATTTCAGTCCAATTGAAATTTGGTGCTGAATCTGGCGGTGTAAGCGACAATGTTGGTGCCCTTCATGGTCAGGCTCCAAAGCTCCTGCTCTAATTTCTGGATCTCGCCCCTCGGGCAGTATTCCTCAATCACGAGGTCTTTCATCGTTTCCCAGCCTATGTCGTTGGCTACGACGAGAGTTAGAGATTTAACGTGGCCGTTCCACCACGTCAGGGCCTTTCCTTCAAAGGTGCATGCGGCGTATTTCACTTTGCTCGCAGCAGGGCATGAACAAATTTCGAAGACCGCTTCAGTCTTCTCGAACCATTGTGAGAGAGCAATGACTCCGCCGGCCCCATGAAAGGACTTCGGCTTGCAGTTGGTGAAATCCTTGTAAGAGCACTCTCTCGAGCGCACAGGGGTTTCAACCGGGATTGATTCCACAGGGGTTCCACCTCTGCTAGCATCAGAAGAGTGATATTGAGCCATGGCAGTTGCCACCGCTACAGCTACGGCAACATTTAGGGCTGCAGTATCGATGACCGGAGGCGGAGGAGGTGGTGGTGCAGGATTATTCCTGGGAGATTTGCGAGGAGGCATCTTTCAGCTATAAGTTTATAAAGGTAAGAAAAATGGTAAGAATCATTTTGTAAGCAACGTGAGAGTGTTATATGGACTAACTAACCATAGCCCAACAGTTGAATGAGTGTTTGAAATCACAACAAGAAATATTAGTAGGAAAACACAAGTGTATAGATTTTTCCCACAATTTAGATAGATTTCAATAATACTGGTATTACTGATGTAATAAGTTCAAGGAAAATCGACCTAACAGTAGGTCTTACATCATACCATATAGAAAAGTTTGACAGTTCTTAGATTCCTAATTAGAGTACTGAAAGTTAGGAATATTTTACAGATAAGTGCTACTTAGAGCACAGATGTTAAAGGCTAATACTTAACCCTAAAGATAATGATGTACTAGACATCATTTAACGACGATGAATATTCCTCGGGAGAACCCTAAGGTCTCTCATTTGACGGACCACCTCTTGAAGGTGTTGCTCATGAGCACTTTGACGAGCTCGGAGTTCCATGACTTCAGCTTGAGAGGCAACCAGATGTTGCTGTAGGGTTTCATTGGTTCTCCGGGTCCGTTCCATGTCTTCTTCAAGACGGCGGATGCGGACTGTGTTGACACCTGAGTTGGCATCAATCTCCATGACCCGGTCGATGGCTGCTCTACCTTGCTCGACATTACGAGCTATTCTGCGGATAATGACAGGCAGGGTTCGGTCAGCAGAGCCACCATTGCTGACGTTGTAAAAGATTCGGTCCCCAAAGTATGGTAAGGGTTGACCCTGTTCATCACTCCAACGATTCAAGTTGTTTGCCCATAAGGGAGTAGGACCTGGAAAAGATGGTCGAGGGTTGTTGTTCGGGGGTTGACCTACGAGCGGTAGGTTGTTGACTTCAGGCTCAGAGTCCGATCCATCTGAGAAGCCTTCAGCTTGATGATCATCCAACGGAATTTGGTGTTCATTGTCAGACTCTGCTTCGAGCATTCCTATGTTGCCTTCATTTGGAAAGTACGGGTCGTCGTGATGGAATCCAACCATTTAAATCTACGCGAGAAGAGAGGTAAAAAGATATGTATGTAGTTAATAGCACAAAATACACCTATAGTATTTTAAGTTTAAGTTCCACTGATCTTTTTGTGGCATTGTTGGTAAGTTTTTTTTTTTTTTTTTTTAGACTTGTTAACACATCACAACTATTCTAGGGCATATGCTAATCACTCCTCGGACCAGCATAGTTGATCAGGCTATGCCATTCCCAGGACTGACTATACATCCCCTAGCTTACCTGTGATATTTAACAATCGTAATACTCTTGTTCTTGTCATTGTGACACTGGTTTTAGTATGAATGGAGACTAGTATACTTAATTAACTATTTTAGTATTTAAAGTATAGACTCTTGGTCAGAGTGTTTTAATCCCAAATGGGTTTATAGTTTAGTATATCTTTTATGGGTTGATATACTTGCTTCACTATAAACAATGCTCTGATACCAATCTGTCACACCCCAAAACCAAGAATGGCGGAAATGTTCCGGGGCGGAGGACGTCATGTAAAGTATCACAACACAGTAAATGTAAATAAGCAAACAACATCATCCATTGCATTAAATATAAAATTTTAATACAAGCGTGTTCCGTACAGTTCTAGACACCAAAAATATAATGTAAATCAAAATAGTATGATGAGTCTTGAATGCGCTCCATCTTCTCAAAAGCTAGCATCGGTACCTGTCTACTGATGACCTGAGAATACAAGTTATTTTGAAAGAGTTTATCAGCATTAAGCTGGTGAATTCATAAGTATTTTAGTGTCGAGGTTTATTATCAAAACGTTTGAACCTGTCGCAAGTATGAGTTGTAAATGTATGTAAGTGTTTGTAAAAGTTTGAATCTCTCAGAAAAACCTATATTTTCTGTTAAAGTAGCCCTCTACCAAGGCTTAACTGTTTTGTATGCTCGTTTGATGTAAAAGTGTGTAATTTCCCAAGTGTAACTATCATTTAACAAAATATAGTTTGTACATTAAAGTTTAAGTGAGGTTATCACCAAAATGTAATGGGTAAATTATTGTAGTACGGTAGTTTTGTTTTATATGAACTACTGCTGTACTAACTACCTTAAACCGGGTTTATATTAAGGTATCGTGTGATAAATTGCACCATACTATCGACTGGTAACATCGACAACGTATAGTCGAAAAATAAGGTATGACGTTTGGCACTCGCAGACCTATCGGTCCCACTGTAGCTAGCAGCGAGGTGTAGGATAGTCAATCCAGTATAGATCTATACGCAAACTCACGCTCTCCCTCCAAGAGACTCTGGCTACAACTCGGGTCATGTCAATTAAGACATGCTCCCATACAGTGGATCACAATTGTTAACGTATTTGTGTATATGCAATATAATGCTACTTGTTCTAGTATCGTTGTATATGTTCTCTTAGTAATAAGTATTGACTCCTGAACGAACTGACTCGTTGATCTAGAAATTGTAGTAGTATGATCCCGTGTTACCCCGATGGTAACTTACTAACGAGGTGCTGATAAGTATGAATATGGAAGTACTTTTATGTCAATACATGTATATATGATATATAACTAATATTGAAACGACCCTCGGATGGTCACCCGAAATTCCACCAGACCACATCCGAATCGAGGAAAAGGAAATAGGACAGGTGGCTTTCCTAAGCCCTTTAAACATTATTTATACAACTATACATATATGGGCATGCAAATTTATAGGTAGTAAAACAAAGTTTACAATAAAGCATTTGATAAGTAAAAGAGTTTGTAAAACATTTTGAAGTAAAACAGTTTGAACAGTGATAAAATCATTGGTTTCCTAGTTATTAATCACATGTGATTAATGCAATCACATGTGATCGAAGCAATAACTATAAGTGTTTAACGTGTATTCCCCCCCCATAAAGTATTTAAACATTTAAAAGCATTTCAAAGGTTGAATAAAGGGGTATGAACTCACTTGGAAGTTTGAAGATAGCGAGATCGAAAACCGAGCAGAGTTTCGTCTCGGGAAACGGATTTTTCTCGGGATTCTCGAGAGTAAAATCGACCCTCGGGACTTGAGCAAAAAGACCAGAGCTTCGGGTTTGAACGGGCACGGAAATCGAGGCAAGATCGTGAGAGAAAGAGAGAAAATGAACAAATTTTTCGGAAAGGCTCGCATCCCTTTTATAGGGGTGCTGAACCGCCTCCGAACGCGGGGCGTACGGGCGTACGCAGCGCGTACCCGTACGTCATCGCTTACGTATTTCGGATGGAGCGAATCGGATGGGACGGCGGGTCGGGTAGCTTCGCATAGGGCGACGTGGATGATCCGAGGCCGTGCCCTCGAGTACGCGGGGCGTACGAGGGTACGCGGTGCGTACCTCGGCCCTTGGATGACTCCTCTTCGGATAATACCGAATTTTTAATAAAAATTATATATAAATTATTTATCAAACTTCAAAAATTCATATCTCCTTCATACGAACTCCGTTTTCGACGTTCTTTATATCCCCACGAAGGTCAGACTACGATCTACAACTTTCGTTTAGATTCCGTTGGTAAATTCCGAAATTATTTTTATTATTTATTTATTAAAATGATGTGATTAAGGAATCTCTTTAAAAATTCATAACTTCTTTATCTGACGTCGGTTTTTGCCAAGACTTTTTACCGTTGAAATACCATTGTCGAGACCTTCGATTTTCGTTTAGGTCATTCCGGCCAAATGTCGCTCGATCTCCGTTTCGAGTTTTTAGCTGTCTGTTGCTAAGCTGAACTTGGAAAAATCATAACTTCAATATACGAAGTCGGATTTGGGCGTTCTTTTTACGTACGATCATGGTTTAATGAGATTTAAACATAGAAGAATTTAAATAGAAACTTTTTGGACATTTTATTATCAAAGTTAATTTTATTAACTCAAAAATGTTTACAATACTTGACCTATTAGGCCATTACAAAGAGTTGAAATATCGGGTTGTCACATTGCATGTCTTTCATTGCCTTTGTCTATATCCATAGAGGTCTTGAAGGCAGATTCACCAATCAACTTTGCTTTTCTATTGCACCAAACCATTGTTGATTCAGCAGTAATAAGCATATAGGTGATATCAATAAGGGTCACGTCGTGGTTCATCATACAATACTCTCTTACGAACTCACTATACGAGTTAGGAAGTGACTGAAGAACCCAATCAACAGCCATCGCTTCACCGACAACGAATCCCATCATTCTTAACCTATCAATGTGTGACTTCATCCCTAAGACGTGTGCACACACCGACTTGCCTTCTTTATGTTTACTTGCCAAAAGGGCTTGAGTGATATTGAACATTTCAATTTTACAATCTTGTGGGTTAGGGAGAATAATTGGAGGAGGAGGAAGTGAAGCATGATTTCTTGTTCCTCGATCGAATCGTGGAATATCATCTTCATGTGGAATGCTTGTTCCACGGGATTTGGGAAGACCATAGTTGTCGAACTTTGACATCTACAAAACGGGAGAAAACGAAATTCAAGTTAGTTGATCGATTGAGTCCTTAGTAAATCACCCAAATGAGATACTAAGGCTTGGACCCAACACAATACGCTACAACCTAGAAGAGGGATGCCGTAATCTAGTTGCAGAATATTTGAAGGTAAGTGAATGACGATTCACTAATTTCCACCATGATAAACGAAAAAGAAATTTAAGTTTTAAATCTATGAAAACTCCTAGATCATTTGAGATTCATTGAACATTTCAATGGCATGTTTAAATCTCGATATGCCCCTCTTGTTTGTGACTGGGATGCCGAGGATCACAAAGCGGGTGTAAATAACCATGCAAACTTACATGGTGCCCTCACATGTTACAATCACCTATTCGATGTGCCGGTAAACCACACACGCTCCACCGAACTATGACAAACATTGAGTCACCCTTTGCTACCTTTGCTTAGAATCATTTAGTGTGTCGGTAAACCACACACGCTCCACTAACGTCTTCGCAAGGGCACAAAGTGTAATTTCATGGAATTGCATCAATTCACTTTTGCCTAAGTAACTAATATTGGGAATTAGAAAAACATTTAGTTACTTTGTATTTCATTATACTTATAATGGAAGGTTTCGTCCTATCCTACCCGTTCGGCTAACGACCCTCCACTAGTCAAGAGTGCGGTGGGTAAGAGTGGATACCCATTCAATCGCCATTTTATAGGCAATTTCCTTAAACACCCCTTATAGACCAGCTTCGTGAATGAGGCCTACTAACGGTAAGACTGACTTTTACTCATACATATATATAATGTTAGACTTTTAATGTTATATATATATATATATATATATATATATATATATATATATATATATATATATATATATATATATAGTATAGGGTGTATTTTACACTTTTAAAATACTAGGTGGTCAAATTTAACAATTATACTTTTAATTCAATTAAATTGCAAACCTAAACTTTTATGGATTTATTAAACTTCTTTTAATTATACTCCTTGATTAATTAATAAAACCATAAGGGTGTATTTGAACTTTTCAAAATATTACTAGGGTTTTAGAATTTAACATTCCTAATTAACTTTTAATCAACTTTTAAATTCCAAAACTTGAGGGCAATTTTTGAAACCTTTTTCAAAACATTAGGGTTTTAACTATTTAAATTTCAAAACTTCAAAACTTTTGGGTTCAAATTTAAACTATAAAACCTAAAGGGGAAAATATAAAACTTTTCATAACAACAAGGATCAAATAACAAATAATTTTAAATTAACATTTAATCACATAATTATCCATACTTGATTTATTTAATGATTTTTTGCAAAACAATTTATCAATTTATTCAAAATAATTAATCAATTATCTTATAAGGAAACAATTATCTTATTAATTGATAAATATCTTCATTTAGATCAAAAATATAGTCAAATATATCATATAATCGGATTAATATTGATCTAACATGATAAGGTAACTATCCATATGCAAAAACAACAAGAAATCCCGAGATAAGCATTATCTGACGAGTTGACTCGTCGAGTCACCTTGGACTCGGCGAGTTCAGCTATGGACTCGGCGAGTCCAGCCTCTAAAACACCAAAAAATCGAATTTTTTAGATATACAATGCATCAATACAATTGAAACCATCCTAGGCTCTGATACCAGTAATGGGTTTTTATCATAAGACATCCTATGTGCTCATACAAACCTTAATGCTTGGATATAGGTTTCTCTATTGTACATGCTTTGAATCCAAGACTATAAACCCTAATTCTAGCATATGGAAATCAATATTAACATATAATTAGGTTTAAGATATTACCTTGATTGTTATGTAGCAATAACAATCCTAATTCCTCTTTGAATTGACTTTGGAAGGCTTAGAGTCACAAGTGTCACTCCTCTAATGGCTTACAAACACCAAGAGCAAATGGAGAAGGTATAAAGAGAGAGGAGAGAGGTTAGAATTCATCCTTAGGACTTCTTGGGAAGAGATACCCGAATTCATGAGCCTTAGGGTCTTTATATAGGTGTAGAGATAGGGTTTCAGTCATTATCCTTATCTAGTTGCTTATCCACAAAACAACCCATAAGATAATCCTTGAATCCTTATCATAGTCGAATTCTAAGGCCTTATCACCTTAAATTCGTCCAACCTAATAATAAGATAATTCTTACCTTATTTTGTAACTATCACATAATTACAAATCAGCCCCTCTAGTTTAATTAATTACACTTGATCACAAAATTAATTCATAATTAATTATTGACCAATATTAATTAAACAAATATGATTTCTCCTTTAATATATTATTATTATAACATATTAATAAATCATATTATCCTCTCTCTCTATATATTTCTCCAATCAAGTTGCTTTGGTGAAGGCAACCCAAAAGGACCATGCACCATCGGGTCAAGTACATACCAAAATAGTTATGGACTTAGACACTAATCCAACACTCCTTACATCACATTTCCTTTTATTTTTGTTCCTAAGGACTTTTTTCCTAAGGATCATCGCATGAATACATAGTCACAACATCGCCTGGACTTGTAATTCATAGTAAGGGTTAGAGTATCATTGCATGAATACGTAGCCACAACATCGCCTGGACTCGTAATTCATCACCTACAGGTTATGAGCCTGCTGGTGTTTCCACGGGGTCGTCTAGAATAGTCTGTGGTCGCCATCTATACTCTGGTAGATGACTACATCGCTGAATTTCCACATCACCGGTCAAGGTTATGGTATCTCCTCTCATCTCACATCACCTATTTATCATTACCTAATTATCATCACCTTTCTATCATCACCTATTTCTCATCACCTAATCATCATCACCTGTTTCTCATCACCTAATTATCATCACCATTATATCCTCACATTTCTCTTATCACATTCGTTTAACACACATCAACTATTTCATATACCCATGTTCTACCCAACATATTTGTAGATATAAATTACATATATAGTTTAAATCATTTAACACCCATATAAAAACATCAATTCCAAGCCCATCTCATATAGACAATTAATATATAACACATAGCACGTATTTCATAGCTAATGTTTTATATTTATGTGTTTAGAAGAGAGTAACCGCACACTCACACATATAAACCACAATATATATACACATAACACGTATTTCGTATAAAATACTTCATAATTATGCGTTAGAAGAAAGTAACTACACACTCACTTGATCAGAAGATGATCGGACATCATTACGGCTTGTAGAAGTAGTATTCTTCGGTAGATCTGGAAGATCTTCACAAAAACCGGACTCCTCGCGGGCAGAGGTTCGGCTCGGGAATTGCACTTCTCGGGATCTTCGGGGCCTCGGGACTTGCTTCGGGGCTCGGGAATGATACCGGGGCTTCGGGATATTTCTTGCACGAAAAACGATGCAAAAACGCGAGAAAACGGGAAGAAATGAGCAACTGAATCGGCTGCACTCGACTTCCTTTTATAGGGGGCTGAAGCCCGATTTATGCGGGGCGTAAATTTCATTACGCAGGGCGTAACGACGATAAGGTCGCTGACTCCCCCATGGATAATATCGGCAAATTTTTATTTAAATTAAATATCGAAATTATTAAATAAACTTCAAAAATTCATATCTTCCTTATACGAATTCCGTTTTCGACGTTCTTTATATCCACACGTAGGTGAGACTACGATCTACAACTTTCGTTTAGACTCCATCGGCTAATTTTGACTTTATTTTTATTATTTATTTTTAGTAGGCCGGGACAGTAAAACTCCGTTATAAAATCATAACTTCTTCATCCGATGTCCGTTTTCGCCTATCTTTTTATCGTTTTACTACAATTAATGAGATCTTCAATTCTCATTTAGATTGTTTCGGCTAAAAACCGCTCGGTCTCAAATCGAGCATTCGGGCTGCATACTGCTAAGTCGAAACTTCGAAAAATCATAACTTCCTCATACGAAGTCAGATTTGGGCGTTTTTTTTTATGCATGCTCATGGTTTAACGTATTCTACGACTTTCATTTAGATTGCTAAGGCTAAATATCGCTCTAACATAAATTCACTTTTTACGTCGCGTTGTGTCGTGTCGGTTCTGTCGCGAAACTTCGACAGGTCATAACTTCTTCGTTATAACTCGGATTTCGGCATTTTTTATATGTACAGAAACCTTGTAACATATACTGTAACTTAGTTAAGATTATTCATTCTGAATAATCTTTCATCATAAATTCATTTTTGACACCTATCGTCTCTAAATTGACTAGCCCGAATCTACGGGCGTTACAATTATCTCCCCCTTAGGATGATTACGTCCCGGAATCATTAACGAAATAGGATTCATATACTGACTCCATAAGTTATCTCTCCATCCTAAGTAATAACCATGATGCTCAATCCTGCATCTACTCTTCGTACTATGTTGGACTTTCAATCGAAATCTTAAAGTTACAAAAATAAATCCTTATCGTGGACTCCTTCTTCTTCTTAGGTTAAATACATTCATTTATCTATTTTAACTAACCGATGGGTCGAGTCCCGATGACCTCTCATCGTAGTTGGACTCAATTTAATATGACCACTAGGGTCGGAATAACCATCATCCCACTAGCCATTACCGAAACAAGGGTAATGACAAACGTGAATAAAACAAAATCAATTACTAGCTTCTTGGTAACCTTGCGACTTTCCCTGATCTAAGTGTGAGTCCTGTGCTTCCGGTAGTATAGATCTCTACTACCATTCACACCTACTCATACTCGTCCCAAGTATTGTCTCGCAGTTAACCAAGTCACCATACATAAATCATATAATCATTCAACACACCAGATAACAAAACCAGTGTTTATATCAATTCTTGAAACTATTACACAAAAGTTCAAGTTCACCCTATACTATGCCTCTAATAGGCCATATCATAAGTTACTATTCACACTGTTACTTCATAACTTGATCATTGGATATAAAATCCTCATCCTTGATTCGCTTCGTCGAGGATCATGTGGAATGCCCTTGGCTGTGGCGGTACATTTTTCTTTGCAGCTTTGTCTTTCTTTGGGCAGTTCTTCGAAATATGACCACCATCTCCACATTCGTAACACTGTACAATCTCTGGAATAGTGACCGATCCTACCACACTTATAGCAGGTCACTTCTCCATCGCATCTTCCGAAGTGCTTCTTCTTGCACTTTTCACACCACTTGGTTTCATCTTTTCCTCTGGATTTCGAGAGTTTGGTTTCTTTGTCGATCATTGAAGATCCCTCGTGTTTCCTTTTCCCTACAACTTCAACTCTCTTTAGACCCTTTTCCCTTATTTGGTTTTCAACATTCTTGGCTGCCCAGATGGTGGCTTTCAGAGTGGTTGCTTGCTTGACTATCGGACCAAAGTCCGCTGGTAATCCATTGGCAAACTTGTTGACCTTGGAAAGTTCAGTTAGAATTAGGTATGGAATAAGCTTCATCTTCTCCGCAAAGCTTGTAGCGTATTCAGTGACGCTCAATTTTCCCTTCTTTAAATTCTAGAACTCATTGTCGATTTCCAGAAGATCCTGCTCAGAGCAGTATTGCATTTTCATTTGCTCCACGAACTCTTCCCAAGACATCTTGCTAGCTTCCCCCTTGGGCATTGAACCAGCCAGTAACTTCCATCAGCTCAGTACTCCAGATTTTAACAGAGGGATTGCAAGAGCGGTCTTCTGTCTGTTGCTACACTCGCAACTTTCAAACATTGTCTCCATCTCGGAGATCCAGTCCATGACTTGCACCGGTGTCGGGCTCCCAGAAAGACATAGTGGTTTGGATGCCATGAAATCCTTGTACTTGCATCCACGTCCATCATTGTCTCCATCCTGATTGTTTCGGCGAACTATTGGTGGGTTGGCTTGACCAATTCTCATTTAGATTGTTTCGGCTAAAAACCGCTCGGTCTCAAATCGAGCATTTGGGCTGCATACTGCTAAGTCGAAACTTCGAAAAATCATAACTTCCTCATACGAAGTCAGATTTGGGCGTTCTTTTTATGCACGCTCATGATTTAACGCATTCTACGACTTTCATTTGGATTGCTAAGGCTAAATATCGCTCTAACGTAAATTCACTTTTTACGTCGCGCTGTGTCGTGCCGGTTCTGTCGCGAAACTTCGATAGGTCATAACTTCTTCGTTATAACTCGGATTTCAGCGTTCTTTATATGTACGGAAACCTTGTAACATATACTATAACTTAGTTAAGATCATTCATTCTAAATAATCTTTCATCAAAAATTTATTTTTGACGCCTATCGTCTCTAAATTGACTAGCCCGAATCTACGGGCATTACATCTGCCGACATTATCCTATAAGCGCATCTGCCAGGATTACGACATTCACTACTTGGTGCATATACCGATATTATTCTTAAGTGCATCTGCTAGTATTATGACATTCTCTAATTGGTGCATCTGCCAATATCATTCTTAATCATCTTTCATACCTCATCATTTTATCACATACCAACTATCTCATCTACCCATGTTCTACCCAACATATTTGTAGATATAAAATACATATAAAGTTTAACTCGTTTAAAAACTATATAAAACATCTATTCCACACTCATCTCAAATAAGCAAACAATGTATAAACACATACCACGTATTTCATAGCAAATACTTAATATTTATGTGTTAGAAGAAAGTGACCACACACTCACACATATAAACAACTTTATATTATACACATAGCATGTATTTCATAGCAAATACTTAATATTTATGTGTTAGAAGAAAGTGGCCACACACTCACTTGATTAGAGATGATTGGACAACACTACGGCTTGTAGAAGAAATATTCTTTGGTAGATCTGGAAGATATTCACAAAAAAATTGGTTTCTCGCGGGCAGAGCTTCAGCTCGGGAATCGCACTTCTCGGGATCTTCGGGGCTCAGGAATGATACAGGGGCTTCGGGGGTACTTCTTTGCACGTAAATCGAGGTAATATGGGTGAGAGATGAGAGAATGAGCAACCAAACTCGGCTGGTCCTTCAAATCTATTTATAGGGCAAAATTGGCCCTTGCCACGTCGTGACACCTTTTTCCACGGCGTGGGCTTGGTCGTCATTGCATGCGTTATCGCAAGTTGCATCTGGGGGACTCCCGGAGGTGTTAGAAGACTTGCCACATCATGGCACTGATTGGGGTTTCGTACCCCGAACTTCAGAAATTCATAACTTTCGCACACGAACTCCGTTTTCGACGTTCTTTATATCGACGCGGATGTGAGATTATGCTCTACAACCATCGATTAGACTTTGTTGGCTAATTTTGACTTTATTTTTAATATATTATAAATATATTACTTATATATTATTTTTAGTAAGTCGGGACATGAAAACTCCTTTTGAAATTCATAACTCCATCTGAACTCCGTTTCCGTCTGTATTTTTATCGTTGGACTACTATCGATGAGATCTTCAATTCTCGTTTAGATTGTTTCGGCTAAATATGTAATGCTCGTGTTTCTGGGCTAAGAGCATTAATAATGTTGTAATAGTCTAGGTCAATCTTTGTAACTCATTTTGAAGTAATAAAGAGGAATTATGTGAATATTATGTGAATTATATGCTTATTTGCTTAATTATTATGATTTAATTAATTAATAATGAAAATAAGCATTTAAAATAAATATTAGAAAAAGCAGATATCTTTTAAGAAAGTTGTAGTGGCCGAAACAAGGATTCTGGAGATATACAAAACTACGAAATCCGAGTTATAACGAAGAAGTTATGACCTGTCGAAGTTTCGCGACGAAACCGGCACGGCACCGGGAAGCGTAAAAAGTGAATATTTCGATAAAGTGTTTTTTAGCCTTAACAATCTAAATGAAAGTCATAGTATTCGTTAAACCGAGAATTTTGATAAAAAGAACGTCCAAATATGACTTCGCATGAGAAAGTTGTGATTTTTCTAAGTTTTAGCTTACCAGTAGACAGCTAAATACTCGAATTTAAGATCGAGCGATATTTAGCCGACACAACCTAAACGAGAATCGAAGGTCTCGTCAATAGTAGTACAACGGTAAAAAGACTGACGAAAACGGACGTCGGATGAAAAAGTTATGAATTTTTAACGGATTTTCCTGTCCCGGTCTGTTAAAAATAACAATATTAAAATTAAAATCAAAACTAGCCGACGAAGTCCAAATGAAAGTTGTAGAGCGTAATTTTATCTACACGTGCATATAAAGAACGTCAAAAACAGAGCTCGTATGCGAAATTTATGAATTTTAGAAGTTTTGGGTGCAAAATCCGAGGAATTTCGCATGCATGGCTCGGATTTGGCCACGTACGAGCCTCACATGCATGACGCGTGTCGCATCCATGGAAGAATCCGAAGCAACCACGTCTCGCCGACCAGCCTCCGACGCGTCCTTCGCATCCGAGCCTCGTTGGCCTTCGCTGCATCCGACGCGTGTTCGCTTCTCGACCCTTCGCATAGCCCGCCTCCGTGTCTCGCTCCTTCGCTGCCACGTCTTCTTTTCGTGACCGAGCCTCGCAGCTGCTACGTGGAGCATTCTCAGCCACGAAGCCCTCGGTCTCGCACCCTATAAATAGGGGGCTGCGAGATCTCCCGGCTAGAATTAGAAAAATGTCATTTTTCACCCTAAACTTATATTTTGACTTCCCCCGAATCCCAGATATCATTTTTAAAGCCCGGAATACGTCCCGAAGTGCTCGAAAACCCAGAAAATTTTATATTTTCGGTTTTGAAGCTCCAACTCTCGCAGAGCCCGATTTTTCAATAAAACTCCCGGTTTTATCAGAAACAATCATTTTAAGGAACGAATTGCTGCCCGATTATCATCAAATCAACTAAGTGTATAGTCACTTTCATCTTACACACAGATATGAAGTTTTTTCTATAAAATACGTGTTATGTGTAATTATATTGATTGTTTATTTGAGATGATTGTTGAATACAATGTTTTATACCAGTTATAGACTGTATATGTATTTTATCTACAAATATGTTGGGTAAAACATTGGTAGACGAAATAGTTGATGTGTGTTAAAATGATGAGAGGCCTCGATGTTGTTGTTGTTCCAGTCATCTAGCGGAGTATGGATGACGACCACAGACTTTTCTAGACAGTCTAGTGGAACGCTAGCAGGCTCGCAACCTGTAGGTGTTTGTGGGCTTGATGTTCACCGGTGTACTCCATCCCCCTCATGGTTGCCTTTAGGACATTTATTGTTGATGAACCCCCTTAGCAGTAGTGTCCATCCCGATGATAAAATCCTTAGACTAGGTCTCTTGTATAGGTGTTTAAGGACGTAAAGTGAGGATAACGGGAATGAGTAATCAGGGTTATTGTTGGTTTGAAGAAATTAATAAATTTATTGTTGATCGATGAAATTAATAAATTTATTATTATTTGTGGGTTGAAAACCCTATATGCTCACCAGGCTCCCAAGCCTGACCCACTAAGTTTTATGTATTACAGGTAGTGGCGCTCGAGCATAGTTGTGATGTGTTGGGATGAGAGATTACGGATATAGGCCTGTAAATATGAAATAATGTAGAAAGGTTTATATTGTATTGTTTATACTTATGTATTGTATCGAACATGACATCCCAAGTCTTTTAATGAAATACATTTCTAAGGAAATGCTTTTGATAAATCTTTATCATATTATTGTTTTGGGACAAATTCCGCAATTCTTTTATTAAAAGATTACTCTGATTTTGAAATAAAGTATAAACAAAACCGGTCTTTTTTGGCCGTGAAATTGGGGATGTCACAAAATATCTCTCTAACGTAAATTCACTATTTACATCGCGCTGGGTCGTGCCGGTTCTGTCGCGAAACTTCGCCAGGTTATAACTTCTTCGTTATAACTCGGATTTTGGCGTTCTTTATATCTACGGAATCCTTGTAACATATACTACAACTTAGTTAGTATTAATCCTTCTAAATAATCTTCCATCAAAAAGTCATTTTTGAGGTTTATCATCTCTAAATTGACTAGCCCTGATCTACGGGCGTTACATCATCCCTCCCCCTCCCCCTTGCTAACTGAAGTACCTGAAACCAAAACTGAACTGTAAGCATCAAGCTTAGTGAGCTCCCCCAAACTACCACATACCGTGAAATAACATATAAAACACATACTAGGCCTTGCCCACTGCATCAGACCGAAGTCTGGAACTGACTAGGGCCTCGGCCTCTGCATCGGACATGAGTCCTGAACTGACTAGGGCCTTACCCACTGCATCAGACCGAAGTACGAAACTGAGTAGGGCCTTGCCCTTTGCATCAGACCGAAGTCCGAAACTGGATGAACATAGCATAACATAATCATAGCATATAATAATAACACATATATTGCATACTGCATCGGGCCGTAGCCTAAAGTGCTTTTATGTGCTAAATGTTTTGTGTGTTAGCTATATTGATGCTAGTAAGTGGTTGCTGAGGAGGTTGGGGCTGAAGAAGTAGTGGTTGCTAAGGAGGTTGGGGTTGAAGAACAAGTGGCTGCTGAGGAGGTTGGGGCTGAAGAAGAAGTGGCTGCTGAGGAGGTTAGGGCTGAAGAAGAAGTTGTTGCCGAGGAGGTTGGGGTTGAAGAATAAGTGGCTGCTGAGGAGGTTGGGGCTGAAGAAGAAGTGGTTGTTGAACAAATGGTGGCTGATGAACAACCAAATGAGGAGCAAGCAGTTGAACATGTAGTTGCTCAACATGTACAAGTTGTTGCTAAAAAGTGTAATAGGAGAAATGGTGGTCATTCTCAGAGGATCACAAAGCTTAAGTTGATGATAAAGGTGGTTACAAAAGATGGAAGTGGGTCAAGTATTGAAAATTCAATCACCTTAATCTAGGATATTTGCTTTTGTTTAAATTATGCCAACAACTTTGAAATGTCACATCTTTTGGTGCTTAGTGCACACTAAAAACAATTAAGTATTGTAAGGGCTCCTCTTTTGGTGCCTTGTGCACACTTACCAACATTTAGTATCGGATGCACATGTTTTGAATGAATACCACTTACTGTTTATGCCCTTTAAATTGTTTGTACATCTATTGTTTTATATTCTGTTTTATGTTTTTTTTACCAAACTGTCCATATATTGCTGTTTGTTGATTTGAAAAATAGTGATTTTAATAGTTATTTTACCAATGCTTTGTTTGGGCATAATGTGACCAATACTTCGTTTGAGCATGAGGTGGGCAAGAAATAATAACGTACAAATTGAAAGTGTGATGCTATTTCAAAAACAGTATTTTGGTCATTTACTTCACTACATCATTACTAATATTTGGCCATTGAATCATATATTTTTTTGACAACTGCTTTATCATTTTCTGTAATTAGGTTTTATGTTACCAAAATCACTCCCAAATTTTCGAATTTGTATATAAGAAGATGGAAGCTTCACTAGTTTCGCCAAAAATGCAACAAGAAGAACCAAATTACCCCTGTTTTTAGTTTCGCCAAAAATGCAACAAGAATGACCAAACTACCTCTGTTTCGAAATTAATGACCAAGATGCCCCTGTTTCGAAATTAATGACCAAAATACCACTGTTTCGAAATTAATGACCAAACTACCCCTGTTTCGAAATTAATGACCAAAATACCCCTGTTATAGCAGCCATGTGTGAGGGGCTGCATGCGGTTCTATATCATTGAATAGAAGTTCATTGCTATTTCTCCTTAATTATAATGGCTTGATGACAGTTATACCATCCATATAAACAACCATTATATACTAAAAGGACAATGATATTTCTTCTAAACATTGTTAAAAGTAAAGTCAAACTACTACAAGTACATTGATATTTCTTCTAACATTGTTAAAAGGGAAATCAAAGTGAAACTACAACTTACCATACATACTAAAAGAAGTACATTGCAAAGATTTAAATATATATACTACATCATTAAACGCACTAAAAACACAACAAAAATCATGATTCTGAACCACTTCAGAAATCATAATTTCCTACTCATTTATGCCAATTCCTTACTTGAAGTAATATATTCCTTCAATGGAATCTACTTTTATTTATGTTTCATCTCTCTTATTCGTGTTTCTTACTCCTTCATCGTCATCAACCCATTTCCAAAGAGAACAATTTTGTGTGTTTGGATCCTTCATATGCAGATTATTTTTTTACCATCTGAAGAGGTAAAACAACATTAACTAAGGAAGTATGTATACAAAATGTACGATAACTTACCAGTCGGTTGGGACAAACCCTAATTTTTTTCCTAGGATTCTTCTTAGTGGTTGAAGTCAAAATTTGCGATGGGAACCCACAACCACAAGGGTATGAATCATCAACCATCTTATTTGTCTTTGAAACGTTAGAGCTTGAGGATGAGATTATGGATTTGGCAAAACAAGATGAAGCCATCACAGATGCTGACGAAGAAGACGATGCAGGAGAGAAACCAATAGTGCTCGTCCCTTATTATGCAAAAGCCCTAATTCGTTTTAAAGAAAAACATATAAATACCATGTCATTAATTTTAAGCCACATCACCAATTTTTTAATCCTACTCATCAAGTAACCTCCAACAACCGGTTACTATAGGTAACATTTGAACAAACAATATATTTTATTGGTGTTTTTTATACAATAACATTATTTAGATAATATTTTTTGAACAACAAAAACTTAGATGGTTTTTTTTTTTTTTTTTTGAATAATTTTCAAACTTTCTTATAAAGTATAAGTCATTTTCCCATTTTGGAAACATGATTGGGCTAGCCGCACCTCATCAGTCAAGCAAACGTCCAACAGAAGTCCGTCACGTACACAGGTGCGAACCGCCTTAACCCTCTTTATTTAGGCCCGTTGTTTGTCGTTGCTTCTATTTTTCTCTTTTCGACTGAGGGTCTCACTCTGTATCGGGTCAGATTCAAAACCCTAGCGACCGCCATTGAACCTCTCGAAACACCTTTCCAGATTTCCCTCCTCCCATCGTCAATCTCTACTCGTCAACAGCTACAATCCCACGAGAGATTAGGTCGGTTCACTTCGTTCCAATTACTAGGGTTTTATGGTTAGGTTTTAGGAATCATGTGGAATAGTAACAACGGACAAGAGATGTGGAATAACAATGGTATGATTGCTCCTCCTGGAACCGGAGGAGTACCACCGATAGCTCCTCCAGGGACTGGAGGTGCTGGTGGTTCAATACCGCCGCCGCCTGCTGCGCAACCTTCTTACACTGTTTTGCCGTCTCCGGCTGAAGCAGAGGCGAGGCTGGAAGAAAAAGCCAGGAAATGGATGCAGTTGAACTCGAAGCGATATGGAGATAAACGGAAATTTGGTTTCGTTGAGACTCAGAAGGAAGACATGCCACCGGAACATGTTAGGAAGATTATCAGGTGAGTTTATCTGTTCTATCGTGGATGTTTGTATAACCTAGTGTTTCAGTAAGATATGCGTCTGTTTGAACTTGATAAAGATGTACACGAGTACATATACGCTGTTCTTTGAACTAGTTACACGCTAGTTATAGCTCTCAGCATACTTTGTGGTTTACTCTGCCTGGACTGTCTCCGATCTTTTTATTTGTTTTTTATTGTTATAACAGTTTTTCACGAGTAAATATTTTGATGTTAAGTAGTAATGTTCAAGGGAGTTGCCTCTGGATCAGTGATGCAAATGGTTTTTCTTCATGCTTGTAAATTATAACGTAGGCTTATGCTGGTTACCCAATCTATATTGAATGTTTTTTGAAATACTTCTTGAGACATGATAATCTGATACTTTGTAGTAATTTGCTTCTGCCCAACCATGCTTTGTGATTACCACCTCTAGAGATAGAATGGAGTGATGACTGAACGATCCCACTAAATATAGACATCCAGTAGGTTTTGCATAACAAAATATTCATACACTCTATGTGTTAGTCAGATATTTGCTAAATGCATGCCTGGCCGGCCTATTAGTTTTAAATTAGTACTAAGTTCATTGGTACTGCTAATTTACCAGCTTGTTTTTCAGGATCATCTAATTTTTCAGTTTGATGTTCTTTACAGGGATCATGGCGACATGTCATCAAAAAAATATCGTCATGATAAACGTGTATATCTAGGTGCTCTGAAGTTTGTTCCTCATGCAGTCTACAAGCTTCTAGAGAACATGCCTATGCCCTGGGAACAGGTACTATGATTCCATTTCATTTACATGTTCCCTTAACAATTTTCCCCTTACCTCATGGATTGCTTCATAATCTGACCTTTCTTTCTGAATCTTTCTTGGCAAATGTAGGTCCGAGATGTAAAGGTGCTATATCATATTACCGGTGCAATCACATTCGTGAATGAGATTCCATGGGTTGTCGAACCAATATATCTGGCTCAGGTATTCCATTCTACATAACTCTAATGTTTATAAATTAAAAGATTACATATTTAACTTTTTGAATTAATTTATTTATGCAGTGGGGGACAATGTGGATAATGATGCGAAGGGAGAAGAGGGATCGAAGGCATTTCAAGAGAATGCGTTTCCCTCCTTTTGATGATGAAGAGCCTCCTTTGGACTATGCTGACAATCTTCTTGATGTGGACCCACTGGAACCAATTCAACTGGAATTGGAAGAGGAAGAAGATTCCGCTGTGTACACTTGGTTTTATGACCATAAACCTCTTGTGAAAACCAAACTTATCAATGGACCAAGTTACAGAAAATGGCATCTTTCACTCCCTATCATGGCAACCCTCCATCGATTAGCAGGCCAACTCCTTTCTGATCTAATTGACCGGAATTACTTCTACTTGTTTGACATGGAGTCATTTTTCACAGCCAAAGCTCTTAACATGTGCATACCAGGTGGTCCAAAATTTGAACCTCTGTATCGTGACATGGAGAAAGGCGATGAAGATTGGAATGAGTTCAATGACATCAATAAACTCATCATTCGTTCGCCTTTAAGAACCGAGTACAGAATTGCTTTCCCTCATCTATACAACAACAGGCCAAGGAAAGTGAGGTTATGCATATATCATACACCTATGGTTATGTATATAAAAACAGAGGATCCTGATCTACCTGCGTTTTATTATGATCCTTTGATACATCCCATAACTGCTGCCAATAAAGATCGACGTGACAAGAAACTTCTAGAAGATGATGATGACGAGGATGATTTCTGTTTGCCAGAGGGTGTAGAGCCTTTGCTTACCAGTACTCCCTTGTATACTGACACCACAGCTGCTGGTATCTCCTTGTTATTTGCACCTCGTCCCTTTAACATGCGATCTGGTAGAATGAGGCGTGCTGAAGATATTCCACTTGTGTCTGAGTGGTACAAGGAGCACTGGTATGTTTTGTTTTCTTATAATGTTCATCTTTTTAATCTCACTTATATCCAAGTAAATTACAAAAATGGTCCCTGTGCTTTTTGAGTGTTACTGTATTTAGTCTAAAATTGTTTTTTTTTTTTTAAAACTGTGGTTCTTATTTCAAGGTTTAACATCTATATTGCTGGCACCAAAATTGATATGAAACCTTAAAATAAGGCCCAAAATAGGAATCCCAGGGACCAAACTCAATATGAACCCTTGAAATGACCAAAACTGATGGAATAAACATGGGTAAAATATAAAGCACATAGATCATTTTTGTAATATACTCTTTACATTCTATTATTTTTTTTACTGTTCTTGCGGATTCTTTTTGCAGTCCTCCCTCATACCCAGTGAAAGTGCGTGTCAGCTACCAGAAGTTACTGAAATGTTTTGTGTTAAACGAGCTGCATCACAGACCACCAAAAGCCCAAAAAAAGAAACACTTGTTCCGTTCTTTACAAGCCACCAAGTTTTTCCAAACCACAGAACTCGATTGGGCTGAAGCTGGTCTCCAAGTTTGCAAACAAGGGTACAACATGCTCAACCTGTTGATTCATAGGAAGAATCTTAACTACCTTCATCTTGATTACAACTTCAACCTGAAGCCTGTCAAGACTCTTACTACAAAAGAGCGTAAAAAGTCACGATTTGGAAATGCTTTCCATCTTTGCCGTGAAATTTTGCGTTTAACAAAACTTGTTGTTGATGCAAATATACAATTCCGGTTGGGAAATGTTGATGCTTTCCAGTTGGCTGATGGTCTACAATATACTTTCTCACACGTCGGGCAGCTGACCGGAATGTATCGTTACAAGTATAGGCTCATGAGGCAGATTAGAATGTGTAAGGATTTGAAGCATCTGATTTATTATCGATTTAATACTGGGCCTGTTGGGAAGGGGCCCGGGTGTGGGTTTTGGGCGCCTATGTGGCGGGTGTGGTTGTTTTTTCTTCGTGGTATTGTGCCTTTGCTAGAAAGGTGGTTGGGGAATTTACTTGCTAGACAATTTGAGGGGCGTCATTCTAAAGGGGTGGCTAAGACTGTTACCAAACAACGTGTTGAGAGTCATTTTGATCTTGAGCTTCGTGCTGCTGTGATGCATGATGTTCTTGATGCCATGCCAGGTGAGATAGATGACCCTAATTTGGTACCTCTGGATTATTTAATCCTATTAATGGCTGCTTTCATAAGTTCTAAACTACCTTTTTTTTGAACTTGCAGAGGGCATAAAGCAAAATAAGGCAAGAACTATTTTGCAACATTTAAGTGAAGCATGGCGTTGTTGGAAAGCCAATATCCCCTGGAAGGTATTGTTTATGTGGTATCTTTTACATTTTTAGTGCACTCAGTCTCCGTTTGTTTTCATCTAACATTGGTGTTGAATTTTTATTAGGTTCCTGGTTTACCTGTTCCGATTGAGAACATGATTCTTAGATATGTTAAGTCGAAAGCTGATTGGTGGACAAATGTTGCTCACTACAATCGTGAACGTATAAGGAGAGGTGCCACTGTTGATAAGACCGTCTGTAGGAAGAATTTGGGGAGGTTGACTCGTCTTTGGCTCAAGGCAGAACAGGTATATGTTTGTACATATTACACACACATGTGTGTGTGTATATATATATATATATATATTGTGTATAACATGTGTATATGATGTTAATTCTGTTTTTTTTTCCTCTCTCTCAGGAACGTCAGCACAACTACTTAAAAGACGGTCCATATGTCACCCCAGAAGAAGCTGTGGCTATTTACACCACCACAGTTCATTGGTTGGAATCCCGGAAGTTTTCACCCATTCCATTTCCACCATTGTCTTACAAGCATGACACAAAGCTTCTTATTCTTGCTCTCGAGAGGCTTAAAGAATCCTACAGTGTGGCTGTAAGGTTAAATCAGCTCCAAAGAGAAGAACTTGGCTTAATTGAACAAGCCTACGACAATCCACACGAAGCTTTATCAAGAATCAAACGTCATCTCCTCACCCAACGTGCCTTTAAAGAAGTAGGCATTGAGTTTATGGATCTGTACAGTTATCTCATTCCAGTTTATGAAATCGAGCCACTTGAGAAGATCACAGATGCATACCTTGATCAATATCTATGGTATGAAGGTGACAAACGTCATCTCTTCCCCAATTGGATAAAACCTGCAGATTCAGAGCCACCACCACTCTTGGTTTACAAATGGTGCCAGGGGATCAACAATTTACAGGGTGTATGGGATACTGGTGATGGACAGTGTGTGGTGATGCTCCAAACAAAGTTTGAGAAGTTCTTTGAGAAGATCGATTTGACAATGCTCAACAGACTTCTACGATTAGTCCTTGACCACAATATTGCTGATTATGTCACTGCAAAGAACAATGTTGTGTTGTCGTATAAAGATATGAGTCACACAAACTCATACGGGTTAATACGTGGCCTTCAGTTTGCTTCTTTTGTGGTTCAGTATTATGGTCTGGTCTTGGATCTTTTGCTTCTTGGGTTGACCCGTGCGAGTGAAATTGCGGGCCCACCACAAATGCCGAATGAGTTCATTACTTTCTGGGACACTAAAGTTGAAACAAGACATCCGATCCGGTTATACTCTCGCTACATTGACAAAGTGCATATTTTATTCCGGTTTACACATGAAGAGGCTCGAGATCTTATCCAGCGTTATCTTACTGAACATCCGGATCCTAATAACGAGAATATGGTGGGGTATAATAACAAGAAATGCTGGCCAAGAGATGCAAGGATGAGGCTAATGAAACATGATGGTAAACTTCTTGATTTTGTATTTTATTATTTCTATTTTTTCTTTTGTATCTGGGACTAAAAGGGTTTATTTTTGTCTCTATATATCAGTGAATCTTGGAAGAAGTGTTTTTTGGGACATGAAGAATCGTCTACCTCGGAGTATCACAACACTCGAGTGGGAGAACAGCTTTGTTTCTGTTTATAGCAAGGACAATCCAAACCTTCTGTTTAGCATGTATGTTGATCGATCCTTTCCTACAAATGCGAGCAAGATATATTGTATTTGTTTTTTAAATTTATAATGATATATTTGTTTATTTATATGTAGGTGTGGGTTTGAGGTGCGGATATTGCCAAAAATAAGGATGACTCAGGAGGCATTCAGTAACACCAGAGATGGAGTTTGGAACTTGCAGAATGAACAGACGAAAGAGCGGACAGCTGTCGCGTTCTTACGAGTTGACGATGAACACATGAAAGTGTTTGAAAATCGTGTGAGGCAGATTCTCATGAGTTCAGGGTCTACAACTTTCACAAAAATTGTCAACAAGTGGAATACAGCTCTTATAGGTCTCATGACATACTTCCGTGAAGCAACCGTGCATACACAAGAGCTGCTAGATCTGTTGGTCAAATGTGAAAACAAAATCCAGACCCGTATTAAGATCGGTTTGAATTCAAAGATGCCTAGCAGGTTTCCTCCTGTTATATTCTACACACCAAAGGAAATTGGAGGACTTGGTATGTTGTCTATGGGTCACATATTGATTCCACAGAGTGATCTCCGGTACAGTCAGCAGACAGATGTTGGCGTGACACACTTTAGGAGTGGTATGAGTCATGAAGAAGATCAGTTGATTCCAAATCTGTATCGTTACATACAGCCATGGGAGAGTGAGTTCATCGATTCACAACGAGTGTGGGCTGAATATGCTCTGAAAAGACAAGAAGCCCAGTCACAAAACAGACGTTTAACACTTGAAGATCTGGAGGTAAGTAACTTATTATCTGCTTATGCCCTATATCTTAAACATTTATATCTGAAGTTATTTTAATTATTAAATATATTCTTTTTATGTCAGGATTCATGGGACCGTGGAATACCAAGAATCAATACCTTGTTCCAGAAGGATCGGCACACTCTAGCCTATGACAAAGGATGGAGGGTGAGGACAGATTTTAAGCAGTATCAGGTCTTGAAACAAAATCCATTTTGGTGGACCCACCAGAGGCACGATGGTAAACTTTGGAATTTGAATAATTACAGAACTGACGTTATCCAAGCCCTTGGTGGTGTTGAGGGTATTCTTGAGCATACTTTATTCAAAGGCACATAGTAAGTTTCACTTGCTCTTTTTCATCTGTTATTTTTTATTTTTATAGTTGACCATGAATTTGAGTTCTCATTTTTTTTTTTTTCTTTTTTTTCTACAGTTTCCCAACATGGGAGGGTCTGTTTTGGGAGAAAGCCTCAGGTTTTGAGGAGTCAATGAAGTACAAAAAGCTGACTAACGCACAGAGATCCGGTCTGAACCAAATTCCCAACCGTAGGTTCACACTTTGGTGGTCACCTACCATCAATCGAGCTAATGTCTATGTTGGTTTCCAAGTCCAACTCGATTTGACAGGAATCTTCATGCATGGGAAAATCCCGACCCTCAAGATCTCCCTCATTCAAATCTTCCGTGCTCATTTATGGCAGAAGGTCCATGAGAGTGTAGTGATGGATCTCTGCCAGGTGCTGGATCAAGAACTAGACGCATTGGAAATCGAAACTGTTCAGAAGGAAACCATCCATCCAAGAAAGAGTTACAAAATGAACAGCTCATGTGCTGACATTCTCCTATTTGCTGCACATCGTTGGCCCATGTCAAAACCCAGCCTTGTTGCTGAGTCAAAAGACGTGTTTGACCAAAAAGCAAGTAATAAATACTGGATCGACGTGCAGCTTCGTTGGGGTGATTATGATTCTCATGATATCGAGCGTTACACCAGAGCCAAATTCATGGATTACACAACAGATAACATGTCAATCTACCCTTCACCAACAGGTAAACCACCAGCTGTCAGTAATACTAATATATTGTTTGTTTTATTATCTAAGTATTTTTACTGAATTTGTTCCATGTGTTGATGTATGCTTTCAGGTGTCATGATTGGACTTGATCTTGCGTACAATTTACATTCCGCTTTTGGAAACTGGTTCCCTGGGTCAAAACCACTGCTTGCTCAGGCTATGAACAAGATCATGAAGTCGAATCCAGCTTTATATGTGTTAAGAGAACGCATAAGAAAAGGGTTGCAGTTATACTCTTCAGAGCCAACAGAACCTTATTTATCATCTCAGAACTATGGAGAAATCTTCAGCAATCAAATCATCTGGTTTGTGGACGATACAAATGTCTACCGTGTAACAATCCACAAGACCTTTGAGGGAAATCTCACAACAAAACCAATCAATGGTGCTATTTTCATATTCAACCCCCGAACTGGACAACTGTTTTTGAAGGTGATTCACACAAGCGTGTGGGCAGGGCAAAAGCGTCTTGGACAGCTGGCGAAATGGAAAACAGCAGAAGAAGTTGCAGCTCTTGTTCGTTCTTTACCTGTAGAAGAACAACCAAAACAAATCATTGTCACGCGTAAGGGTATGCTTGATCCACTTGAAGTCCACTTGCTCGATTTCCCAAACATTGTCATAAAAGGAAGTGAGTTGCAGCTTCCTTTCCAAGCGTGTTTGAAAATCGAAAAGTTTGGTGATTTGATTCTCAAGGCGTCTGAACCCCAAATGGTGTTGTTCAATATATACGATGATTGGCTGAAGAGTATATCGTCGTACACTGCTTTTTCAAGGCTGATTTTGATCTTGCGTGCTTTACATGTCAACAATGAGAAGGCGAAAATGTTGCTGAAACCTGATAAAACCATTGTCACTGAGCCACATCATATTTGGCCTTCCCTTACAGATGACCAATGGGTGAAGGTTGAAGTTGCTTTAAGAGATTTGATTTTGTCTGATTATGCAAAAAAGAATAATGTCAACACTTCAGCTCTCACACAATCTGAGATTCGTGATATTATACTTGGTGCTGAAATCACTCCGCCTTCTCAGCAGAGACAACAAATTGCTGAGATAGAGAAACAGGTACTTGCCTTCTTTTATTTATTTATTTTTATATATTTTGAATGTAACTGTTTTGTGAAGATAGTTACTGATTAATGTATGATCTTTATATCTTATAGGCAAAAGAAGCTAGTCAACTGACAGCTGTCACCACCAAGACAACAAACGTTCATGGTGACGAACTCATCGTTACCACCACAAGTCCTTATGAACAAGCGGCATTTGGTTCCAAGACAGATTGGCGTGTGAGGGCAATATCGGCAACCAACCTTTATCTCCGTGTGAATCACATCTATGTAAACTCGGAGGATATAAAGGTAATTTTACTTTTTTACTTTTTTTTTTTTTCTATCTCTTGGATGATGTTGTAAGTTTATGGAGGGTCTTACTTTTGAATTTAACAGGAAACTGGATATACATACATCATGCCGAAGAATATCTTGAAGAAATTCATATGCATAGCGGACTTAAGAACTCAGATCTCTGGGTACCTGTACGGTGTAAGCCCGCCTGATAATCCTCAGGTGAAAGAAATCCGGTGCATCGCCATGCCACCGCAATGGGGTACACATCAACAAGTCCATCTCCCCTCAGCTCTCCCTGAACATGACTTCCTTAACGATCTTGAACCGTTGGGATGGATGCACACGCAGCCTAACGAGCTTCCTCAGTTGTCACCACAGGTTTGTACCTTGGTACTTCATTTTATGCTATTTATCCCATAAGGGTATTTTTGTCGTTTTACCAATTGTATGAATGAATTGATATGGTACAGGACCTTACTTTTCATGCTCGGATATTGGAGAACAACAAGCAATGGGACGGAGAGAAATCGGTCATATTGACTTGCAGTTTTACTCCGGGGTCATGCTCTTTGACCGCGTATAAGCTGACACCAACAGGGTATGAATGGGGGCGTGCAAATAAAGATACCGGAAGCAATCCGCATGGCTATCTGCCAACTCATTATGAGAAGGTTCAGATGCTTTTGAGTGACCGTTTCCTCGGTTTCTATATGGTAAGAAACTTTTTTGCCTGTGCTTATCATTTAATGTTGTTTCAGTTTTGAACACTCGTTTAAAGAGTGGGGTTTCTTATTATGATGTATTTAACTGGACTTTGTGGGTTATATATAGGTACCTGATAATGGGCCATGGAATTACAACTTCATGGGAGTGAAACATACGGTTAGCATGAAGTATGGAATAAAGCTGGGGACTCCTAGGGAGTATTATCATGAAGATCATAGGCCGACACATTTCTTAGAGTTTAGCAATCTGGAGGAGGGTGATGTGGCGGAGGGGGACAGGGAGGATACATTCTCTTGAGTAATATGTCGCCTTAAAACTTTCTTTTACCTACTTACAACTTGTCTTAATCTGCTGCAACTACTGTCTTGTCAGCTTGTTATACATTATACAATGATAGTGTAAATAAGGATTTTGTTCTATGTTTCTTGTTGTTCTGTATCATCCACACATTATGGTGCTTGCAAACCAGTATTATTTCAAGGATGTTGACAATTCTGTCTTCATTGAGTGAGTGTTTGTGCTGGAATCCTAATGTTCAGCTAGATGTTGGCCGTTTTTTTTTTTGACGTTCTTGGGTAAATCTAATGACCTGTGTTACAGTTTCGCAGTCATCCAAAACATTCAATTTAAAAAATATAATTTGTGAAATATCTTATGGTCATGAAGGCTGATCCAGTAACATTTACAAAAAAACATTTTCGAAATCAGAATTGAACTTTAATCAAGTCTATTGCTAAAACCCAATACAATCTTAGTTGTGTTACTTGAAAGGGGCCGAATGAAAGCTGGTCAGCAAGCACAGCAGTCTGAACTTGATGATGTAAAATGATCAGCCCAATCCAGTCTTGTGAAATGGCTGATTTAGCCTATCCAAATTCGCAACTCTATTTTTAGCTTCACTTTAAAAGTAGCCTATCATTATTTGGTCGTGCTTGGTGAGGAATGGAGGAGTACCGTTGCCGACAAACCTCTTTTAACCATAGCTCAAAACACCAAGAGGCCAGAGGTCGAGATATAGTCGATGCTATCAATTTATAAACCAAAGAAGACATCCAAAGCCACACAAGGGGATCCACGTTTTCTGTTCATCAACTTGGAGAAAACATATGAAGCTAGGTGAGTTTTAGGACAGTACTATACATATAATGTTGTGGTTGGATTGCATCAAGACACTTTGCTTTAGGACTGTAGTGAACTGAACGTTCAACAAGGTATTAACCGCTCACACAAACACGATTTTTTGTTCTTTGTTAATGATCATTTACGTTCTTTTATTTACTTATGTTTGTTAATGTTCATATATGTTTGAGTATTTTAATTTTTCCTAAGTCTTTTCTAGCAACATCTATTTAACGGACTAGTTTTTGTTCGTTTTATATACATATGGCTCTTGATTTGGATGTTTATGTTCATGGTCATTTAATATTTATATATGTTCATTTAACATCTTAAAAGCATAAGCGAACGGACATGAAAAAGGAAATTCGTTGAACAAACGAACACTAACAAGAAATTATGTTTAGTTGTATGTGTTTGTTCGTTTTTTTGGTTAACTTAACGAATGATCGTGAACAAACCCTAGTTTGTATTCATTAGGTTTGTTTACCGCCCAACTTAGCCTATTTATCTTCATTTTAATATGGACGGGATTTCTGGTGAGATTTAGGGAGATGTGCTATATTATATGTTTTTTCCCTAACCACATTGTTTTGGTGATAGAGACTAGGATTGTGTTCTATATCAACTTGGATACATAGAGGGCGGCACTGGAAGAAAAAAAAAAGTTACAGATGAGCAAAATAATGAATAAGTTATCTATGATGTAATTTCTAAGGCAAAATGATAATATAAAACAGAGTATGTACAGGTTAGAAAGCTTCAAGTACATAAGGTCTAGGATCAATTAGGAAGGAGGTGTCTGATGATGAAGTTATCCAACACATAAATTTGTGGATGACCAAAGGACCTTTTGTACAACAAAACGTCATACTAAATTGAAAAATGTTTTTTATAAGTTGACAATAAAACCAACTATGTTGTATGGATTAGAATGTTGGCTAACTAATTATGAGCATGAGAGGAAGACGCAAGTCATGGAAATAGAGATGATGCGGTGGGCATATGGTTGAACATTAATTGGACACTATATCAAACACATAGAAATTTGTTGAGAACAATGCCGATCAGGCGATCACCAAATAGTCGCCGGGGGGGGGGGGGGACGTTCAATAAGGAAGTGAGATTTAACAAATGAAAGTTTAACTATATATTGTTATAAATGAATAGTGTATCTATATTTTAACTAATATTATTCATTACATCATTTGTATTATAAAAAAAAAGAGTTAGAGTTGAAGAAGAGTAAGTGTATATTTTAACGGATAAATGTCACTGAATTCCAACCAACTTTTGCCTTTTGGTTTAAAAGGTTTCTTATCTATTTTTTTTGTACTATAGGTTACTAAACTATGAAAATCGGTATCAAAAACATCATTACTTCAAATGTGAAGGGGTAAGACGGCTGTTCTTCTTAGTTGGCATCTTGATAATCATATATGGTCCACGTGGCATGCTGAGAACGTCCACATGGATTTTCTATAATAAATATAGTATTATTAAATTAAAATAAAATAAAAACAGAAAAATCAAAACCAGATCTTGAACAATATCTCCTAAACATCTATAGTTTGCCCCATCTTCAACCTTGACCACGTTGGATGCAAGGTACCAAATCCTTCTCTTTCACACCTTCAAATCCAACCTTCTTCGCCACTTCAACAATGTCGGAGTAGCTCCTTGACCATATTTTGCTCAGATGAGAAGCGGGTAATCTATCCATAAATTGAGCATAAAAAACATCAAGATACGGTTCTTGCAAGCTTTTGGAATCTCACTCAGCTTGAGCATTTGGAGCTCCAATGGAAGAACATATGGGGTCATGCCTAGCTTTATCTGCCAACATAACCGGAAAAATAACCCAATTTTTTGGGTCTGATGAATTTCTAGGTCTTGATACTTGCATTTGGCGTTGAGCTAATATGTTTATCAGGCTTGTAACTTTAATTTTTATGAGTTAAAAGTCTGAAACTCAATTGAAATATTGAAATTTTCCTCAACATGGATCATTAGATTTGTAGGATTAGACCTAACAAAAATTGAAATAAATTAGGAACCTAGCACCTGATCATCGCCGAAGGATTTGTTCATCGGCAGTCTAAGTTCTTTAGTTCGAAGAAGATTGATAAGAAACATAGATGATTTAACAAGTTGTGTGGTGTGATATTGGTAGATTCAATATTGGAGGAGAACAATTTGTTGTGGTATTTGAGGTCGATGGATGGAGGGGTAAATTGGTAAGAGTTCTGAAACAGTTAGAATGAATATGTTTTTTTTCCCGTTTTTTAGAGATGGAACCATCATTACACATTGAAGAAGAAATACGAAGAGGGGAGAAAGAAGAAGTATTGTGTAGACTTCGTAGAGAGAGAGAGAGAGAGAGAGAGAGAGAGAGAGATTTGTTACACAAAAAGTAAAAAAAAAGCCATGTAATCTAGATTTAACCGGTGAAACCGGGAAAAATGCGTTCATTACCCCTATTTAACAGGTCAATTCTAAGTTTAGTGGTTTATACTACAAAAAATATATATATGAGGATCGTTTTAAAAGAAAACTCTAAAGTTGGTTGGGCTAAAGTGATATTTACCTTATTTTAAACAAACAATAGAGTTAGGTTTGAGATGTGACTACTAAGCTAAAACACAAACACAATGTAACAAATGCTAATTATTATTTTCATGATAATTTGTTAATTAATTACAATATGTAATATATATTGTTTATCTCAGCACATGTTTCGCCTTATTTGTATTAGCACTTTATGTCCATATCATCTTTCTAGATGAAAAATACAAAATTATGAAAAGTGAGTTTTTATATCTTTTGATATTGAGAAGAAATTAAATATCCTTTTATTTTTCTTCCAACAAATATTCCTATCAATTTGAAATGATAACAAATATATAATTAATGATAATTTTATCCAAATATAACACTTGTCACTATTTTACATGGGTAGAAAGAAAAATAAAAAGAAAATGTAGGAAGATATTTAAGTTTCACATTTTCGGTCAAGCACTTCAGACTTCCATCAAATCACTCCATTTTCTTCGATCTTTCATTGTTTTACATTTTAGTACTTACGGTTACAGTAAGTTGTTAAAGTTTATTTAATTTGTAATTTTAGTACTATTGCTAAAAATACTTTACATAAACTTTACGCATCGTTCGTGAGTTTAATAAAAGAAAAGAAGAAAAGAGAAAAGAAGTCATGAGAGAAAAGAATAAAAAGGAAAAGAAAACAAAATTTTCTTTGTGTTTCTGAGTTGGAAAGAAGTGGAAGGAAAATAAATAGGGGTGAGCATAATAACCGAAAAACCGAACCATAACCAAATTAACCGATATAACCGAACCATAATAACTGAACCGTTTTAAAAACCATTGGTTCGGTTTCTAATTTTTGTTAATCGATAACAAACGATTCGGTTATGGTTTATAGGTTAACCGAACCATTATTAACCAAACCGCTAACTGTATATTTTAATGCATAAAAATTATGGATTATATATAAAATAATATAATCAAACTTATTTAAGACCCATTACATTTCCAAAATATAATTCATTAATCTTCACTTATCAGGAGATGAACATACAATCAAACCATAAAAGGATGATCACGTAGTTTATGCAAACATACACAATTTTCCAGTCATGCATTGAGTTATATTATTGATTAATGTTGTAATATCTAATCGGCTAATTCTATAATTTGTAAACATTATTCACAATTAGTTTAATCTTCACCTCATAATCCTAATCGGAGGCTTCTCACACCGTTAATCCTAATAAAAGATTGTTTTAACTTTATAGTTCTACTTGAATGATTTTTTTTTTTTAAATTTATAATCAAAACTTCTAGGTAAGTTAAATTTTTATTTCTTCTTCACTTTATGATATATTAAGAATGTATTTTTTCTAAAAAAATTTGCTTTTTATTTACTGTTTTTACTTCACATTGAATGTATATGAGTGATTTTTTATTTATTTATTTATTTATTTATTTATTTTTATCCAGATAACACGTAATATAAATGTTTAACTATTTTATTTTATACTTTTTGATTTAATCGCATTGAACATGTATGAATGTTTGACTTTATTTTAATGTTAATATCAATTATCAATATACGAAGTTATTAATGTCAATTTTTTAAATTTGTTATACTTTTTATTGAATTTTTTTTTTTATTTTGAATGTGGCTATGTGTTATTTTATTCTATTACTATAAGCTAGGTTGCAAACATTGGTGCCGATGACTTTTTGTATTCTCTTTTCATTTTTTATGCCCCTATACTTTCGTTATTTATATTATTTTGAACATTATGGTTAACCAATATTAACCATTAACCAAAACCGTTAACCGACAAAAACCATTAACCATAACCAGTATTAACCATACCCAATGGCTACCAAAATGCATTAACCAATCATAATGGTTATGGTTCGGTTTTGATCAAAAACCGAACCAAACCGCCCCATACACACCCCTAAAAATAAATTATTTTGTTCTTTCTTTTTAAATCCTCCTAAATCGGGAGGAAAGTTAAGATGGAAGGTGATCCTCCCATTTCTCTCCACTTCCTTCCACTTCTCTCCTTTAATGAAACTCAGGAACACCATTTTTTTTTTTTTTTATTTTCTTCTCATTTCCCCCAATTTCCTTTCCTTTATCCCATCAAGTTGAACTTGAGAACTGGGTGTTAACGATGATTAAGCAGTATATTAACAATTAGTATATTTTGTATAGCAAGTAACCAAAACGTGAAAACTATTTAACTAAGACTAAATTGCACAAATGGTCTCTATGGTTTGCTTAAAATTGCCACTTTGGTCCAAAAAGGTTTGGACTAGCACCAGAGGTCCAAAGTTTTTATTTTGTTGCTTGTTTGGTCCAATATGTTATGATTTTTTTCAAAATGATTGATTTGCCCCTGTTATTATGATTTTCTTTTTTTCTTATTTTGTTTTTCTGATTTTTAGATTTTAAAAAAATAATAAATAAAAATAAAAATTAAATCTCTCTCTCTCTCTCTCTCTCTCTCTCTCTCTCTCCCTGTGTGTGTGTGTGTGTTTGTAAAGAACACAATCTCCCACCATCATCTTCTTCCTTCATCCTTTCTTCTTTCACACACAAATAAATACCGACCCCCCCACCATCGACCACCACTCTCTGCCACCACCACCACCATTTATTCTATCTTTACCTCTCTCTTATCTCTCATACATACACACAAAAGAAAACAAAAATACAAAAAAAAAACATTAAATCTAGAAATCAACATCAAGTCACATTCAACCAAAAAAAAAAAAAAACTTTGGATCTGAAGTTGTGATGTGTCGCCGATGGTGCTCGTCGATTCTCAAGAGGTTGGAGATACATCGACCATCCATCTTCCCTCTTTGTTGCCGCCGCCGCCATCTCTTGAAGCCCTAAACGGAGGCGCATCTGAAACCCACGTTTGCAAACCATCGCTTGAAACCCTAAGTGCCACCGAAATCAGAGAGTAGAAACAACATCGCCGAAGAAGGAGAGAGACGGGCGGCTCCCATCGTCTTCGTCGAGTTGTGGATCGCAGAGACGGTTGTTTCGGAAATCAATTTTTAATCGAAATCCAAAATGGTTCCAGAAATCAATTCTCGATAAAAATCAGAGGAAGTGAGTGGGAGATGTAGTGAATCAGATAACGCCCGACAAGTAGGTTTCTTCTCGACGGCTCACGGGTCTTCTCAGGCGTTGATGTGGTGGTTGTGTGTTCTTGAGTGGGAGATGTAGTGATGTTTGACACATTTGGGTTGATTTAGTTTGGTGAAGCGAGAGAGATGATGATGATGATGTTTCCGGTAAGGGTTGTGGTGGATGAGGGTGGTCGGCGGTGGAGTTCATCTGTGAAACCGGTGTTGTTGGGTGGAGTATTCAACCACACACTTACAAATAGATTATGGAGTGTGTGTTCATCATCGATTATGTTCGTGTGTGGAGTGTGCGTGCGTGGGTTCTTTCTAGAGAGAGAAAAAAAGAGATTTAATTTCATTTAATTTTAATTTTAATTTTTAATTTTTTATTTTTTAAATCTGAAAATCAGAAAAACAAAATAAGAAAAAAAAGAAAATCATATTAATAGGGACAAATCAGTCATTTGGAAAAAAATCAAAACAGATTGGACCAAACAAGCAACAAAAAGAAAACTTTGGACCTGTGGTGTTAATCCAAATATTTTTAGATAAAAGTGACAATTTTAAACAAACCATAGTGACTATTTGTGCAGTTTAATCTTTAACTAATGAAAAAGAATATGTAAAAATATTCCTAACAAATATCATAAAACATAATTAAAAAAATATATATACAAATTTAATTACAAGAAAAATACGTCTACTGCCACTAACTGATTTAAAGTCTAACTTTTACTTATAATAAAAATACAGAAAATACAACTACCGTTAATAACTGAACTAAACCTACACTATAACTAATTCCACCGTTCGCTAGACCCGGTTCACCTTCATTTGTCGTGGCAACGTGTTGCACCATTTGAGCCGGACCCGGTCTTGGCATATCACAATGATCAATACCCGAATCCGATAACGAGCCCAAGTCGGATCCAAACCCGTTTCGACCATCATAACAAAGCCCTAAGTTGTTTTCAAGCTTCAATTTTCTTCTCATTCTCCAAACGATTTCTTTATCAAACGGAATCGGCCCCATCAATTGGTTGTCGTTCAGCCTGAGCTCGCTCAAACCGTTCACGTTCCGGAAACTTGTTGGAATGGATCCGTTTAAACGGTTCCGATCAAGGTGGAGGATTCGTAAGTTTGGTAATCGGGCTATTGACTCAGGTATTGGTCCGTATGAATCTGTATCCGAGAGGATTAAGATCATTAAGCTTTTAAACTTATCGAACGCGGTGGATGGAATCATGGAACTGATCGGGTTACCGTTGAGGATGAGAGCTTGAAGGGAATCTAAGTTATTTAGGGACGTTGGAATTGGGCCGGAGAGGCTATTGTAGCTTAAATCCATCAAGATTAGACTCGTTAATCCGCCGATGGAATCGGGAATTACGCCGGAGAGTCGGTTACGGCTTAGATCGATTTTCATGAGGGAACCGCAGTTTCCGATTTCGGTTGGAATTGAACCAGTGAGGTGGTTTTGGTTGAGGTCTAGTATAGTGAGTTCAGGAAAGGCAAAGCTCGGAATCGAACCGGTTAATTTGTTACTACTTAAATCTAAAGACTTTAAACCAGTAAACCGGCTAAAAGAAACCGGAATTGAACCGTTTAGGTTGTTCTTGTGAAGATCAAGAACCCTTAAACCGGTTAGATTACCAAGTTGAGTAGGAATCGGACCCACATGTCCATTTTCCCTTAAAACAAGAGTCTGTAAAGTGGGGCCCATTAGGCCCAAAAACGGCGGAATAGGTTGCGGCTTGTCGGTAAAACACCGGTAGAAAAACAAGGTCCGGATATGTGGTAATTTGGTGATGGAAGGTGAAATATATGATCGGGTCGGGTCACAAGTAGGAAAAGCAGTGTCATCTGATAATGCCCCAAAAGATAATGAAACAACATGAAAAACGTTGTTTTTATCTGGCATGCACTCAATCCCATGCCAACGTCCTCTACAGACATCCGGGATGTCAGTGGCCCAATCGTTTCCGGTAGCTTTCATGATGTCGTAAACTGCTTGTTGCTCATCACGGTCGGTTGTAGCACCATTGTTGTTTACAGAAAACCCTGTTTGAGGTGCATCTACAAGAGCAGATGGGACCCCTGAATCCGACATAATGACTGTAAACGAGAGACATGTAGGAATGAATAAAGTAAGGGTTAGGGTTAGGGTTAGGATTGAAAGAAAGAGAGACATTTTTTTTATAAATGGATTCAGAGAATTATTGTGAGAGTGAGGGTTTTTATAAAGGATTGGAGTACAAGAATAATAATAAGTAATAAAGGTTTTCACGAGGAAATGGGGATGTGAAATAAATGCAGGGTACATCAGTAAATGTACTTCACGAGAAATACACTTTGTTATCAATGTTTGCAACTAGTGGGGTTCCATTTTTTTATTAGTATTTTTTTTGTGGGGTTTCCTTGTGTTTCTCAACGTCTCATTTTCTTCTATGTTGGGCTGATTCAAGTCTTTCATGTCACTTAATGGTTAATAAGCACAAGTCAACCATACACCTTACACATTACTACCTGATAAAGGTAAACAAAATCGATCTTGGACTTGGATGTTTTTTTTTGGTCCGGTATCGTCTGATAGTCTTTGCGATCGTTGAACTGTCCAAGAATTTTTAACTATAAAATCGGTCCAGCTTTGTTCTATTATCTTGCTTCATAAAATCATTATAAGAAAACTTACAAATTGTTTCATAAAGTTACATAACTTGTAAAGCACAAACATATTGAAAGAACATCTGAGAGAAATTCTAATAATTGTAGTTGTGTCGTTATACGCGTATTTCCGGCCGGATGTGGTGTTCGATGATGCATATTCTACCAGACAATGAAGTTATCGTCACTTTCTTATATTCAACACTGGTGTTCGTATATTGCCAACATTCTTTCCATTTTCTCATCAAAAGTCTCATGTTATATGTGGGTTAAGACTTAATTAAATGACAAATTCCATAAAAATCATTAATTAAGTTTTCATAAAAATTTGATTCACACTGTATTTTTGTCTCAAATTGGACATTCATTTTACCCACTTGTTACAATTCTAACGACTACTTAAGTTGTCAACCAAGTTGCATGTGACATGTTGACATGATACTATTCTCTGACATCACTTGAAAAGAAATCTGAAATACAGTGACTTTTGGATGTGATGAGAAATGTCAAGAATCACTTGAAATGAAGATAAGAATGTAGCTAGAATTTGCTACGGAATTATGATCTTTAGTTATACTAATTCTGATATATGATACGGACTTTATCGAACGAATGACCAATTTTTTATAACTTTTCATAAATAGATAGTGATTTTAAATCATTAATGAATTTTTCAAAGCTTGTGGATAACTATATTGTGGAGATTTTATCGGATATGAACTTAAAACCTAAAAAGGTACATATTCATTGTTATTCCTTGAATATCTATTAATTAATATTATTAACTTTATCGTGGTGGACTACTATTGCAACCAAACTGGGACATTACTTAATATGGGTGGTCACATCATTTGCAATTTCACATCTCAAAGTTGGTGTGGTTGCAATGGCATTGTCAAGTAATAGTAATTGTAATTGTAATGAATGAATGAATCAATCAATCGTGGTTATCAACATCTAAAGCAATGTGATTATAAGGGTAAGTTGAGTTGTCTTCCTGTCGATAATACATAATAGCATCTTAAATTTCTTTTTAATCATCACTTCATTCCCATCAGTAGTATCACTTCAATTCACAAAACAAAATAATTCAAATATACACATTTTACTTAAAACAAACCAAGTAGGGGGTCAAATAAATAATTAATAAGCTTTATGTTCATTTAACTTTTTGAAATGTCTATAAACAAGGAGGCCAATTATGAGCATGGAAATCATAAAAACTTACAACTTTATATTCATTCATATGAAAAATATATAGTTTAAGCAACTTCCACTGTATTGTGTTTACCATACATGATACATGAACCTGGGTTGGGTTCAGATAATAGTAATAATATTAATAAAACCCAAACAAGTATCAATATTGGTAAACAAGTAACATGGAATGGTAGGTCAGTTGATGGAGACTAGTCTCATATGCCAGTATGATGTCTACTTAGGAATGTAGAGGAAACAACCATAAAGATAAAGACGCTAATTCAATACAACAATATTTTCTTACAAAACTAAAAACAAAAGTACACACAGAGACACAGATCATTCATTCGTAAGTTGAGTTATTCTGCAGACTGCAGGTAGGTAGGTAGGTGTACAACTCACTCACTGACTGACTGCTGCAATAATAATGATTGCATGTTTTTCCATCATCATATCATTGGTGTCACAGCTTATTCCTACAAACACATATACATCATGTGGTGTATTTCATAACATACAGTGTAGAAAGAAACCAAAAGGTTTTTTTTATTAGGAAAAAAAACAACATACAGAATAAGAGGAGGAAATATGGACAACAATCTTCTTCTTAGTAGTTAGTAGAGCAGTTCCTCAAATACAGGATCCACATTTTGTCCCCATTTCCCGTGGTACAACTCCAGGAGCTTCTCTGCTGGTGTTAAACCTGAGCATCACATCACATCACATGAAACCAAATTTGTAAAAAATTTGATGTAATTAGTAAAAAAGAAACACCCTTGCATACATAGTTTACAAATTAAAAACAAATAAATATTGGGAAATCAAATAAGAAGTGTGTAAGTAATTCTTCACCTGTTCTAACAACCTCTGCCACTTCATTTAAAAATCCTGTTTCTTTGTATCCTCTTCGCTCCAGCCCATCCTGCATACATAAAACATACATGTTATATATTTTTTTTATTAAGAGTATGTTGTATGTATCAATAATATATGATTAGATTGATAATTAATTAATTAATTACCTTTGCAAAATTTACAACTTCTTCAGCAACATGTTTCAGCAATCCATCACGGAATGGGGTTTTCAGACCACTTACAGGCACCTAATATTAATAATATTATCCCATTGCATTGCATAATGAGAAACAAAAAGAAAGAAAGAAAATTCTTTACTACCTTATTTCTCAACATTTGTCTTTCTTCTGCAGTCCAATCGGCTGTCATGTCCAAAACTTTTTGCAAAGAAACATCATCATACAATATGCCCACCTGTCATTTTCCATTTTCCATTTTTATTTAAACAACACATATATACATATACTATTATTCATCTGTCTGCATATTTTCAACATATTATTACATACCCAAAATGCAGGTAATGCACATAACCTCCTCCATGGTCCTCCATCAGCACCCCTCATTTCCAAATACCTTTTCAATCTCACCTGTTCAATCACCAAGTAACAAATCCCAATATTATATATATATATATATATATATATATATATATATATATATATATATATATATATATATATATAGCATGTACCTCAGGAAATATTGTTGTGAGGTGATTCTCCCAATCATTCAGAGTTGGATATTCTCCTGGAATTGGACCAAGTTTTCCTGCCAAAAAGTCCTGCATGCATGCATGCAAATTATCATCGCATAGACAGATAAATAAATTACATATATACATATACATATATAATATGTTTTTCAAATTTATTATTCAGGCTACCCTGAAGGACAATCCAGCACAGTCGATATACTTTTGCTTGCGATACACAAAATACATAGGGACATCCAGGGCATATTCCACATATTGCTCAAACCTGAGAGCAAGTCCATTATAAAAGAAATGAGTGTATCAGTATCACTATATAAACATATTCAAAGTAATATTGATTAATCAGGGGAAAGGAAAGTTACCCAAAAGAATCATCAAACACAAAAGGAAGCATTCCAGCACGATTGTTATCAGTATCCGTCCAAATTTGACTAAATATATAATACAAGTTAATAATTTATCAGTCTCAGTTTCTAATTCTTTCCCTTCAATATATATTATATTTGAAATAGAAACCTGACCTCCTCATGCTGAGATAACCATTTGGTTTTCCTTCTGTAAATGGTGAATTTGCAAACAGTGCTGTAGCAATCTGATTCACATTCATGTAATATATATATATATAAATTCACACCCACAATTACTGAAAACTAATATGCATACTCTACTCCACTCACAGGTTGTAAAGCAAGACCAGCACGGAACTTCCTTATCATGTCTGCTTCAGAAGAGAAATCCAGATTCACCTGCCAAGGTCATATGTGTAATTTCAACTCTTTAATTAAAAAATAAATTAAATCAAATCAAGAATTAGTTGTATGTAATATATACCTGAACAGTACATGTCCTGAACATCATGTCAAGTCCAAGAGTACCAACTTTAGGCATGTAATTCCTCATTATCTCATACCTTCCCTGACAAAACATTCATTCAATGTCATTGACATTGACATTCTCACCACACACCATATCTCAAATCTATTCCTTTTCTTTCATATTCAGAAAATTACTAAAATAACTAAATTATTTTTACCTTAGGCATTATAGGTATATCTTTTCTCTCCAATTTTGGCTGGAAACCAATCCCTATAAATCCAATTCCCATCTCTTCAGCAACAGCTTTCACCTGTAAAGTAACATACACATGGGTATCATTTTCAACACATGGAATTATATAATCATTACAATTTACAAACCTGGTAAAGGTGTGAATTCACTTCTGCACAGGTTTGATGGAGAGTTTCAAGAGGAGCACCACTAAGCTCAAACTGACCACCAGGTTCCAGAGATATACTTTGTTTTCCCTGACAATTTTTTTTTTTTTTTTTTTTTAAAGTTTAGAAATAGACCACATAGAATCAAACAGAAAGCTTAGGTCTTGTTTGGGTTTTTTAAATATGCAGTGCTGATTACCTGTTTAAGCCCAATTATATTGTCCCCTTCCATGATTTTCTCCCAGTCAAATCTCTCAGAAATAGCATTAAGCAGATCTGCTATTTGTCCATATGTCATAGGCTTCAATGTTTTCAGCTCAAACCCAAACTTTTCATGTTCAGTTCCTATTCTGCAATAGCCATAACATTCATCATTAATCAACACAGATACATATGTGCAGAATAAAATAGTTAGCATAAGAGACAAAAAAGTAAGAACCTCCAATTTTCCTTAGGCTTGCATCCAGAAGCAAGGTACCCCACAAGATCTTCTTTTGTAAGTGGGTCTGTAGCAACCACTGCATCCTCTGTGGGAGGACTTGCAGCAACAATTACTTGATTTCCTCGTTTGGATTTTACACCAATGGCATCTACATGATGCATCTTTTGGCTACTCTTGGAGGAGGAATCCCATGGAAAGGTAATGGTTGAGATCCTAGGTCTAAATGCACTCATGTTGTTTACAGATGATTTACATAGCAAAATCTCAGTACGAATGCCATGGGATTGACTTGCCTGAGACATTAGTACCATTTTTATCCCTGCAAAACACACCAGACACCACCACCAACTGGAGTTGAAAACATACAAAAGTGAATACTAACAACATTATGTTTCAGTTAAAGAATCATAAGCACGAAAAAAAAAAGGTTTGATTTTGGTAAGATAATAGCCTTCAGTGAGTATACATTGTCCAAATACAGTCGAGTAACCATGATAATGACATGTGGCACAACATAACAATCTGCAAAAAAAGTTAGCTGTTCAACTTGCCTTTCATACAACTATTTTTATTTCCTCTGACGCACTATTTTTATCAGTTATCACAACCAAACTTTAGGACTTTGCAGCAACATATCAGAAATTCAGAACCAAACTTTGATTACAATCAAACATTGAAACGCTTGAAGTTACTTACTATAAAACCATTAAAGAAAGCTATAAGTCTGGTAACATTCAACAACTGACAAATTTATAAAAGATATATTCGAGATTCAGCTATTGTAAAAGTTTACCAGTTGAGGAGAGGAGTGATGAGGACGATAAAGATCAGAAGTACAGCTGGACAAAACGTCAAGGAGGTTGGAGGTCGGAGGTCGGAGGTCGGAGATCGGATGGAGGTTGTAATCGCCGATGCTCAATGGTTGTGGGTTGAGCTTGAGCGATGTGACTCGTGATTCGTTACTGAGGAGACGAACACCTTTGGATTTGTGAGTGTGATAACCCTAGCCCCTTTGTAATCCTCGTAATCACGCTTTCTCTCACTTGGCCACTCTCATAGTATGACAGTGGACAGTGAATGGCGAGAAATTTTAGGGTTCTTTATTGATTCCAGTGGGGCATGAGGCGAGACCCGCCCGAATAAAGATTTACGGTTAAAATCGATCCATCATCTTCAACGACGCCACATTGGACTCAAGCGGTCAGGACGGCGTATCCTACTTTACTACGTTGTTCAATCTTATTTTTATTCCCTTTTTATTTCTATAAACTATATAGTATAAAACTTAAAAAGAACTTCAATAAAATAATTATATTGTTTTTTTTTTCTATTTTCAATGAGCACCATACGATTAGCTTTTTTCTTTATTCGAAAACCTTTTTATAAGTAAAATAACTGCCAAATTTAGACAAATTTATTAATAAACATTATAGACAAAATATTGATCAGGTACCGACCTAAATCCGAATCAATTCCAAATATATGATTTGGTACTTGGTTCCTATTTTCACCCCAAATTGGTTTCAGTGTTATGTCATTCGATTTTATTTTTTTCACGAAATAATCGATCATGTGTCAGATGCCAACAATTACGTATATTTAATATACGTAAATGACGTGTGTTTATACATACACACAAACAAGATACTACATAGTACATACAATCTTTTGGTGGTTAGTCATGGTGCATCTTTTGTTGTGTCTTGCATGCATGTCTCTTTGCATTTGCTCAATTGTTATTCAACCAAACTAAATCTATAAACCTATAAAACTCTTATTAAAACTATTATGATATCGACTTCTATGATTCTCGTTGCAATCGTAGTGTAATATCCGGATTCGTTGAGGTATTTTATTTAATTTAATTTCTGAATGTTGAGGTATTTTATTTAATTTAATTTCTGAATTTTGGGTGACGTGGTGGAGACATCACCACAACTTGGCATGACTAAAATGTTCGCAGACCTTAATCTGGTCCCCACGGCGTTGCATATGTTGGCCACGATGTGACGACCATCTCATGAGAAAAACCCTAATTTCCAGTTATTTAAAGAAAAGTGTAGGCTAGGTTTGCTCACCCTCAGCCTCCATCACTCTCAAGACAGTTACAACCCTAATCCTAACCTCTTTTGGTGACTCTTAGTCCATTTTAGTGTTCTTGGTGGTTTGAAGAAGAAGAAGAAGAAGAAGAAGAAGAAGAAGAAGAAAAGGAAAAAAGAAGTTGCTCTAGTGTGTGGATTCAGCAAGCAAGCCTCATCATTCTTCTCTTGTGTATTATGTGGACCTTTATAAGGGACTGTTTTTTTTTAGAAGATTTGTGCAACCACTTTTGTTTGCGCCGCGCAGACATATGCCCTCGTAGAGTGTTTGTTTTTTGAAAGTGCGCATATCAAAAAAACATATGCGCGAGGTCTTCCTGATGCAGACATAGGTCACTATCTTTAAATGTCTTCAGACCTCATTTTAACCTTAAAAAAAATAGGCAACCAAAATTTTTCTTTATTATTATTATTTTTTTTTGCTGAAAATGCATTTTTAATGTTTATGACATGAAATTAAGTTTAAAAAATCAATTTATTTCAACACTTGTAGACGTTAAAAATAAACAATCTTCTTATTGCAAACTGTAGACATTTGGTCCACCTCATCTGCAGCAGAGGCTTGCAGATGTGGTCCTCAGAATGCAGACATTTAGGTGTTGTTTGTTTTTAAAAAAACACACTTCAAACCACTTATTGTTGCGCCGCGCAGCACACGCGCAACACTTGGCCATTCGCAGCTGTTTGTTTTTCAGAAGACTTCTGACTTAAAAACTGATGCGTGTGTGTTGCGTGGCGCAGCACTAAACCAACTGCTTCAAACCTCTTCACACATTAGTTTAACTTACTGCAGCAGTCTGCAGACGTTAAAAAACAAACATATTTTTTATTACATGCTGCAGCCGTTTGTTCCACCTCTTCTGCTACAAAGGATTGAAGAGGTGGTCCGCAGACTTCAAGCAATTTCTCTTCGAAAAAACAAACAACACCTTAGGCTTTAAAAAAACAAACAACACCTAAGTGTCAAATATCCTAACTTTATGTTGCTTGCTATTAGATCTAAGCCTTTTGTCCTTTGATCTTCAAATTGTGAAAGTTTGGAAGGATGGATTCCATAAAGTTGGCAACTTTATGGATCCTCATGGTCCCTTTGAGGTTATATGGTATAGATCTGAAGTTTCTTGCCTTATTTTGATTCATGGACAAAGTTGGGTTCATTTTCTCATGTGTATGACCTAATTTGGGAAGGGCATGCATCGAACATGCATGTCCATAAAGCCATGATTTTTATGGTCCACTAGGTGTGGAAAACCCTTCTGGAACTTGAGAGAAGTGATTTTGGTTGATTAAGTTCTTAATGGGTAAGTGCATGTTTTAGGTTGCCATTATGGACTTAGGGTTTGAGATTTTGACACTTTGCGATGCCTTGATGAATAAAGTTGGAAACTTTATTCACCAGGACATGGGGAAGGACAAAATTTGGACTTTGGATCCCTTGGATTAGGAAGAAAACAACTTAAGCACGATTAAGCTATTCAGACCATTTTCCACGACGTGGCCTTTAAGCTGCCACAATGTGGCGACTAGGGTAATGGTCGATTGTTTAGACATTTAGTGCCCACGACGTGGCCAAGGGAGGTCCACGACGTGGAGGCTTGTTGAAACTACCTGTGACACGTGTAATGGTGCTTTCTTGAGTGTGTGTGAGCTTTGAAGAATGAATCTTGTGCTTTTTGGAAGGAAACTTAAAGGTTGAAGAGGAGAAGGATTTGGATCCGGCATCTACCTGCTGTTGGCATCCATTTAGATGTAAAAAGTTGCTACCTTGATCTCTATTTGCTTATATCCCATCTTATGGAAGAATATGGTCGCTTTTGGTGCAAAAACGGTGTCATACTCGGATTTGGACTTATCATAAGGATATGGTTCCATATTTGGACACCTCTAGGTCTTAAATGACATAAAGTTGCCCACTTTATCCAGTTTAGGCCCTTTCCATGCACTAAAACCTTTGAAGGAACCTTAGTTTTAGTGTTCTAGCCTTGTGAGGCTTTGCATGTACGTAAAGTTTGCAACTTTATGTGGTAACTACAACATAAGGAGTTGGATCTATAATTTGGAGCCTTGGATTCCACTAGAAAGGACTGAACACAAAAAGGGCTGAAGGGACTCGGCGAGTTGCTTAGCCAACTCGACGAGTTGTGTAGGGTTTTCCCATTTTCGGGATCCTGAGTGATTTTGGTGAGCTGATTAAGAGATTTCGGTCAAGAGATTTCAGTTTAGAGTTTTCGGCCCTTGGACATTAAGGAACTCGACGAGTTACTCGGGTGACTCGACGAGTTGACTCGGGATTTCGGTTGTATGAAATCTGAAGGAACTCAATGAGTTGATGGATACACTCGATGAGTTGGGCTCAACATGGACTGTTGACCTTGACTGTTGACTTGACTTTGACCAGGGTTGACCAAGTTTGACTTTGAAAGTATTCATGATATTTCAGGTTTTAACAAGTTAATCACATGATGGTTATAGGTAGTTCAGTTAGAGTTGCGCATTGGGACTTATCTTATTTTATCTTATCAGTTCGGCATTCTTGAGAGGTAATTCTCCTTACCATACCAATAGGTCTAAGGCACCAAGGCCGACCCATTATTGTTATGAGTTGTGACTAGTTGGTTATGGGATATGTGGTATGCTAGTTATTTGTGATACTTGCATGAAAGACCTCGAGGGGTTCCCGAGGCGCTTATGTGTAACACCTTTGAGGGTTTCCATGGCATTCTAGTATATTTTCATGTGTGGGTTGTATGTTATTTCTTGGTAGTAAATACCGTGTGGGAGTTCCCACGATAGGAAGACCATATGTGGGTTCCCATGGCAGGAAAACCATGTGGGGGTTCACACGTTAGGAAGACCATGTGGGGGTTCCCATGGTAGATAGTTAAGACCACGTGGGGATTCCAATGACACTAGGTGTAAGACCCTGGAGGGTTTCCATGGCTTCCTTATATGTTTGTATGCATGGTTTATGTGGTTTATGTAGCTTTTATATCTAATATGATTATGTGATTATGTGGATTGTGTGTAATATGCTATGGGGAACTCATTAAACATTAGCTTACAGTTTGTGGATTTGTTTCAGGTACATATGAGCCTAAGGTAAGCGCAAGGCTTGATGACACAACATGCACTCTCTCTCAGACATTTTTATGGGACACTCTGATGTCTGGAAGAATGTTATTGATGTTATGAATTTGAAAAAAATATACTTGAGATTTTATGGTTTATTGGAAATGTTTTTTACTATTTAAAAATGAAAAAAAAATCTTTTGAAAGTTGGGTTGTTACAAGTTGGTATCAGAGTCTTGGTTTGAGGGATTCGGGCACACCCTCAGGTGTGTCAGGACTCAAACTAAGGAAATGGTAGAATTGTTTTCAAAAATCAAAGTTAAAATTTCTTAAAATGGAAAAGAGGAGAGTGCAATGCGTGTGATCGACCGAGCCAAGTAAGTAGTTTCCCCAATATGTTAGCCATGCTATATGGATATATGAGTTATGATAATTGTATGAATGTTGCTATGTGTATGCTTTCAAAATTGTACGGTTAGGGTCTTATAGCCTCAGAATGATTGATTTGGCCTTATTTTTTGTTCCTTGTCTGGTTATGGTCTTAGAGTAGAGTGTTAGAATTCGGGGTAATAAAAGGCTTGGAAATTTTTAGAATCGTGTGTACACTTTCAGATTAAAGTATTTGGGTGGTACTGCCAACCTTTAATCGGATAAGACTCAGAAGAGTTTCAAGAACATAGAATATGAAGTATGATTTTCGTGATTGTTGTACCAGGAAAATGATGACCAAAATGATTAAGTACTTCATTTGTCTGAAAACTGTCAAGGAAGTTTTCTTTGTCCAAAAAGTACTCCAACTGTCAAAAACAATCATAAACTGTTGGTGGTTGTCGAGGCTAACAAAAATAATAACCCTAAATATTACACCCTAAAATAGTGTATAGTGGTAAAGGGGTCGAATCCACGGAGATTGGTTCAATTTATAACTCTATGAAAAATCTCTTTGTAAAAATACTTGTAAAATAACAATAAAAATAAAATGGGGGGGGGGGGGGGGGTGGTGTTTTGAAATACTTGAAACAAACTAGAATTAACTATGATTTAAGTAGACAATTTCAACAAAAATAAGGGTTTGATGTAAAATCAATAAGGGAGAGATGGTTGACTTAAAGTTTCCTCACTTTGACTTTTGATGAACATATCATTAGAATCCAATGGTGCAATACGTTGATTTAAATCCTTAATTTGGATATATAGTAATCCAAGGAGCTTGAGATTACCTAGACTTTTCTTAATTGTTGAAATGGCTATAGAAGCTCATAGCAATTTCCTTAGTCAAAGTCACTAATTCCAAATAACATGTAATTAGTGAGAGTCAACTAGCATTAATAACCAAAAAGTCACCAAATCCAAGAGGAGTCAATTGCTTTCACTACCATGTTGGAGAAAATGTTTTTATGATTGTGTAAAGCAAAAACAACACAAAAATCATTTGTTGCTTGCTAATTTGAGGATCCTTTACTTAATCAAGAAATTAGCCAACTAATCACCACAAACACATTTGAACTGATGAATAAAAACATACTAGTAGTGCTAATATGATAAAACACAAAACATTTCCATAAACATTTAAGAACAAGTTCATGGATTCTTCAACATTCAACAAAAGTTCAAAGGATTCAACAAGAAATCAATCAAGATTTGTTTAGCCAAGCATGGCTAAACTCAAAGGAACAAAGTTAGATAAGATTGTACCAAACATTTTACAATAATAAAGAGGTGAAATCAAGATGTTCTTAAGGTGTTATTAGCCTTCACAAGTACTCCAAACTCCATAGAGAACAAGTCAAACTCGGACCTCCAAGATAAGGCTAAAGAGGCACACACCAACCTTCTCAATATAGAACTCTTAGCAAAATCCCGAAATTGCCCTTGTCAGGAATCCACGCGGGTTGCGGGGAATCTTACGCGGGCAGCGGGCTCTGAAGGATTTTGGGCTTCTTCAAGTCTTGGGCCCCCACTGCTAATCCATTGGCCCAGTTCGAGTCCAGTCAGCTTCTAGCCCATTTTTCTTCAATATTTCTTCAATTTGAGCCCAATTTGTCTTTTCACATCACTCAAAACTTCCGCAAACTCCTAAATATCGATCTTACACACCCAAGAATTCTTTCATGCCCTTTCAAATTTAAAGCTCAACACTTCCACATCTTCAAGCAATTGACAAGCCCACTCCATGAATCACCTCAACAACCATCAAGCACGAAATCCCCATTGCTTTTCAAGTCCAATCGCCTCCCAAAAGTCCCGCACTGCTAGTCTAATTTTTTTTTTTTTGCAATAATGCTCAAGAAACTAGAAAGTACCCAAAATGGTTATAAAAATAACAAAAAGGAAAATATGCATGGAAATTAACTAAAATGCGAATGAAATGTGCTAAAAAGAAACTATAAAAAGAAGTAAATAAAATGAAGCTATTAACTGTCACAAAATCGGATCATTAATAAAGGTCAAAACGAAGTCAAAAAACCGGGTTCATTTATAGAAAACTGTCAAGGTAGTTTTCTCTGCCCCTTGGACCCCGCTCCCAGGGGCACTGCCTTCGACCCTTCCGAGTGTCTCCCACCGCCGTCGACTTCCAATGAAAGACGTCCGTTCTCGGTGCTCTGCCTCTACAACGATCACCAATATCACCTGATCACCTCGCCTCACCTTGCTGGCTACCTCACCTTGCCAGCAACCTCACCTTGTCGACAACCTCAGGTCTAGTGATCCCATGCTCGCTTCTCCTTGTCGGCGACCTAAGCCCCGTTACATTGATCCATCCTCCCAAACTTTGGAAGAACTAGCGCTTTTCTCTGGACCACACAAAATCCTCCCAAAAATCGGACCAACACATCCAACAAATCAATTGCAAGTACCCGGCTTCATAGATGCGTCTACTTCTCAGCTTCTAGGGCTCGGATCCATATTTCCCTATGTCAACACTCCATCATCTGTTTACTTAGCTTACTAAAATCATTAATCTCATAGATTTTAGTTACAAACACCCTTCAATGTGACGTCTTCAATAGATTTGATAATTCTCTTCATCTTTTCTTATATCTAATTTTTGTTGATTTTTTTATTGAGGTTTTCAATTTCTTCAATTGGCCCTACTCTAGTGGTTTTTAATTTCATTATCAAATCTTCATCCTTATTCAATTTCTTCTCTCTATGACAGGGCCTTCATTGACACATATTGTGCGCGGTAAATGCGCGTCGTGTATAGAGGACGCGCAAAAGCGTGTCGTCTCTCGTTATGAAAGGGCATTCCTTGACACGCATTTGCGCGTTGTCTGAGCGTTTTACGACGTGCATTGCATGTCGTAAAAGATTATTTTTCTAGTAGTGACATAGAGTATCAACAACACATTTGATTTATGGAGTAACATACATTTTAAGTAGTTTTATATAAAGATAAAACTTCATTACATCATTTTACAGTACATTATAACTTACATTTTTAGTCTTGATACTTAAGACTTACAACTCATTGTTATGAAATTATTGGATTTTCTGGAAGTATACACCATCAATTCCACGAAACACTACAATCTTTTTTTTTCCATATAAAATACTTATGAACTTACCAACTTAATTGTTGATACTTTTCAAAATCACTTATATTTTCAGAAAATCATTAAACAGATAACCACCAAAAGTTTTGGTTGATGGGACGTCGTCGCATCATGTTATTAATTTTTGTGACATGCATATGATAACATGTAAACACTATTTGGATATGATGTAAACCTGTTAAATATTCAATGTAATGGTTGTAATGCTTTGTTTCATTTTATTCAATTGTTATGATATTGTATAACGACGTCATTCGCCCCCTGGACGTTTCCGCCGTCCCGGTTCGGGGATGTGACAAGATTTTTCTATAAAAATTAAAAAACACAGTCTATCGTTATAAAAAGTGAATGATTGTGTATATATAATTGTACTAATAGAATATTACATTTCTTATGTAACTCCAAATAATTACTCTTTAAATTTTCAATTCCCAATACAATTACACATCATGTATTTAATATTATATTATATTAAAAACATTATTAATATTATTGGTTTGGTTCGGTTTATAATATTTCGGTTTTTGATGAAAACCATAACCAAACCATATGTATTCCTTTAACAAAAATTAAAAACCGAACTATATCTTTCAGTGGTGATTCGGTTAAAATGGTTCGGTTTTTCGGTTAATAGGCTCACCCTTATGTTTTGGTATCGGTTTTGCAAACTTTAATTTTGAAGGGTTAATTTTGAAAGATTTAAATTAAGTAACATTGATGATATTTTCTAATGAATAAATTAAGACTCCTATTACTATAATTTGTTAAATGAAGTTTTTAAATAAAAAACTGAAATGAAAAATCATGATGTTATATAATCTAAGAGGCTTTCACCTTTACCAAGTGGGTTAGTCCGCGTTGGCTTTGTATATATTAACATTTTCTTTAATTAATAAACAATAACAAAATAAAAAATATGAAAAAGTAAATATAAAGGACATTAGTGTTTTTATGTATGGACCAAAAACGCAATAAAAACAAAGTGCATGGACGGTCCGAATGCAAAAAAATAATTACGAACCAAACATATAACTTTGATAAACCAAAGGGACTATTTCGGTAATTTGTTCGAGATAAATTTACAAAACTATCCCGGGATGTAACATAATCATTTCACAAGAAATGCCATCGTAAGGTTCGTTAACCTATACCAAGTTAGATCGTGCCTAATTTATTTAAGAGATCTACACTCTCGTGGGTTTACTTGTATGTGTTGTTTCTCATTGATTAATTGTTTGTTGAAACGTGTACTAGGTACTTGGTTTACATTCCATTTGTAACACCAACATTCTCTCATGGGAACCTCCGCCACTATTGTCCTTCCCCTATAAATACCTTATCTCACCACCCCCATTTTTCACGGCTACAATGAACGGCGACACCCTCAACCACCGTTCCTCACTCCACACCAACACCACCAACCTCAAAGACCACACACTTGCTACGTCTACCCTCGAAAAGGCATGCACTAAATCTAATGCCTCCTCATTATGGTTGCGGCGGAGTTGGGTTGATGAGCTACGGTGGCGGGTTGGTGAAGTGTCGTTCATGAAATGGACGGCAGACGATGTGTCGGCTGTGTTGAAGTTCCACCCAATACCGTGTTTACTGGCTGTATTTTTGTTGTTTTTCATGCGCGTGGAGTACACTCTTCCAATGATTCCTCCGTCTTCACCGCCGTTTGACATTGGCTTTGTGGCCACCGTCCAGCTCCACCGCATTCTTTCCGGCAGCCCTGTACTCAACACCATTCTCGCCGGACTTAATACGGTAATTCTTGTTCAAATTATGGTTGATCAATTAGTTAGAATCAAGTGATGTTTAATTTGATGAATTTTGAGCAATATTTGAAGGTGTTTGTGGGGATGCAAACGGTGTATATAATCGGAACGTGGGTGGTGGAGGGCCGGCCGAGAGCCACAATTGCGGCGCTGCTGATGTTCACTTTCAGGGGCATTTTGGGTTATTCCACACAGCTTCCTTTGCCTCAGGTGTCAACTTTTACTTTCCACGTTTCTTACTTTCATTTTATATTTATGAAACATAGTATTATTCAAGGTTAATTAATTATATATAAAACAAAGTTGAATTTTAGTATTAAAATATACAATAAATTGAATAATTTACTAATTTATACAGTCATATTAAACTTTGTTACTAAACTATTATCGATTAATGCATGTATAAATTATTAAGATATCAAGTTTTTTGTAAAATTAAAAAATAATGTGTAACAAACTATAATGACTGCATGCATAATAGTAGGAACTTTTCTTCGTTATAAATCGGCAAAACATGTACTTTTTGTATAAATAAGTCATTAAAACGTTTCAAATGAATAAATGTGAAATCTACATAAAATTATAAAACAATGGCCAGCTTTCTAAAACAATAGTTACAAGATATTTGTTGCATTTGTAAATTAAGGGCATCTCCAACACACCCTCAGATTCCATTTTTTCTTAGATTTTTCCTCTATTTTTCTCCAATTCTATCCCATTTTCACATATATTTTTGGAGATATGAATAGTATTCTCCTATGGGAAAATACTATTCATATCTCCAAAAATGGAGGTGAAGTTTGGTTGCCAATTTTAGTCATTTTTAATTTTATTTTATACACTTCTTGTTTATTTTATCAACTAATTATAATTTAAATGTAATATTTAATATTTATAATATCATTTTATATACTAGTTTATATTAATTAATCATAAATATAAAGTTTAACTAGTAGAATGGTGTATCTGACAATATTTATAAGTTATAAAAATAGAATATTTTAAGAATATATTTTTTAGGATAAAAAATGGGATATAAAATAAAGGAGGGTTGGAGATGAAACACTATTTCCTCCATTTTTTACTCCATTTAGGCATCTCCAACCCACCCCAAACTCCATTTCTTACCCCATTTCTTCCTCCATTATTCTCAACCCTACCCCATTTTCACCTCCATTTTTGGAGATATGAATACTATTCCCCCACATATCTCCAAAAATGAAAGTGAAGTTTGGTTGTCAATTTTAGTCCCTTTTATTTTTATTTTATACATTTTTAGTTTATTTTATCTACTAATTATAATTTAAATGCAATATTTAATATTTATAATATCATGTTATATACTAATTTATATTAATTAATCATAAATAGAGTTTAATTAGTAGAGAGGTGTATTTGATAATATATAGAAATTATAAAAATGGAATATTTTAGGAATATAATTTTTAGGGTAAAAAATAGGGTAGAAAATGAAGTAGAGTTGGAGATGACACACTATTTTACTCAATTTTTTACTCCATTTATGGGGGAAAAAATAAAGATGGGTTGAAGATGGTAGAGGAAAAAATAGAGATGGTCTAAGTGATTATAGTACTTTGCATTGTTCTTTATTTTAACCCTTTCCCTTATGCAATATATTACTTCTAAAAATTTTGAAATATAATATTGTTTATTAATTAAAGCATACATCCACATAAAACAAACATATTTCCATTAGTCCTAAACATTTATAAAAAAGTTGATCATTAAATAGACAAATAGGAGATAAAGTTTTTATTTTATGTTTGAACTTAACTAGGGATTAGAAAATAATCTAATTAGAATAAATATGTTTCATAAAAATAGAGGACGATGTCAATATCAATTATCAATTATACATTTAAAACATTTATGATGGGTAAATGAGTAATTTTGAACTTAATTAAAACCATTCGTGACTTTTTGTTTGTTTTATCTATTTATTATTGATTATTGATATTGATTATTGATTAAGATAATTATGGCAATCTACTGCTATGATACGTTTATTAGAAGAAAATAGAAATAAATCATTATTAGATTTTCCTAACAAATAATAAATAGGTTACCCTGTCAAATCCGTTAAATAGACGAAATTCAAAATTAATTGCTAATTTTCGTACAAAGTTAATACATTATCTTAATCACGTTGTCAATCAATACTTAACCATAAAAAAGTATTAGTTCAAAAAGAAAGATATGTCCATTGGTCATTTGGTCCACATTATCATCCTTATAACGTGAATAATGAATATCATAATGAAAGCATCGATCAACTTTGCCTGAAAATTGACTAAGAACATTTACAATGCATGTCAGTTAGTTGGATACAAAATTAGTTGGATACAAAAGATTAAACTCAGGATGCTAAGTTGACATACAATAAATTTATAGTTCTATTCACATGTACTTTTGAATTGGGAAATGATTAACAAACACATGATATATATATATATATATATATATATATATATATATATATATATATATATATATATATATATATATATATATATATATATATATATATATATATATATATATATGATATAGATCCGGTAAGAAATTTTTTTTGGTAAGAAGGTAAGAAGTTTTTTTTCTATATATTTTTTTGACGAACAAAATAAATGAATCACTAGATGATTCATTTGTAAGATGATTCACAAGAAAAAATTCCCAAAAAAAACATCTTTATGATTCATTTTTAAGTAAAATTAAGAAAAAATTCATTTTTATGATAATTTTAGTGAATAACAACAAAATCATTGTATAAATGAATCATCGAGATGTTTTTTTGAGAATTTTTTCTTGTGAATCATCTTACAAATGAATCATCTAATGATTTATTTTGTTTGTTCGCAAAAAAAATATGTAGAAAAAAAACTTCTTACCTTCCTACCAAAAATTTCCTTCTTATTTGATCTTGACTCTCTCTCTCTCTATATATATTCGAAAATAAACAATATGTACCATTGAACTTGATGAGTTAAATAAATTAAATGACAAAGTTGTGTAAGAAAATAGAATGTTGATTAAACAATCTATATATTTTATAGAGTTGAATGCATTTTATATGCCATAAATAGGTAAGTAGTCCTCGTAATATATATATATATATATATATATATATATATATATATATATATATATATATATATATATATATATATATAAAGAGAGAGAGAGAGAAAAGCTGTTTTGATTTTTATTTTTATGTAACTATACAAAAATCACAGCCTGAACCATCAACTTTAAAGATGGAGGGTTGCATCTGATACCACGGGACTAGAAGTTATTTGGTGTTTGATTTTTTATCTGAAAACAAATTTTAGCAGGGACTTTTACCTCTAAAAGAGAAATCAAATATACTTTTAAAACATTGTGTTCTTACTTATATTCTTATTCAATAAATAAAAACAAGTATCAAAATAAAATAAAAAGATTAAACGAGAAAATTAATGAAAGCATTTTTTTGTCTATAAAGTTAGTGTTCAAAAACATTTTTTTAACTTATTGACTTTTTGAAAAGTCAATAAGCTAATAAGTTATTTTAAAAAGACACTCCTAAACACGCATTTAATATAAGATATAGTAGGATGTATAGTAATAAAAAATCGGGTGATATTTTATTTCTCAAGATTAATATCTCGTATTAAATAAAATTTAGATAGAGTATCTCCTGACAAAACACTTTATTGGACATGTTTGGTACGGAACGTTTCAGAGTTTATAGTTTCTAGCGTTTGACAAAATGCTCTATTTTAAATAGAAAGTCTCGTTTGACACTGCAAGCTTTTAGCGTTTAGTTTAAACAAAACGCTCAAAATCCAAAACCTACCTCACGTGGCGTTTAACAAAACACTATCAACTACCACCTACCGCTAACCGCTACTAGCTATCGCGTTGGTTTGACATGGAGCTTTTGAAAGCGTTTGGGAGCTTCTAGCTTTTAGTTTTTGGCAAAACGCTCTAATTTAAACAAAAAACTTCGTTTGGTAGTACGAGCGTTTAGCTTTTTAGTTTAAACAAAACGCTTCAAATCTAAAAGCTACTTCATGTAGCATTTAACAAAACGCTACTTAGCTTTTGAAATCGATTTCCATAATTACCCTTAAAAATATATTTATATATTTATTTATTTTTAATCAATTGTCATTTTATGTAATTTTATATATTTCAAAAGTTTCCAGCTACTTTTGTCAAACACTCATATAACAAATAAAAGTTATAGTTTTCCGCTACCAGCTACACGCTACATGCTACCCGCTTCCAGCTAACAACTAGTTTTGCCAAACACGCCTATCAACTAGTTTTGCCGAACATGCCCTATAAATCAAAGGGTCAAGCCTCTGTGGTTTTTCTATACATATATATATATATATATATATATATATATATATATATATATATATATATATATATATATATATATATATAAGTTAGGGGTGACAAAATTGTACAATGGAAAACCAACCAACATGTTACCAACCGAACCAAGAAACTTGGTAGCCTATATATTTGGTAGCCAACATGTTTGGTTGGTAGTACCGTACCAATTGATCAATGTTGGTACGGTAATGGTACAAAAATTGGAATACCATGGTAATACCATACTAACCAACTCATTTGATATATATATATATATATATATATATATATATATATATATATATATATATATATATATATATATATATATATATATATATATATTCAACTGTTAATTGTATTTAGTGTTTACAGTTTTATTAAGATTATATTAGTCATTTAGTCGTATTAGTTAATAGTTATTACCACGTTAAAGCACAATATTAAAACGTTACTTTAGCGTTACTTCAGTTAAATTCTTTTGTAAGCTAAAAGAACAACATAACTAATTTCTATACTACACATCAAAATCCCGATATCTTTGCTTATTTTTAAATCTTATAATAGAAAATTAAAAGAAGTTTGTATATACCATTACCAATTTGTACCAACCAAAATTGTTGGTAGCCAAATAAATTGGTACCAAGTATACTTGGTACGGTACCAGTAGCAGTTTTTTTTATACCTATTATAGTTGTTATGGTATACGGTTTAGAGAAAAATGAATTTTAATGGTACAAATTCAACCCCTAATAGAAGCAATACATTTTGAGTTTATGCAAATTACAAGTGAAAATAACATAATTTCAATCAAATTTTATCATAGATAATAAATAATGTATGCAAATTAAAGGTAAAATTAACATAACCAAATATTTATACTTTATATTCAAACAGGAAATCCAGTTATATAAAACAAAATATCACTCATTTATTTGTAACCGGTTCCATATTTTGATAATCATGAGAGTTCAAATATTGATCTTTTAAAATAAAAAAAATTAACTGAAAACATGATTTGATCAAGAATTTATATCTACAGGGATTTTTAGGTTCCGACGTCGACTTTCCGGTTGGAAACGTATCGTTCTTTCTATTCTATTCCGGTCACGTAGCTGCATCAGTTATAGCATCTCTCGACATGAGGAGGATGCAAAGGTCGGAATTGGCGATTCTTTTCGACATCTTCAACGTATTACAATTTGTGAGGTTGTTGAGCACCAGAGGCCACTACACCATCGATTTGGTAGTCGGAATCGGTGCGGGCATGTTATTTGATTCCATAGCCGGAAAATACATCGACAAAAGCCACAAAACACCCACAATTGACCCCAATTCCAATGGCGATCGTAAGGTCTTCCTTGCGTCTCCAAAGCTCGGAAATGGGACACAATGAGGACTCTTTCTTTTTTTATTTACTTTATCAAATGTTGTCTATGTAAATAATGTTTAAATATGTTTTAAGATAATGACATCACTTTTGGAGAATGGTTTGAAAAAATAAACGATGAAATTTTTTATAAAATAGTTAGGACTAAGGGAAAAAGCTTGATTTCCCTAACGTTCTGTATTATTGCGTATATTGTATTCGAATGTATTAACAAGAACAGGCACGACCATGAACGATAAGTGACTATTAACTACAGTTGAATGGACTACTTTTTTTTATAATGTTGACAATATTACAATTGTAGATGTTAATCTTCGGATTCGGAATCTGAGTAAGGTGGGCATGACCCATCGTCTACATTGGCAAGAGGATTGTATTCGGGAGAGCCTGGATCAGTGCAACCAGTTACAAGATCAAGTTCGCATCGATCCCCCTGCACCACATACGATATTGTCAGGATATGATATGATATGACATGACACGACAAGTTGTACTGTGTTTGACACGTAATGGATTAGGACTTAGACGGTGTCTTGGACTGACTTAGGTTATACTGTGTTTGACATGCATTGGACTGTGAGAGTGACTGATTTTATATCTACAATCGAATTTGTAGCTTGTTACGTACCCCTTCGCTAGCCAAGTTACCCATCAATTGGCATCTATCAATGATAATGCTTGTGTCGGGATATATTGCCTTTTCGCACGCACCCTCTCGGCTCAATTCCTCCGTGAGACCCTGAATCACCGATTCCTATTCCGTTAATTTAGAGTAATCACAAAATGATTCACGTCAATTACATTTTGAATTTACCCGATTAAAGAAGTCCAATTCTCGATTTCTCCATGCTTTTGGCACTTGAAATTGCAATTTATAAGGACCATCCCACTCACTTCCATTTGTGAACGAGAATATCAAGTTAACAGCTGCTCTCATTCAGACAGTTTATTCAGCTAAAAAGAATCACAATATTTGTTCATACAAAACACAAAAAATCAAAAATCATTTTGTTACCATGCTTAGGAACACATATTTGGATGGTGTAATATGGAGGATCGGCCTTGCCTCGATCTCTGCGTAGCATAGCTCTTGGCTCACCACCACACATGATTGGTTGATTAAATCCACCTGCAGAAGAAAAAAAAAACAAATATTATATTATATACATAATACCTTCATAAGGGTCTCTTTATTAGATTATTATCACGTAGTGAAAAAATTATGATGAAAACATGCCATTAAATGCGATTCCAAAATCTTCATTTGGTGCGAGTTTGCTAGCAGCGGGATTGTAAAATAGTTTCAGTCTCTCTCCCTGTGAATTCGATTGATGATTTAGATATGAAAGTCGAAACACAAGTATGATTTATGAAATGGAAGATATATATTTGATATAAATCGAAGTTAATGCATAAAAACGTACGGAACTAGGAGGAAGGCCATTCATTGTTTTCCAGTAGACTGGAGCTCGCCCAATGTCGAAATCCGCCCATGAGGGAAGAACTGCTCTGGAAAATGACCAAGGATTTCTGTTAATAACGAGCTAATATCGACGATGAAAACATGTAAGGAGAGTGGAAACCGGAAACGTACTCTTTAACTTCCTCGGCGGCAGGAGTTGCTACGACAGCCGCAACCCTTATCTTCCGGTTGGTCTTCACCGGATTCCTCCATTTTTGATGTTCTTGTAAGGGAGAAACCATTAATTGTTTACTACCTGTAATTGGCTTACGAATTATGTCGGATAATATAAACCCGATTTGTTACGAATAGCTCAAGTTTAAGATTGTTATACAGTTTATGGAGCGGGAATTCATGGTTTTAGGTTGAAAATTTGCACTGATTATCTTCTTAATTCCAATCCTCAAGTGAATTGCTCCAATTTACTTGATATATAAGAAATCAAATGGAGCAGACAATGAAGCAAACAAGTATAGATATAAGAAACGGCGTACCATGAGTGTTTGCGACGAAAGCAGTTAAATTACTGCTGGATGAAGCACGAGAAGCCGATACGATTTGTGCCCATGACTGGAAGATCGGAGCACTTGTAGTTGCCATTATCACAAACAGATGGTGTGCACCATTCGCGCTTTTAAAGGATAACAATAATAGGATCAACTAAACAACAAAATCTTGAACAAATATCTTGAAATTTGGGTTTGAAAAATGAGCGTACCACAAAATTCTGAAATTTGTGTGGATGTGATTTTATATCTCAAAGGCTAAAATTTTCAACATACACAAAATTCCACCATTGTCAAAAAGTCTAGGTAGATATTTCTTTCTAGTAATGGGACAAACAAGATACATCCGAGTTTTGAATCCATAAGCTTATTAATATCTAAATCCACATTTTAATCAGGGTTAATAAAACGGTCATTTTAATCCACATTTTAATCAGGGTTAATAAATCTTAATTTTCAGACTGGTCTTTTTTTTTGAACCGGTCTTTTTTTTTGAACCCAGTCTTTCCGTGCGTATTTTTTTGGTTCAATTTACAGGTTTTTTTGTTCCGTTTCGGTATTTTTCGATTTTTTTGTTTTAGTTTAGAGTTTTTTCCATTTACAAATATGAGATTATCACCAAAATGATAAATTAAGATTTATTAAAAATGATAATTTAAATTTAATAAAAGAAAAAATGAAATAAATTAGATAGTTTGTGATTAAAAATTATATAACTAACAAAGAAAGTATATATATTCATAAAGTTTGGTTAGCGATATTTTTTTTCTAGACCGGTCTCGTTAGGTTTGAGACTGGTCCGGTCTTTTTATGGATCGGTCTCGAAATGGTCAGGTTTTTTTCGGATCGGTCTGGGACAGTCTTTTTCGATCCGGTATTTTTTTTAGGATCGATCTTTTTTCGTTCATGTTTCGTTTTAGACCGGTTTGATCTCGATCTTTTTTTTGGTCCTATTCGAGACCGGTTTTTATATAGGTCTAGACAAATTGATACATGGGCACATAAACAAGACTTAAGTTTGAAGTTTAAAAAAATAGATAAAAAATGACCCAATAGCATAAAGAAGTTTAAAGTTGATAGCAAATTTTACCATACCTTAATGTCTAATAATGTGTAAATTTTTATTTGGCATAAAAAAATATAATGCTAATTAAAAAAGATAAACATTCACAAATGGTCTTTTTGTTTTTCTATTTTTGTTTCTTAAAATAATCTTTATGAATTTTTTTTAGTGAATGACCATTTAGAGCAAATCTTGCATACCAATGGTTATTTTAGTTTTAATTTTGTTCCATTATCGATCATTTTTATAAACTCTATTAAAATATCTAGTTAAACCTATGTGAAATTATTTTTTGTCCTCATTTTAAATCACATTTAACGAAATAAAAATACATATCTCTCTCTCTCTCTCATATAAACCACCATTGGTATGATGTTATTTCTAAATAAAAACACCATATTTCAAGCTAACATCATCTATTGTAATTAAAGTCCAATTTTAGTTGCAACTATTTAACCACTATAAAGAAAAACAAAAATTCAAGAACAAGAACAACCATGAAGCATCATTATTGCTATTGGGAAGGAAACTCCTCTCTTTTTGAGCTTTGTACTAGAACTGTTGAATCAAGAACGAGAAAAGGGGGAGCCTTGACCAAAACAGACGTCAACCACCATAATCCACCAAATTACATTACCATACAACAACCATCACCATCTTCTCTAAAATGCCTTCATGTCGCCATCACCAACCATCACACTCGTCAAACCATTACCTCCACCTCCTTGCACCGGTCAACACCAGAATCACCAACCATCAGCCCCACCTCATCGTCTCCTTCTTTCTTTCCCCTTCATTCGCTCCTTCTTCCTTTCAGTCCATCATTGTGAAGCAGTTAAGTCAAACCTAGGTCGATCTAGCAGAGTTAGAGGCTTAGGGCTATACACACACAAAGACGCATCGACGTAGGTTTGTAACAAATAAAAAGATATTTATTGATATCTAAAAGTTTTTGGAAAAATAGGAAGACCAACATGTTTAATGATGACAATGCAATATATGTTTTGTCTTGAATCTTCAACAAACTTCACTATTTCTTTTATAACATCGAAATGCGAGTATTTTTATTAGTAACAAAAATACTTAAAAGTTTTAAAAATAAAATAATACTCAAAATTTAAAAATAATACTAAACATTATATAAAAAAAATCAAAAGTTATTACGTTGAAAATGCCTCTCTTAGCTCTCAGGCAATACTTAACAACTCATAAAGAGAATGGTTAATACCATAAAAATCATTATTTTTCCAGTCTTATTCTAAATTAACCTTTTAAAAAAAAAATAATAAATTCAAAAACCATTATTTTTGGAAACACATAGAATAATGTTGGCAAGTGCCTTACCAATTGGGCTATAAGATACGTTTTTTTATATAGGGAAAATGACTTGTAAGGGTAATAAAGTATTAGATTTGTACAAAAAATATCATTTAACTTTTTTTTTGTACACACATCACCAACCAACTATAACTTTTGTACATATATGACCATTAAACTTCACATTTGTTCAAAAAATATCATTATATTATCTGTAATAACATGCCACGTGGCTGTTGACGTGGATTTTACTGTTTATTATGTACATACTATACCATTAAACTATTTTTTGTACACATTATAGCATTAAACTTTTTTTTATACACATTTTACCATTAAACTTTTTTTGTACAGATTTACAATTAATTTTATATAATTTATTGAAAAAAAATATCAATTCAAAAAATACAAATTATTACATAAAAGTAGGCTTCCCATCACTTGATGTGGATTTTACTGATTTTCTAAATTTTAGTAAACTTATCATTATAAGTCATTTTCCTATCGGTAACAACGACATAATTTCAATGCACTTTTTTAATCATCAATCATAATCAAGAAGAGGGGGGATTATAATAAGGTAACATGTACAAAATGTTTCATGAGTTTATAAGTGTGCCTTAAACGTAGTTTCCTAAGAAAATAACTTATAAGAATATGTTTATTAGACATTAGATAATATAATGAACAATTGATTATTTCTTCGCCACTCCAGATAGAAGTCTCAAGTTCAAACATTGTGGGTTTCAATCAATGTATGACCAACATAAATTCACAATGTAGTTGTAAAAGAAAGTGCTTAGTATCATTGTCAAAAATAAACTCTTTCCTCCAAACCTTACAAAATCAGGATGTCACAATAAGTGATGGAAAACCCATTTTATGTAAAAATATGTATTTTTTGAGATGATATATTTTGAATAAATTATGTAAGATTAATGGTAAAATGTGTACAAAAAGTTTAATAGTAAAATGAACACAAAAAAAATGGTATAATGTGTACAAAAAATAGTTTAATGGTATAATGTGTATATAATATACAATAAAATCCACGTCAGCAGCCGCATGGCATGCCACGTGGCATGTTATGTGGCTGGTAACCTACTATTACCGGTAACATAATGGTATTTTTTAAATAAAGGTGAAGTTTAATGGTCATATGTGTACAAAAGCTATAGTTGATTGGTGATATGTGTACAAGAAAAAGCTCAATGATATTTTTTATACAAACCTAATACTTCGTTACCCTTACAAGTCATTTTCCCTTTTATATATGTTAATAACAAAAACTTATTCTTTCGTACGTAGGTGGTCTATATCCAAAACCGTTTTCGTTTTTTATATATTTGTTAAAAACAAAAACGTTTTACGTTTTTTATGTATTAAAACGTATTTAATGTATTTATATCTACAAAAATCGTAATGTATGTATAAATTATCTATTATATTTATTTCGTATGCATAATATATGTATTTTATAAATTATGTATTATATTTATTTTATATGTATAATATACGTATTTTATATATTTTTATGTATAAAAAGCATTTTTTTAATATAAAATGTATTTTGTGCTACATAAATACATACTTTTTCGTATACATAACAAATACATTAAATATGTAAAAAGAAAATACAAAAGATACATAAAAAATACAACAAAAACATATTTATATGTAAAGTAAGTTTAATATAGAGAAACAAATAAAAAAAGGTATTATACATTTTAATTCGTCTTTATAAGCAATAAAATACGAAAGTACGAAATTCTGAAGTAAATGTTAAGTAAATTGATGATGCATAATATCAACAACTCAAGCCTTGGATCAACTGGTTATTTGCTTAGCCTAGAAACACGAGGTGGAGAGTCTTACTCCCATCCACAACATTTCTTCAACGTTTTTTTGAATATGATGCGAAGTCAGTTACTGCTGACATGGTGGGCTTAGTTAGTGTCACATCTAATTTCAAGTCCATGTAACGATTCTACGTCAACAAAAATCGACATGTAGGCAAGATTGTGACCTACTAACCTGCTAAAATGGCAAAATCAAAAGGTCTTGGTAAAAATAATGGCTTTCAAAGAACAAAAAATAATTTAGGGTTAATTTAGAATTAGGCTATAAAATTAATGGTTTTTATGGTATTAACTCTAAGTGGATATTGTAGGACAATGACCTCATAAGAACTTCTTTGATTCTAATCCACGTTCTTTCATATATTTTTTAAACTTTTGGTGGTTTGTCTTGTGTATCTAATGGCTTTTTGGACATATTCCACATAATAATTGTGTCATTTTAACCCATCTTTGACAATGAGGTTCAAGATTTGAGTCATGCACTCATGCACCTTATCTAGAAATTTCCACCATTATACAAGTTAGGCAATTTTTGTATCAAAAATTTATGCATCATTGTTTAAAGTTGCATTATCAAAGATCATGCTTGTGACATTCTTTATTCCCCACTCATATTCCATATCTCTCCATTGGGATTATCTATAGGCCTAAAATTTATGATTCTTTTATGCATAACACAAATATGATCAATCAAGTGAACCACTACTACCATATACTTGACTCTTTGACATGAGGACGTCCAAGTATCCATGGTAAAATGTATGGTGTTTTGTGGATTACTCAAGTAAGAAACCAATTATTTTTCCTTTCTTCAGTATAATACTTTATAACATCCTGACTAAGCTTATGCCTAGATGAATTTGTATACTCAACAAAGGTTTCGTTTGCTAAACATTTAATTGGTAGTTCGCCTACAACAACGAGGATTAGTATAGTTTTCTTAATGCTAAGGTCATCATGCTTCCAAGTTGTGACACTATCCTTTCCACAAGGTTTTTTTTTCTTCGATTACAAAGTGCTTTGATTTTTCATGTTTTTTAGATTCTTTTTGCATCCAGAAACATGTTTAAATAAGATAGACGTGACGTTACATGACATATCGTCTTTAAGAATGGTTGAGCAAAACTTAAACTTAACATTATTCCTTTTCACTTCATCATCATCTTCTATCCAAAAGATCTCGAAAGTTTTCGAACAATCTGATCTATTGTTGCCTACTTTTGGTTACTATTCTTTTGTTAGATTTTGGTATAATCTCTTCATTTTACTTACTGGAATTGTCACCGTTAACATGGGAGTAGGGTCAACAATTAAATCATCCTCTTAAATATAAAAAAAAAACAATTAAATGAATAACATAAACATCAATAGTTCAAGATTACAACATCAAATGACATTCAACATTATAATATCAAAAAGTTACAACATTAAAATCCTTTGTTGATTATGAAGTTAAACATTACAACAAAAAGTTATATAATATAATTCTTTGCTGATACATCAATGACATTCGACATTACAAAATCAAAAAGTTAAAACATTACAACATCACAATCCATGAAAAAGTTTGACTTACTTGAGGATCTTCCATTGAGGAGGGAACCTAATTTACCATTAGTGGCAATTAATTTAGTGAATAAACTTGAAGGTGCTAAAAAGACTTGTAGAATTGTTTATTAATTATGCAAGTGATAATGTTTTCGGGGGGTTTTGGTTTGTTTTGGGAGTTGAGGTCGACAACTACAGGGGCAACGAATTTCATGATTTGCTTAGAGAGAGGATCATGTCATAAATCTTAGGCTAAAAGTTAAATAACATTTAATGTACTTCATTATGGTTTAATTATGGATCAGTTATTGTGCTCATTCCTAGCTAAAACCCACCAATTTACCATTGATCAATATATATACACTACATACGCTAAACAAATTTGCAAGTGAGCACATAACTATTCTCATGTTTTTATTAGTCACGTTCATCAGCTCAATTACACCTGGCTCTCGAATTTCTTTTGGATGGAAAGAAAATGTTTGATAAGGAGATAACAAATGTGTTCTCGAGTTCTTTTAGGGAAGGAATAGAAAAGTTATTTGCCTGGTTGTTAGCAAAGAGAAATCGATATATATATATATATACACACACACACACACACAAGCCATTTACCCGTACTAAGCGATAGATGCGGATAATTTCTTTCAGAAATTAGTTTATAGATGCAATTAGTTTCTTTGCGCAAATGAGAGTGGGATGTGTTGGTGAGGGCTAAAGTTTTCCTTCGTCAGCTACAATGTGATGAGAGAAAGGGAGAGTAGCAAATGCGAGAGGGAGAATTGTACAATCAATTGCACATTATCTAAGTAGATGTGTAGTTGTATATAAGAGATTTTTCGAATTCAAACTCTAATGTAACAATACACCTTAACTTATATTATGAATCTATCATTATATATGAACTAGATTATGATCCCCGTTAAACGTGGGGAACACATAAATAAAATGCAAATTTATATAGATATTACAAAATAATTATAAACAAAGTAGGGTTATTGTTATTATTGAAATGTGTAGAAATTACACTAAAATAGATATATATATATATATATATATATATATATATATATATATATATATATATATATATATATATAGCGTTAAAGGACCTCTTTATAGACAACATTTTTTGTTTTATTAGTTCAATGACCTTATTTGTTACATATAAGTACCTTTAAACATTTTTTACTTGTGACACGGAAAACAACTATATATAGCTAATAATGCATGAAAATGGGTCTACACAAGTATAATCCAACATTTAACAATGTACTTTCAAAATACATTGTTATTTTATGACTATATTGCGAATTATAACTGTTTATTTCAAAAAATAGCAACTTATTTATGTTCCTTCAAAATGAATCACATAACCCCCCCCCCCCCCCCCCACAATATTAAATATAAAGAAACTATAACCAATAAACTTGCAACGAAGCTAATAATCTCCCTCCACTTCATCTCTAATATCAGATCTTTTTTTCCTTAATCTAAATTATTGTCACTATCATCGACAATGTTAAGATTCATTGATGACTTCTTTTTTATTTTAGGGATAATATGACATAAATCATTTATCAGGTCCATCATTTATGTTTATATCTTCGTTTTGTTTGTTGATTTTGATATGTCTTCTTCGATTTACCACCATCTTTTTTTTTCCAGGCTCTTTTTTATTTTAGGGATAATATGACATAAATCATTTACCAGGTTTTCCAATCTGATCCACTCAAATTATATGCATCACAAGTAACAAGGTTAAAGCTACTGGAACACTGTTCAGGACCATTATATATATATATATATTTATTTATTTATTTATTTATTTATTTTTGAACATGTTTACTCAAATATATTTTAATAAAACAAAACAGTTTTCGCAAAATGCTTTATTATACTGGGATTTTCCGCAAACAGGAATACTATGATTTTAAAGCGTAATTTTTTTTGTTCTGAAAAATAGGGGATATCACAATTGGTATCACAGTCAGGTTTAAGCGAACTAGGAATAATGATTATTTATAAACTTAAATTTAGAGATTAAGCGATGATGGTGAGAGTTGCATATAGAATATTTTAGGTTGTATACCTAAATTAATAATAAAGACACAAACATTAGAATATTTAGGGTATAAGCCTTAATTAATATTATGTGCTAATAAAGTTCATTTATAGCATGCCTTAGGTTGTATCAGGGATGAGCACTAGAACCACCGGAACTGTAACTAGAATTAATAATAAGTTCTGGTTACCGCTTCTCCATTTTTATAAAACCTAGTCCAGGTTCAAAAAACTGGAACTGGTTTGACATTTTTCCCGTTTTTTAAAATGTACATAACTCACTCATATGAAGTCGAAATTACCTGATTTTTTTCCAACATATAATTTGGAGTTTGTAATTCATTTTTTACTATACAAACATATATTTTGGTTAGATATTGAATCAGGTACATGCCTCGAAAGAAAGAATATCGATGTTGTGTTTTTTCTATTCAACACTTTTTTTTTTTTGTTTTTTTGAATCTGTTCCGTTTTTTTTAAATGTGCATAATTCTTTCATATGACATCGAAATTACTTAATTTTTTTCCAGCATGTAATTTGGTGTTTGTAGTTCATCTTAGACTATACAAGCACATATTTTGGTTAGATATTGAATCATCTATAGACCCGAAAAGACAACATATCAATGTTGCATATTTTGTGTTTCAGCATTTTGTTTTTATTTTTTTGGAATCTGTCCCGCTTTTAAAATGTGCATAACCCACGCATATGAAGTCAGAATTACTTAATTCTTTTTTCATCATGTAATTTAGTGTTTGTACTTCAATTTAGAATATAAAGTCATAATTTGGTTAAATATTGAATCATTTACAAGCTCCGAAAGATAACATATCATCTATAACATTTCAACCGGTTTTAGTTTGAAAAATAACCGGAAAATCGGGATCGGATCGGAACCTGTGCTAGACCCGACAGTCCGATTCCCGGTTCTTATAATATAGGAAAAATGGTTCCGGTTCCAAACCGATATGGTCCTAAAGCTCATCCCTAGGTTGTATACCTTATTTTCTATTAGGTGCACTAGCGTACTTTAAGAGTAATGTCTTTTGTGCTAATATGTGCTAAATGATATGTGTTATAGCATGTTTGAGGTTACCTACCAAGATTTACTATTACTTAAAGGAATTTGAGGTCTATTGTTGACCTTGAATTGGAAAAAGAGAAGTTTATGTGTACAAGGTTCTAAACGTTTACTTTATTAGAAATGGCATGTAACCTTTCGAGGAGATAAGAAGACTTACAATAGTTAACATTGCTAACTTCGTAAATAGTATATAAATACCAATCGAGTAGTATCATACCTTTAGAGTGCGTTTAGCGAAGTAATACTACCTTCAGAAAGGTATCGTACGTTTGGAGTACATTTTCGATTAACGAGGTGATAGAACTTTGGCGTGATCCATGAAGTTGACCTATTGTCTGGTGATTCTACCGCCGACCAGTTTGAATTACCGATAGATTATGGACTTAAAAGCATTGAAGATGGTGATAAATAATTCAATGAAATCGAAATTGGAGTTTTATGAGATGATATAAAGAATTCAGAGAATTCGAGAAAGACGAAAGGAAAGATCGACATAGTTTTCAGACTCATTAGGACGAGTCTTAGCTAAATGACCCACATGAAACAAAACTTGGTCTACCATGATGATAGGTAGTCTTGATTGTATGTTTCCCGGTATGTATTCTTGATTTTATGTATTAGGAGATGTTAATTTACCCGAGGTTAATATAGGCGCAACGTCTTTGATACGGGAAGCTGTTGCATCTAATGATTTGTGGATTTGACATGTGTTATTTGGAGTCGTATGGTCCACTAATGACATAAATACTCTTAGTAATTCCTTATTTTTCAATAATATTCTGACTGAAACAAGCACCTGATATGTCTTTCATGCTGAATGGAAGAGAATACAAACATGGTTTTTTACCTTTGTTATGGATATACCTTTATTACACTACTATTGTGAACGTGTACTTGTTATCACGAGATGATAAAACAAAGAAATTCATAAAAATGCAAGAATATGATAGGAAGGACATAAAGAGAACATTTGGAGTATACAAGCATAAATAACATGTAGTGAAACACGTTGCACAACTATAAGATGACAACAAGATAAGTAGAATAATGCACACTTGTATCATATTACATAATATGGTAATTGATTCAGTAAGACGTTTGATTTACATGTATGATGCTGCCAATGAATTTAATTTTCCGCTACAATTCAATCCCGTTACAAATGAATAAATGAAAAGAGTTCTTGAAATTCAATCTACTGGAACGTAATTTCTCCGACAAGATTTGAATTATGTCTTTTTTGTACTTTTTATTTTTATTTATATAACTTCAAATTATTTTGAATTTTAGTTTTATTTTTATGTATTAAATTATTAAATTAAATATTATTTAATTAATTTAAAATTTGAAAGGTAAACTCTTTTGATGATGTGGTATGTTAGGTATGCCAAGTAGCATGTGATGTTGGTATGGTGATGAAGTGATAGTGATGTGTTAATAATTTTCATATGGTCATGTAGTGACTATACCCCATAGCCTTAGGGTCGTGTGACATATGGGGGTGTGTGAGCGGACTTTTGTCCTTCTCCCTGGTTCTTCAATCTTCAGTGTTAGACGCCAATTGACAAATTCTCATTCCTTCTTCAATGCCAACTTTAAGTAATCTTTACCTTCAACATCTTATCATATCATTTCATCTCCTTCCGCTTTTGGCTTCTAGCTAATCTTTACCATCCGCTTATATATATATATATATATATATATATATATATATATATATATATATATATATATATATATATATTCCTTTTGTTAATACCTTACTCAAATGTTAGCGTGTTCGTGTCTTTATTCTTGAATGTGTTTTATTGTGTTCGTAAATTTTCTTGTTCATCTACTTCCGCTTAAGGTAAATTTTACCATAATTATTATTGTTAAGGGTTAATTGTTAGGCTGGTGGGTGTGCAACGAGAAAAGAATGAGGGAAATGTTCCCCCACCTTAGAACACCATACCATAGGTGAGGGAAAATGGCGAGGAAAAAGAGTAAGGAGATACTATCCATCAATCTCTATCCTCGTGTGATTTAGGGATGGCAAAAAAACCCGAACCCGACGGGAAAACCCGAAACCCGAAGATTATGGGTCGGGTCGGGTCACTCTTATCGGGTATCGGGTCGGGTTTCGGGTCATTATCGGGTTTTTAGTTC